>NC_045609.1:88677814-88977814 GCF_009762305.2 Zalophus californianus
GGGCGCCTGGCACATGGCCCTTCGGGGAGCTGGCTCCTGCAGCCCAGGTTAGGTCTGCCCCAAGCCCTGGGTACACCATGAAGTCATACTGTCTCCTGCTGATGGAGCATAAGCAACTTGTTGTAGTTTGAAGGTTTAAATTTTATCTCAATAACCTTGGCTTTTAGTGTTAGATGTGTGAGAAAATTTCAGTTTAAGATCTGACTGACTCTGACTTGGTTGTGTTCAACATGGAGTAGCATACAAATGCTTATAGAGGTTTTGTTAGGTAGGTTTGTAGGTCTGCATGATGTTCAAAATGCTTAGAATGGTTAGAGCTTGAAATACCTAGGACATCTAATTAATCGAGTTCATCGTGTTTGTGAAATGTCTTTTAAAAAATTAGAGACTGAATATATCAAATGCTTAAGTTAATAGAATATTAATTACAGAGTAAGTGAAGACACACTCACACAAAAGTGATTAGATTCATAAGTAAGCTTCTAAATGGAGCTCTAAAGCTTGGGGAAGCTGGTGGAGAGGTTCAGGACAGACCTCCCCAGAATGTGCCATGTTGGCATACGGATTATTGTGAGCTGAAGACACCTGAGACCCTGCAGGCTCAAGAGAAACTTTTGCCCCCCTCTTAACGACACAGAAGAACCTAAACTGGGGATCTTTCCCAGGATAAGGGTGATTAACAGATCAATTTCATCTGAGTGACCCATCTGTATGGCAGGGCAAGCATTTGCTCTTCTCATCACCCTGTGAAGTGCATCCCTTTCCTCTGAAGTCCCAGACCCCCACCCCCTTCTGCAGGATGACAAATGGATTTCATTTGCCTGACTTTAGAATTTCCATGCCTGCATGGATTCCCCCTTACGGACGGACGCCATTACGTTCAATTTTCTCCTGCTAATCTGTCTCATGTCAATCTGATTCTTACTCAAGCTAGAAGGACCTTTGAGAGGTCAGGAATTCTTGCTCCCTGACACTGGTTTAAATTTATAATTGTAAATGATAACATTTTATAAATTAAAACATTTTAACTCAGCAAGACCACTCCTGGGAATTTGCCCTGAAGATAAATCTCCAACAGTACAAAGCACATATGCATAAATTATTCATTGCAGCATTGTACTGCAAAATATTGTAAACCACCCAAACAGCCCCTGTCAGTGGGCGCTGTGCGTCGGTGACGGTGAAGGAGAGTGCGTTCACACCGTGCACGGTGATTTTCTGTGTGTGTTAAGTGAATGTGCTGCAATAAAAAATGTATTTGGCCTTTGTCCCCGGCTCCTGGGGCAGGGCTCCTAAAACCCTTGGGATTTCCCGAGTTACAGAGAACTTTTTGATACTCAGCCACATCGGAGTTTATGCTGATGAGATAGGGCAGGGTGGAGTAGAAGCTGCTTGGGGGGCGGCTTTCAGCCCCACCCCTGACCTGTGCGGCGGGGGGGGGGGGGGGGGTTAACACGGGTTATAGGAACTCTTGAGCAAGGAGATTCGGAGGGCTTCCTGATTGAACACTCAGGTGCAAGGAGGTTCGATGCTCCTGTGCCCACACCTGGCCTGTACCTCTCTTCCATCCAGCTGTCCCTGAGTTGTATACTTAATAATAAACTAGTAATCTAGTAAGTGCTTTCCTGAGTTCTGTAAGTCATGCTATCGAGTTACAGAATGCCTATATTATATATCACACCCCCAGCTCTATGTACCCAGAGTGCCTGAAGCAACACCCACAACCAGCACCCAGATCCCAGTGGCACAAGTCAAGCCTGGAGCATCTTTGTGCAAGAAAGTTAGGAAGTGCCCAGAGACTGATGGACACATGCCCAGAGAATGACTTCCACGAGCCAGATATGAAACAATGTGAACACAAAAATAAATACTGATAGCAATGGATTTTAGCCTATTGAATAAAATGGGAATCAATGTGTCACACTGATGTAAATAAGTGAGTAAATAAATGATTGGGGGGTAGGGACGACAGCCAATCTCCCAGAAAGGGGAGGAGGGAGAGCTTTTCTTTATGGTAAACTAATAGAATGTCAACCAATCAGGTGTAGAAAAAATGCTGAATTTAGACCACCACCACTTGGAAAATACAGTATTATTGATTCAGACAAGAATGGTCAATGAATGCTAAAATGAGGGAGAGATTGGTGAGGACCAAGATATTTATATACTCTCAGAGTATCTTCCCACAAAACGTGTATTAATTTACAAAGGGCAAATGGTAAGGTCACAGGGCAAAACCCATCAAAGCCACCTTAGCCGAGTGATCTAAGTTAACCTCAGGGGTGGACAACCAGACCTCACGTGGCTCCTGACGTGACACTGAGGGGAACACAGCATCACTCCTGGGAAAGCTGATCATGACAACACACCTCACGCGTGTGAGCTGAGGCCAGTCTACAGATCACCTGGCCTGCATGCTTCAGAACTGTCAAGGTCATGACAGACAGACTGAGCTGCCCCAGGTGAGAAATGGGTAAGGAGGATGTGGCCAGGCACCTGGACCGTATCTCAGGCCAGATTTTTTTTTTCTACAAAGGACATTATTGAGACAATTGGGAAAATACTAATAAGGTACATAGATTAAATAAGAGTATTGTTTTGAAGTTAAATTCCTGATTTTGATCATTGCATGAAATAAGCACATGCCCTTCTTAGGAAATCCACACTGAGGTATTTAAGGGTAAAGAGGCAACTTCCTCTCCAAGGTTCAGAAACACTTTAGCCAGGTACCTGCTAGAGAAAGACAGGACAGATGACAGGTCATGACTGGCAGATGAGCGGATGGATGGAGGGCTGGCTGGACAGATAAGAGCTCAGTGATGATGGACACAGTACTCACAGCCCAGCCCTGACCTGCCCACCCCCACTCCCGCCACCTGGCCTCCAGTGTGTCCATGGTGTCTCTGGAACCCTTCGAACCCCTGTCTCACCCACTTGCTGGTCACTGCCCCCTGTTCCAAAGCTGCTCAGACCCCCCCCCCCAACCTTGCCTCCCTGGCCTGGAGGCTGGATAGTCCAATATTGTCTGAGCGCCTGGCCCTGTGTCCCCCCACATGACTGCACTAGGGCCAAGGGGGTCCCCCCGGGACTCTGACCCATGTCACCCGACACTGGGAAGCATGCTGAAAATGCCTCTTTCCTGTTTCTGTTGCATGAGCTCCCAAGGCTGTCATCCCTACCTCCCAACCGAGCTGTCAGTGCTAGGACCTGAGTTCACCTCTCACCAGGTGGGGTGTCTGGGCTTAGGATCAAAGCTCTCAGAGGAGGATATGTGCTGGAGTGGGGGCCATGGTCAGGCCTAGCCAGGCGGGAGCAGACCTGGGCTTCCCAGTGCTGAAGCAGAGGGGAAGGTGGGCCATGCTGTGGGCTGGGTAAAAAGACTCTTGCCAACTCCAACATCCTCAGACCTCCCACCTCCCCTCTAGCTCCAAGGGAATGGGAGATGGGGTGCTCTGGGAGCAGGGAGCACTTTCATGCCCCAGGGATAGGCTCACATCCCCTCTCCTGTGGCCCAGGGCCCGGTGGATCCATGCATTCTCTCATTTCTTCAGTGACTCACACCTGTGGGCAGCCAGTTGAGGGCAGGAACCACATGTGGGTGCTTGCCCAGAACAGGGGAATTCAGATGCTCCCGTCAAATGGGGTAGTTGTGTGGGGACCAGGAACGGCAGCAGGGGATGGAGCAGCTTTGCTGGATGTAGGGTAGGGGGTAGTCAGGGATGGAGCCCAGGTCCTAGAGGCTCCCCTGAACAGAGGTGTGCTTATTTCCTTGCAGTCAGCTGAGCAATGGACCAGACAAAGCCCTGTCCGCGCTGTGCCCTGACACCCAGGGCGGCTAGCACAGTGGCCCTGGCCCTTGTCCCTGTCTGTGAACGGCGGCTTGCCAGGGCGGCTCACTGCCCCTCTACCGCCACTCTTCAGGATCCTTCGGGGTCCCTCTGGGCAGTAGGGGGTTGGCATGATGCCAGTGCTCACCCACGCGGGGGGTTGGGAAGGCAGGAAAGAGGCCAGGGGGACGGAGGATGCTCAGGAGAAACAAGAAACCCAGGTGGATGTGAATCTTTACTTAGAGAAAAGCAACAGAGCTAGAAGCTCAGGGGGCAGGGGGCATCAGCAAGGGGTCCTGGAAGCAGGGGCACGACCACAGGATGTGAGAGCGTCGGGCGAGGGCTGTCACGGGTGCCGGCGCGGGGCGCTGCCGAGACAGAGGGGAGGAGGGGCGAGGGCGGGCGCTGCGAGGAGGGTACACGACCCCCCACCGCCCACCTGCGTGGGAAGAAGTGCATGGCTGAGCCCCGCACGGGACCTCCGCTTCCAGGTCCCGTGACCCCGCCCCCGTCCCCTCCTCCCCGCCCCTCCCCCCAAGCACACCTACCCGGGCTGCCGGTGCGGAGGCCTCACTGGGGGGCCGGGGGCGGGACGCTGCCTGCCGCCTTCCGCGCTGCCTCTTTCTCTCCCAGCGCGGACGTCTTGCCGGGGGGCTCGGTGGCCGCCGCCCCCGCCCCCGCCGCCGCCGCCGCCGCCCCCGCCGCGCCCGCCTGGGTGGGCGCCTTGGGCCCCTCCTTGACTGCGCGGTAGCTCCCCCCCCAGGCCGAGGGTGTCTCCGTGCCGTGCTTGCGGCTCAGCGGGTAGGCCCCGATGGCGGCCAGGATGCTGCGGTGGCGCTCGGGGTCCATCTCGGTGTAGTACATCTCCAGGGTCAGCGGGGTGCAGATCTTGTGCTGCGGGAGGGGGCGGGTCAGGGGCGGGGTAGGAGGGCAGAGGGCGGGACCGGAGGCAGCCCGCCTCCCACGCTTCCACGCGGACCCCTCCGTGGGACCCTCCCTGGCACTCTGCCCAGCGGCATCGGAGCTCGGGAAGGCCTGGACGGCCCCACGCCCCACCCCGTTCTGCAGCTCGCCAGGCCTTACCCGAAGCAGGAAGCCGTCGGGGCAAGTGAACTGGTCGTACCAGATGGCCTTGTACATGATTAGGACGCAGCCCAGGAGCGCCATGGCAAAGGCGATCATCCGTGCGGTGGGCAGCTGCAGGGGCGGGTGAAAAGGAGAGGGACCCCGTGGAGGGGGCTGTGAAGCCGCGGCGAGGGCAGGGCAGTGGTCAGGGGCTTACTGGCCTCTGTCGGGGGAGTGCTTCTGGCGAAGGCCTCTGAATGGGTGAGAGCAGGAGAGAGAGCAAGGGGACCCCAGCCAACCTGGCTCAGAGCATGGGTACCCATGCCTACAGCTGCCTGCTCACCATCTCCTCTGCCCTGAACCCCCCCTGGAATCGACCCCTGGGCAGCATGGGACTGGGAGGGTTGGGTTACCCTGCGCCCTTCCTCTGGGTGGTTACAGGCCAGCTTCTGGGCCTCCAGGTCGGGGAACTTCTTTGGCTGGTCCGGGGAGGACAGCTGGTATTCCGTCTGTGTCTTGATAACCACCTGTGGAAAGAGATGACCTGGAGGACCCTGAACTGGGAGGACTGTGAGGGGTCCAGGGGTCAGCTGCCCAGCAGTGGTGTGCGTGCTGACCAGCTGCCAGGACTGTCTAGTGGCTAGGCTCCACTGGTTACGAGCCAAGGCTAAGGGAAGGTGGATGCTGGATGCCTGCTGGGCCATGGCAGCCCTGGGGCCTGGCCACACCACAGATGGAGGCCCTCAGTCTGAGGGCTGCCTTCAATTCTAAGGGTGTCAGCTTTTCTTGCCAGGAGCTTCCCCTGTAGCTGTTCCACATCTTGGCTCCCTCCTCCAAGAAGTCCACCCTGACTTCTCCTCTGGCTCCCAGAGTCTTGAGGCCCCTACCACATGCGGTGCAGGCAAGTACAGTCCTGTGCTCTGTGAGTGCTCCCAAGGGGCAAGCACTGAGCCTTCCCACCTGTCTGTTGAGTACAAGGTCCAGAACTATAGTGGACACCACTGAAGCCCCCCCAGATCCCCGGAGAACTGCCCTTGGCCAAAAGTTGACTGACATGGGTACAGATGGCTGCCCCCTCCCCTCCTGCTGGGACAACTTCTGATGCCGGCCATGCTCCAGAGCTCAGCTGGGGTCAGGCAGGACTACACCAGAGCTGAGTTCTGCTTCCTACAGATTCCTCCAGAAAAAGGCTCTCCCTCAGTTGTTGCCCAAAGACCCTGTCTTGGGCCCACAGGGAAGGGTGGGCATTTTTGCTTGCTGAGCCCCTGCTGGCGGCCCTTCCCGCTGACCGAGGCCCTCACCTGGTCAGGGAATGGTGGCTGGAGCTGGCTGACGTCCAGGGGACTGATCAGAGGGACGCTGTCCGTGGTAGCCCCATCCTGGTGCCCAGGGTCTTTGCCCGGCTTCCCAGAGAAGCTGCAACCCAGCTTCACCATGGTGCACGGTGGTCCTTGTCCTGTGCAGAGGTGTGGACACAGGTTACTGCCCACTCACCACCTAGCAGATGTCCGTGCCAGCTTATGAGGGAGCGAGAGGGCCCCAGGCTGGCCCCAGTGTTGCTCATGCCAGAGCCAGGGCAGGCCATGCACGGACAGGCCAGCCTCTCAGGACAAACTGGGCCTGTTCAGCCACAGGCCTCTAGTCCCTTCCTGCCCTCTGGTCTTCCCGTGGGTCCCAAAGCCATGGACAGGGTGGTGTGTCTGACCAGTGACTTCCCAGACACACAACACTGGCAGAGTGTGCCATTAGCCAGCCTGCTCTAGGGCACATTCTAAGGGCAGCTATTGTGCTTAAAGAAAATGACCCCAGGGCACCTGGGTGCCTCAGTTGGGTAAGTGTCAGACTCTTGATTTCGGCTCAGGTCATGATCTCAGGGTCCTGGGACCGAGACCTGGATCTGGCTCTGTGCTCAGTGGGGAGTCTCAGATTCTCTTTCTCCCCCGTCCCTCCCCCCTTCCCCTAAAATAAGTAAATACATAAATAAAATCTTTTTAAAAAATCATCTGATCAATTTAAATAATATCTGGAAAAGTATTTGACAAGATTCAACATCTGTTTATTATTTTAAAAGTCTATTAGCACTCTAGGGGCAGAAGGAAACTTCCTCAATCTGATTGATAAAGGCCGTCCACAAAAATCCCTACAGCAATCCTTATTGAATGTAAACAGTGAAAGCTTTGCCTTTTAGATGAGGAAGGAGATAAAAAGGCCTTTTATTATCAGTTCTATAAATCATGGTGCTGGATGTCTGAGCCAAGCTGTAGGGCAGGAAAACTGGATAAGAGATAACAGGCCTGGACGAGATCAGGTAATACTCTGACTGTTCATGGATCGAACATTGTGTGTGTAGAAAATCCACGTGAATCTGTGGATCCATTACAAAGCTTGAAGAGTGAGTCCAGCAGGGTCCATCCAAGGCTTTTAGGAATCATTATATTTCTATGTATCAGTGACAAAAAATTAGAAAATAGGTTTTTGAAAGACTCCATTTAAACGGTATTGGAAATACCAAATGCTCAGGAACAGACTTCAGAGAAATGGAAAGAAATTCCATATGGAAAATCATGGAAGACCTCAGGCAAAACATTGACTAAGACAAAAGGAGACCTAACTGCCTTAACAAGTGGGGAACAAAACGGTCATGGATTTTGGAAGGTTCCACATTTAAAAATGTCATTTCCCCCAAAATGTATCTGTAGAATCAATAAATACCAATCAACAGCCCAAAAGAATTTTTTTGTGTGTGAACTTGCCAAGCATTGTAATTTTATACAAAAAGGAAAGGAATAAGAACACATGTGACATCTTGGAGAACAAGGGGGTACTCATCGGCCAGGCGCCCAGCTTACACAGCCGTGTGGCACTGACGTGTGGTGCACAAAGCTCCGTGTGACACACCCCACACACAGGGACCACGGATTTGCAACAGAGAGGCCATGCAAAGCAGGCGGCATGGCCACCTTTTGATAAACAGATGTCCACACGGAAAACAGGGACCTGATCCCTACCTCCCATCACACATAGAAATCTACTCCAGGTGGATACACCTAAGTTAGGAAAGCATCTTGAAAATAATACAGGAGAGTATTTTCCTGGTCTGGGGGAGGGAAAGAGTTCCTCAATATGAGAAATAAGTACTAACCATAAAAGGAATACATTAAAATTAAGAACTCCCGCTTATCAAAACATAGCCTTCAAAGAACGGAAACAGAAAGCAAGACCGGAGAAGATATTTGCAACATGCAAAGGACTTGTGGGTTCGTCAACAAGAAATGTTCAGGTCCTAACCCCTGCTACCTGTGCGTGTAACCTTACTAGGAAATAGGGTCTTTGGACATGTGATCAAGTGAAGGTGACGTCACACTGGATTACAGGGGCCCTAACCCAATGACTGGTGTTCTTGTAGAAGGGGGAAATCTGGACACACACAGGGAGGTGGTCATGTCAAGATGGAGGCAGAGGTTGGAAGGATGCATTCACAAGAGAAGGGACACCTGGTGTCGCCAGAAGCTGGGAGAGGCAGGAAGGATCCTTGCCTAGAGCCTCAAAGGGAGCACAGCCCTTCCCAGTTCTTGATTTCCAGCTTCTTGCCTCCATAGCCTGTGAAAGAATAAATGTCTGTTGTTTTAAGCTAGCCAGTTGTGGTAATTTGTTACAGCTGCCCAAGGAAGCCAATACAGGGCAGATATCTAAAGTACGTAAAGAACAGCTCAAGTTGATAAAGAAAAAGATAGATAAACCCAATAAAAAAATGGACAGAGAAGGATTTCAAACAGCCATGAGTACTAAAAAGGTGCTCACCCTCTTTAGTCCAGAGGGAGACCAATTAGAACCAGCTTAAAGAGATATACTGAAGCCCATCCAAACCCAGGAGAGCTCAAGGCACAAAAGATGCCACACAGGTGGTGTCAACTCACAGAATCCACACATGTCGAACCTTGACCAGCCCTCATTCCAGGGTGCACACCCAGCAAAGAGACGGGGTGCATGAACTTGTTAAGCAGTGCTATTCCCACAGAAGTACACAGCACCACGCATCACCCAGAGTAAAACAAGTCAATCAACGGAGGCATTCCTAGCAAGTGAAGGGTCACAGCAAGCACAGCCTGGAATCCCACAAAATGAGGCTGGCCAAAAGCAGCCAGGCACAAAGGCAGGTTCAAGAACAAGCCAACTCTAACCATAACCTTTAGGAACCAATCTCGGGCAATTAGGGACACGCACTCCAGGGGTCCAGACCAATTAACTGCTCCTGTGTCTGGAGAGTCTGGGTGGCCGTGCCTTTGGGGGAGGGGAGCGGCTTCAGGGACAGGTGGGGATTTCTAGGCTTCACTTGGATGGTGGATGACCGGGGAGCACTTACCTTAAGTCACTAAACCACATGTTTGTTTTATGTCCTCTTCTCAATATTCATTATATTTCACAACAAAAAGAGTTCAAAATAAACGAAACCAACAACCAAAGGACAGCAAGCTGGTGGCAGAGGTACAGCTACCCCATGCCCTCCCCCAGGATTTGGACCCTGATCAGAGAAGGTGAGCCCCTTGGTCGCAGTGTCTTGGCTGTCCCTCGACTCCCTTCCTTGTGAGGACCAAAGGGCTGAGCCCCAGGGGCTGTGCTTCCCTCCCTGGCCACTGCCTGCACCCACCCTACAAAGACCGCTGTGCCTCTGAATCCCCAAACTTCTGCCCTAGGGGACTTCGCCATCCCCAAACGCCTCTCACTCTAGCAGCCCCACCAGCGCAGGTGCCTACCAGGCCCATAGGTGACCCAGTCTCACACCCCAGAGGCCAGGGTGAGGCAGGGTGGGAATGCAGAGGAGGAGCTCCCACCCAGAGGCAGAGAGGCAGAGAGATGCCCAGGATGGAGAGTATGCAAGGTGCTGGGCAGGGAGGTCAGGGCTGTGTAGGACAAAGGGGAGGGGTGGCCAGGAGCGGCACTGTGGGGCAGGCAAGAAGCAGCCAGCTAGGCAAGAGAGGGGCACCCCCATCGTGGACTTCCCCGGCGCTCCAGGGAGGGAGGTCCCATTAGGGCCCTGACCTGGGGCCCTTCCTTGGATTTACGCGCCTGGCCCAGGGCCCTTTCAGGTCAGCGAAGCGTCCCCAACTCCCACTCCCTGGCTGGAGGGCTTTTCCTGAGGAGAGTCGGGCTTGGCAGGGGAGCAGCCTGGGGAGGACTCACGGACAAGTCCGCACCTGCCCCAGACCGGCGCGCAATGGGTTATTCTTCACGCGGACCATGCAGACGACGTCCGCTCTCTGTGAGGCAGAGATGGACAAGGAACCACCGGAATATAAATATAAAGAGGTCGGGCTTTGCAGCGCGAGGAAGAAAACGGCTCAGGAGTGCTGGGAAAGTGTCACGGAGGGAAGGACCGACAGGGGACTGTAGGGGAGGGGCGGGGGAGGGGGGGCAGCAAGTGCCCAGGGCTTGAGGGGAGCTTCGCAGGGGCGGGAGGGGTGTGGCATTGCGGGGGGGAGGAGGCTGGAGGCCTTCTGGCCCCAGTGCCCCAGTGGCTCACAAATCCAGCCTATGGTTTGCAGAGGAGAGTGCGGAGGGGAAGATCTTGTGGCCGCCCCGCAGCCCCGCAGCCCTGCCAATCTCGGGTTGCTGGCCACGCCCGCTGGAAGGCTGGGCCGGGGTCTGCCCAGTCTCCCTACAAGGAGCTCCGCCTCTGGGGTCCTCTAGGAGCCAAACCTAAGCTCCAACTCCTCCGACATGGCTTGACGTCCATGTTGCGTCATCGTGGGTTTCCATGGAAACGGAGCCGGGGATGACACATCTTCGTGAAGGAAAGGAGATTATTTGGGGCCTTCTGGACTCTCCGCTCCTGGTTCCAGGCCTCATGCCCCAGGCAGAATGCTGGGGAAGGGGCTGGGCTACATGTGGGACTCCCTCCCCCGAACATTCGTTTCCCTCGCTGAGTCATGGGGACCCTCTGGGGAAGCTGGCTGGGCTCATTCACACGACAGACACAGAACTCTGTGGACTGGGGGGGGTCACTCCTATTCCTCCCACTGGCCCCCCCTCCCTCCACCCTGCGATGTAATTGTGTCTTCTCCAGCGGGTCGTCTGCTCCCCACCCGCTGTGGGCTCCTGGGTCGGGGCGGTGCATGCTCCTCTCCGACGTTTGGGGAGGGGGCACGGGATGGGCGGTGAGGCTGTGCTGCTGGACCGACCACCGATGAAGAGGCGGGACAAGGGCCCTTAGCTGAAAACACTACAGAAGCCCGGCTGCAGATCCGCGGGTCGCAGACTCGCATTCACCGCCCCCCCTCGTATGCTGCGTCACTCAGAAGGGTGCGCGCCAGTGCGCACCAGCGCGGGCTTGTGCGGGCTGGGCACGAGCGTCCTGCGCGTGTCGAGAGCGTGCATGTGACTGCGGAGCGCAGGGCACTGCGTGCTTTGCTGAAACCCCGCGGAGCGCACACCTCCGCCCCCGCCTCACCCCCCCCCCCCGCCCCAGCCGCAGCCCCCACCAGAGGCCCTGCGGGCGGGTCCTGGGTTTGGCTTTTGGTTCAAGGGTAGGTGAACTGCGAGCGTCAGCGCAGTCCCGAGAGGGGAAGCGCAGGTCTGCACCCAGCTTTGGCTTCCCACATACCAGCCACCTGTGGCCCCGAGTCCAGGGGCTGCGGCAGGTGGTTCTGGAGAAATACCCTTCTGCCTGCCTCCTGGCCACCACGCAGCTGCCCCGCCACAGCCACCCCAATCTCGGTGCCAGCAATGTTTCTCGGTGATCTGGTTCGTCCGACGCCTTCTGCCTCGACGCTTCCCCCGCCTCCGCCCCCCGCCCACCGCCCCTCCACCCCCCCCCCCCGCTCTCTCCCACCCTCAGAAAGAGCTGAACGGGTTCTGGAACTGGCACCCCCTCCCCACCTCGGGGACGCCCACATCCTAGGGGCTCTCTCAGACCATGGTGAGGGAGCCGATGTTCAGCAGTCCGACCCCCACCCAAGCTGTCCCGCTGTGCTGAGGACCGGAGATCCGGGCAGCCGTCGGGTCTGTGCAAGGCTGGATACCTACGGTTCTTCTGGAAGGTCCAGGCAGCGGCTCACCCCGCGGAGGCCCCCCGATCGCCGGGGAGGCGTGGGGACAGCACCCCCGCTCCGGTCAGCAGAGACCCCAAGGGAGGACCCCCGGCTCGACCTGGCTGCCATTGGGTCAACCGCAGTGCCCCCATCCCTGCACACGCATCTTGCACACGCACGCACCTGCACACGCACCTGTACACGGACCTCACACACCCGTGCACACTCCCCTGCACACACTCGGCCCCCCTTGCCCCCGCTCCACAAGGAGAAATGTGGAAATGGCTCACAGGCGGCTCCAACGGGCAGCTGTTGCAGGATGCGGTCGCAGGACGACGATGCGGAGGAAGGATGCGGTTCCAGACGCTTCGCAGCCGGGGCGGGGCGGGGGAGGGGCCGAGCCGAGACCGAGGCTGCTGTTGCCTGGGAGACGCGGGCGGAGGGACCGGAGCACTTGCGTCTGCTGCCGCGGCTGTACTCCCACTGTGCCCACCCCCCCCCCATCGGAGCTGTGCGGGGTGTGGGGGAGTATAGACTAAACACGCAACACCCCTCACACTCCCACCGCTTCACTGCAGGGGAGCAGACGCCCTGGCCAGCTGAGCCTAGGCTGCTCCTGGGCCTGGGGTATCGAGGCTGTCCCCCGCGACCTTGGTCAGGTGCTCAGACTGTCCTTCTTGCTCCCCTTGGCTTGGCCTTCACGCCCCCAGAGGAAGGCCTCCTCATGTCTCAGCGCCTGAAGCCCCTGGGCCGTCAGCTTTCCTAGGGTAAGCCTGTCCTTCTTGGTCACTGTTGTGCCCCGGCACCTGCACCTTGCCCCCATACAGAAGGTGCTCCGTGGGCGTTTGTCCAGCGATCAAGTGCGGGGGCTCAGCCCTGCTGGGGTCAGGCTCCACATCCCTGGCTCCCAGCTGGTGGAAGACAGCAAGGAAAAGAGCATGTTATCAGTGATTGGTCTCTTCGGCTGTTGAAGAAAATTTGAGTAAAGCCACGGTCTGGCTAGGCCCCCTTTGATTCGCTGATGGGCCCCTGGACTGTTTCCAGCTTCGTCTGTTGTAGACCGTGTTGCTGGGAACGTCATACTTGTATTTGTGTGGACATCGGCCTCACTTCTCTGGGTAGGTATCTAAGAGTGGGATTTTGCTATAGGTCAGACGGTAGCTTGCGTTGAACTTTTTAAGAAAATGCTAACCTTTTCCCAAAGGGGCTGCACCGTTTTACATTCCCACCAGAACTGGACAAGGGTTCTACTCTCTCCACCTCCTGCCAACACTTGTTATTGTCTGTGTTTTTTCCAGAAGCCAAACAGCCACCTGTGGCCGTCAGGCAGGGCCACCATGACAGAGTGCCCCTTGGGCGGCTAAACCACAGGAATCGGGTTCCTTACGGTGCTGGAGGCTACAAGCCTGCTCCCAAGGGCAGGGCTGGTTTCCTCGGAGGCTTCTCTCCTTGGCTTGTGTTTCCAGATGGTCTTCCCTCCGTGCGCGTCTGTCTTCACCTCCTCTTCTTATAAGGACACTAATCAGAATGGATTAGGCTGACCCATATGACCTCCTTTTTTTCCCAAGTTCATTTATTTAAGTAATCTTTACACCCAAATCAGGGCTTGAACTCAGGACTCCCAGATCAAGAGCTGCACGCTCCCCCAACTGAGCCAGTCAGGTGCGCCCCCTATGACCTCATTTTAACTTAATTATCTCTTTAAAGATCCCATATCCAAATACAGCCACATTGTGCTAAGGGTTAGAACTTCAACGTAAGAATTTTGGGGGGAATGATTCTGCCCTAACACTGACCTAGTGGGCAGTAGTGATATTTCACTGTGTTTTGAAATCGAATCCCTAATAACTAATGATTCTAACTAAGCATCTCTTTATGGATTTATTAGCCTCTTATATTTTTGATGAAATATCTGTTCAAATGTTCCAAATATTTTTCAGTGGGGTTTTTTGTCTTATTATTGAGTTGTAAGAACTCTTTATATATTCTGCATACAAGTCCTTTATCAAATACATAATTCACAAACAGTGTCTCACAATCTATGACTTGTCTTTTCATTTTCTTCGTGGTGTCTTTTGAAGTGCAAAAGTTGGTCATTTCGATGAGGTCCAATGTCCGTTTTTTTCTTTTCTGTACCATGTTTTTGGTGCTGTAAATTTTCTCATTTTTTTTTCTTCCAGAGGTTTTACAATTTTAGCTTTCACATTTAAGAATGAAGCGTTTTGATTTTTTTTTTTTTTTTAAGTAGGCTCCATGCCCAGCGTGGAGCCCATCATGGGGCTTGAATTCACAACACTAATTGCAAGATCTGAGCTGAGATCAAGAGTCGGAAGCTTAACCGACTGAGCCACCCAGGTGCCCCTAGAATGATGCATTTTGAATTAACTTTTGTGTGCAATGTAGGGTATACATCTAAATTGTTTTGTGGGTGTTTTTTTTTTTGGCATATGGACATTCACTTGTCTCAGCACCTTTTGTTGAAAACAGTCACTTTTCCATATCAAATTGTCTTGACATCTTTGTCAAAAATTCGTTGTCCATATTTACATGGGTTTATTTCTAGACCCTTAATTCCATTTCACTCATCTATATACCAATCCTCATGCACGTGGCACATCCTTTATCACTGTGGCTTTATGGCAGGTTTTGAAATGGAAGTAGTGTGTGTCTTCCAACTTCGTCCATCTATTAGAAATTTGTTTTGACTCTTCTGAGTTTTGCACCTTTTCACATAAATTTTAGGATCAGCTTGCAGATTTCTACAAAGAATCCTGCAAGGAATTTGATAGGAGTTGCATTGAATCTACAAATCAGTTTTGGGAGAATTGCCATCTTAACAAAATTGAATCTTCCAATCCATGAACATGGAACACTTCTCCATGTATTTAGATCTGTAATTTCTCTCATCCCTAGTCTTGTGCTTCTTTTGTTAAATTTATTTCTATTTCATTGTTTTCAGTGCTATTATGAATGAACTTTTTTCCTAATTTCAGTAAAATTGTTCATTCCTAGTATATAGAGAAGACTGATTTTTGTATGTTGATCCTATATCCTGAAATCTGGCTACTAATTTATTTACTTCTAGTAATTTCTTTTTGGATTCCTTAGAACTTTCTAAATATGGGATCACATCCTCTGCAAATAAAGACAGTTTTACTTTTCCATTCTAATTCAAGCATAATTTTCTTCTTTTTCTTGCCTTTTGCTGCACGACAGTACAGTGTTGAATAGCAGCGTCTTCATCCCAAACCCAGTCTTAAGGAGAAAGCTGTCCACCCTACACTGAAATACGGTGTTTGCTGTAGGTTTTTTGTACATTCCTTTTTATCAAGCATGTTCTTAGTTGAAAGTTTTTATCATAAATGGGTATTGGATTTTGTCAGATTCTTTTTCTGCATCTATTAAAATGATCACATGTTCTTTGTCCTTCATTTTGTCCGTATAGTGTAACGTATCAATTCATTTTTGAATATTAAATCAATTTTGCATTCCTAACATAAATTCCTTTGTAGGCGTTTTAATATTTTATTAAGAATTTCTTGTCAATGTTCATAAAGAATACTAGCCCATACTTTTCTTTTCCGTATAATATCTTTGCCCTTGGAGTCAGGGTGACACTGGCCACCTAGGAGCGTTGTTGTCCCCTGCACAGTCTGCTAAGACGGGGCCGCGGCCTGGCCTGTCTCTGCTAGGAAGTCAGCTGTCAGCCAGATTCCTGGTGCTCTGCCGGCATGGTTTTCCTCTCTTGCTCTTCTCAAGACTTTGTCTTTGGGTTTCAACAGTTTAGCTGTGATATGTCTGTGTTTTATCCTAGTTGGGGCTCATCGAGCTTGTTGGGTCTGTAGTAAATGCTTTTCATCAAGTTTGGAGTGACTTTCGCCATTCTGTATTGATACATTCTTTCTGATCCTTTCTCTCCCTCCTCTTCTTTTGAGACTGTGTACCTATATGTGTACAGATGCATGGTGTGTGTGTGCACGTGTGTGCACGTGTGTGTGTGTGTGCACGTGTGTGCACGTGTGTGCACGTGTGCTTGACACTTGTGGTCTAACAGGTCTCTGAGATGCTGTTCATTTTTCTTCTTTTTTGGTCTCTCCAGATTGGATAATTTCTTTTGATCTGTCTTTAAGAGCTCATCTAGGGGCGCCTGGGTGGCTCAGTCGTTGAGCGTCTGCCTTCGGCTCAGGTCATGGTCCCAGGGTCCTGGGATCGAGCCCCGCGTCGGGCTCCCTGCTCAGCAGGAAGCCTGCTTCTCCCTCTCCCACTCCCCCTGCTTGTGTTCCCTCTCTCGCTGTCTCTGTCTCTCTGTCAAATAAATAAATAAATATTAAAAAAATAAGAGCTCATCTAACTTAAAGATATTAAATACTTAAATGTGTCTTCTACTAAACCCTCTAGTGAATTTTTAAATTTTAGTTATTGCGTTTTTAAATTACAGAATTTCCATTTGATTCTTTTAAGAATTCTGTTAATTGAAATTACTTAAGACATTTCATCACCCTTCTCTTTAATTCTTTACGATGGTTCCCACTCAGCTCTTATCTGCTAAGTCCAGTATCTGGGTCCACTCAGAGAACTTTCTATTACCTGCTTTCCCCCGAATATTGGTCACACTTTTCTTGTTTCTTTGTCTGTCTTGTAATTTTTGGTTGAGAAATAATGATCTCATCAAGGGAACAAGTGTGTCATACCAATGCCAGAGGCTAGTGGTGGGGAAACAGGGTGAGCTGGAGAGGGTGTATGGGGACTCTACTTTCTGCTAGATTTTTCTCTGTACCCCAAATTGCTCAAAAAATCAAATCTCTTCATTTAAAACAAACAAACAAACAAACAAACAAACTAGATGTCTTAGATTATATGTTGCAGCCACTTTGGATTCTGGTATTTGCTGATGAGGGTGATGGTTGTTTGTTTAGCAGTTTCCTTGGATTGGATCTGCACACTGTTTCTTTGTGATGTACGCCCTGACCTCATGCTGTACCTTCCCCTCCCTGGCTCTCTGACACCTGGCTTCCTGTGGGTTGCCCCTGGGTCTACACTGCTCAAGGCTGTGCCCGGTTGGGCAGTGGGGTTCTGCTCTCTGCCGACGGCTGGGAGCACAGAGATACGTTGAGGCAGCTTTTAGGGCTGCTTCCCTGAAACCCCCCTGTGGAGCCTCTATGCCCACCGCCCATGAGGAGGCTGCTGGCCCCTCCCTTCTGACACAAGGTTCAGCGCCTGTTTGAGCACCCACTTCTCAGTTGCGCCTGTGCCATGGGTCGCGTTCCAGAGCCCTGACCCGGTTGGTTGTAAGGCTCCTCACTCTCACTTGTGGGAAGCCCCAACTCTTGCACTTGTCTCTGAGCAAACCCAGATCCAGGAGGAGGCCTGTGCCCAGAATGCCCAAAGGGCAGGGGGCTGCTGGGACGGTTTTCCAGCTTCCAGCCAACCAGTCAGCCCAGTTTGGGGTCCAATGCCCCCAGGTCACAAAGCTCTGGCCTGCAACATCAGGACACTTTGCTGGTGGGTGGCCAGGAGGAATGCGCATGGGGCATGCAGATTCCAGCACAGGGGGCTGAGGTGGGAGGGGCGCTGCATCAGGCCCGTCCTGAAGTGGGTGGTGGGGCACTCATGGGTGGAGAGCCAGGTGGGTAGAACCAGTCATCAGTGTAGTTGGGATCCCTGGTCTCTGACCTCTGTCCAGGTACGCCCACATGGGGCCATAAAACCCCGAGGAACCTGGGTGGGGAAGAGCAGGGCCAGGTGTCTGAGTCACTGTGTGCTTGGATCTGGAACTACGGGTCCCTGAGAGCACCGTCTACGCTGAGAAGGGGACCCCATCATGAGGAGGTAAGGCCCAATGCTCCTGAAGCCAGACACCCCCAGCCCCTGGGGCACCTCCTTCCCAGCTCAGGCTGGCTCCAGGGGAGGGAGTTGGTGGGGAAGAAGGTGTGGCTCTCTGTCCTCACGCCAGTGTTTGGCTGCAGTCCCCAGGGCTGCCAGAGGTCTCCTTCCTGAGCTACCAGCGATTGTGGCCCATCTGGTGTCTGCGTCTGGGCACCAGCTTTGAGGGCCACCCCTGGGATCCCCACGAGAGAGAGAGAGCACACCTGTCCCTTGGGGTCCCTTGACCCAGCAAAGCATCACCCCTGCACGTGGGAGGGAAGAGGCACCAGGTTTGTGACGGCCCCAAAGAAAGGGTTGGGTCAAGAAGAGGAGGCTGGAGGCTGGCAGGGGCTGAGGGCAGGGGTCAGACGCTACGCTGAGAGAACATCACCCTGGAAGCAGGGGTGTGTGCTGGGCCCTGGGGCCAGACACTGTCTTCATTCCATGGGGGTCCCCTTTCCTCCTCCTCTACGCCAGAGCCCTCCCCTTGCCCTCCTGTTCTGGGGGTTTCTCTTTGGAACCCTGGTGTGAACCAGAGGCCATACCCTCCTGTAGAGAGGTGGCTCGCTGGGTGGCTTGGGGGTCTTGGGAACATTTTGGTATCCAGAGCTGTCTTCCTGGAAAGAGACCTACAGGGGGCCCACAGCCAGGATGCCCCATGCTCCCCACCACTCTCTGGACCCAGCAGAGGTCCTATGTGGGAGGTGTGGGAGGTGCTTTCCCTGGCTTAGCTGGACAGCGTGGTGGTGCGTGTAGAGTCCAGACACGTAGGCACAGGTCCACAGTTCAACCCCTGCCAGCACGAGAGCCGGCCGCTGTCTCCGAGTCGGTGCCCAGGAGAGGCAGGGCAGCTGAACCAGACCAGGCCAGTGCCCCAAGGTCCAGGGCATGCCCCGGCCCTTTGGCTCCCGTGCTGTGCACAGGAACCCTTGCCCCGAAGTGCTGAGCCACTTGGAGAGAAGAGGCAAAGGTCTTTGTGGGACTGGAATCTGTGGCTACGGGGGTGGGGCAGCTTGTAGGAAGCCTTGATCTGAGGCCCCTGCTGACCCTCTGGGCTCCCCGGCCCCTCCCAGCCCTGCCCAGCCTGCCAGCTGGCCAGCCACAGAAAGAACCCTTCCCCAGAACGCCAGGAAGAGCCCTGTGAGCACACAGACTGTTAAAAGATAAACGGAGGCATATTAAAATTTTGAGTTTATTTGAGCAAAATCAATTAGAATCAGGCAGCATCCCATCCGGCAGACAGGAATTACAGGCAGAAGGGAGCGGGACGAGAAAGTTCCTGCAGCAAAACACAGGTGGGTCATTGCAGGGTGACCTTTCCTCAGGGGACAGCAGGGGCCTGTCAGGCAGATGACCTACCCAGGGCTGACCACGTGTTCCCGCCTCATTGCTTTAAGGATCCATTTCTGGGTTTGGGTTGGTGACCTGGGGCTTGGGGTGAGCGATTCCATTTTGGGCCTGTTGTCTTGTCTTTTAACAAGACACACACACATGCTCACCCATGCACACCATATGCACCATGCACACACACCATGCCCACATGTACCACACAGCATGCACGCACACATGCATCATGCACACACCGTGCAACACACACACACACACACACACACACACACCAGGCACCAGTCAGTCACACACACACACACACACACACACACACACACCAGGCACCAGTCAGTCACACACACACACACACACACACACACACACACACACACACACACACACACACACACACACACACACACCAGGCACCAGTCAGTCTCCCATCCTCTCCTCTCCTGTCTTGGATGAGACTTCTAGGACCTTTACTGCTGGGTCCATTGGTCACCACACACCAGGCACCAGTCACACACACACACACACACACACACACACACACACACACACCAGGCACCAGTCAGTCACACACACACACACACACACACACACACACACACACACACACACACACCAGGCACCAGTCAGTCACACACACACACACACACACACACCAGGCACCAGTCAGTCTCCCATCCTCTCCTCTCCTGTCTTGGATGAGACTTCTAGGACCTTTACTGCTGGGTCCATTGGTCACCTGTCCTGCGTGTGTTTCTTTGCAGACTCCCTGCTTGGGGCTTGGTCCTTGGCTCCTCTCCCCTCTTGGCCATCCTGGCCTCCCTAGGGGTCAGGCTGACTGTGTCCAGGAAGAGCACCCATCCTGCCTGCCTCCTGTGGGGCTTTGTGCCCAGGCACTGACACCACAGTCCACCCACAGCTCTGAGATGAGCCAAGGTGCAGTCTGGCCCTGAGGGAGCCACCGTGCACAGCTTCAGGGTGCCACGGACACAGAGCACTCTGAGATCCTTGCCCCAGGTCCTAGCCCATCAGCATCTAGGCGAGGATGCTGTTAGCCCTCACTGCTCTGTGTCCAAGAGGGTGCATATCTGTGTGCAGCTGCTAGCCCAGATGCTGGGAGCTGGAGGCAAGGCACGGATCATCATATCCACCTGGCGGCCCGTGCTTGCAGCGATCTGTCCAGAATGTTGGGTGCAGCGGGGCAGCGGCCCCTGGTCTGAGGGGCCCTGAGAGCACGTGTGGGCCTGTGGCAGTCCCACATCTCTGTGCCTGTGTGTCCCTGGTCTATGAGATGGAGAAACAATGAAGTGGACCTGGCCCCAGGCCTCCCTGGCTGGGACCCATACTGCCAACCACACTGGGCTGCCCCCCTAGGTGTCCCATCTGGAGGTTGATGAGCAGGAGCAAACCTGCCCGGCCTCTCACTCTCCTCTCTGGTTCCCTCAGGCTCCTCCTGGTCACCAGCCTGGCGGCTCTGCTGCTGGAGGAGGCAGGCTCGGCTTTCCTGCCCCAGGTATGTGTGAGCTCCTCCGCCCAGCCCTGCCCCACCGGCAAGGAATGTGAAGGAAGGGCACCAAGTGTGGCGGGTGGCCTTGTGGGCACTGGGAGGGGCCCTCAGGATGACGGGGAGCAGGTCCCTGTGTGGGGTCCGATGGGCAAGGCTCACGGACGCCCAGGTGGTCCAGGTGGAGGAGGGGGCCCTTGATGACACTCACTTGCACTGAGTCCGAGCACATCCTCCGTCCTTGTGCATGCTCTCTGTGCAGGTAACTGGTGCCAGGCCATGTCTCCCCATCCCTCTTCCCCTCCGACCCCACCCTGGGCCAAGACCACTCAGACTTGCACATCTGGGAGAGACCAGGTGAAGGGGAAAGCCCACCCCTTCCTGGTAACAGACAGCTGGTCGCTCCCCAGGGGTCACGTTTCATTCACTCCCCCGTGCTCAACTCGCTCCACAGAGGGCTGGACTCAGAGGAGCTGGCCCCCCTTCCTCAGGCCATCAGCCAGGGAGGGGTGGTGCAGACGCAGCCTCAGGGGTGGTCCTGTCTCTCCAGGAACCACATGGCTTCTGTCCAGTCCGCAGAGGGTGGGGTGGAGTCAGCAAGTGTGGTCCAGGGGACCTTGGAGCCATCTCTCTGCAGGTGTCCTCTGACCTTGGACCCCACACCTGTGACCTCCCTCTTCCAGGTCCTCATCAAGACCAAAGGCCACGTCGGGGCCCCTGAGCGGGACACAGAGGAGTGAGTGCCCCCAGTAGCCCCTTCTGGGAACCCCCTAAGCTAAGGGCGTTGTGGACGGCGGGGAAGCCCCGCACAGCAGCTTCGGGGAGGGGGCAATGCTCCAGCCTGCATGGGGCCCCACGGGATCTGTCAGAGGCCTACCAGAGCCTGGGGGCAGGGGGCTCCAGGATGATCCCCTAGCTCTCCTAGCAGCCTCGGGGACAGGGCCGAGGCCCCAGACAGAGGTCCTCCTAAGCCATGCCCCGTTCCCTGCACTCACATGAGGCAACACCTGCTGGTTTCTCCCCCAGGGCCACTGGGCCAGGCCAGAGGGCAGAGAGCCACTCCCCAGCGTGCACAGTCCTGGCCTCCGGAACAGGAGGGAGCTCCTGCCCACGTTCTCTGGGTCTCCACGACCCAGGGCTGGGCCAGGACGTTTTCTCAGGGGACACCCTTAGGATGCCTCCCAAGGGACGCTCTGACCTTCCTGGGCCCCCTGCAGCTCAGGGATGTGGTGGGGAAGCCTGGCCTGCTTCCATGGAGGTTGCCTGGCCATAGCTCTTGGGGGGGGGGATGGGCAGGGCTGCTTGTCCCAGGGCCCCTGGGGCAGGTCGTGAGTGATGGAACTGAGCCACCAAGGACTCTGGTGGGGAGCAACTTCCCAGTAGGTCTCCTGCCCAGGGCCCCCAGGCTGCTCAGAAGGTGGTGGGCACCCTCACTGGCCAGGCTGGCTGGCTGCCTCCTTTGGAACAGGTAGACCTGACTGACCCAGCCGTGCTCGCAGGGCCTGGGGCACCCGAATGGTGGAAACTCTGAGAAAGGACAACCAGCTCACGGGGCTGCTGGTGGCACCAAAGCCTGCGGCTGCCACATGGGAGAAACCACAAGGTCAAGGTGAGCACCCCTGGCGGGGTGTGGAACAAGGTCACAGCAGGCGAGCCCCCATGGAGTCGGCTTCCCTCCAGAGGGGAACCACACCTCCATCCCATCTCCTTGTCCTTAGGCACCAAGGCCCAGGCAGGAACCGAGGACACCCTGGGCCATGTTCCAAGCCCCAGGTGGGACCCTGAGCCGGACCGTGATGACCTGTACCACCCACCGCCCGAGGAGGCCCAGGAGGTCCAGGATGAGGCAGGGCTCTGGTCCTGGGCGCTGTCACTTCCCCAGGTGCTTCAAGGGCCAGAGGAGGATCGAGACCACATCTACCATCCCAGAGGGGATTCCTGGGGCCCCTGACCCCTCCCCAACTGGAAAAATAAACCTCACAGAGGCGGAGGCCACATGTGTCTTCAGGAACAGTGACCATGGTCCTAGCCTGCTCTGTCTGGGAGAAGGGAGGCCCGTGTCCTCCTGGTGCCACAGGCTTGTCTCCACACATCGAGAGCCCCCAAAGCTCCCCCAACCCAGCACCCCTGCTCTTGGAATAATCTGTTCCCCTTAGGCCTCCTCCTTGTACATTGGGATGGGGCTAGGGGCATGGCAGAGGTCAGTGGTTGGGACCAGTCAGCTCCCCGCAGATGGGCCCTAAAAAGACGGCAGGAGGCTGCCCGTTGGTGGGTGCTCAGGTGGACAGGTGCACCAGTGCTCAGGTGGGGGGCGGTGCAGGACTCAGGCTGCAGGCATGAGCTCACTGGAGTTATTTCACATACTGAATGTGTGCAGACTGTGTGTGCAAATGCAAATGGGGTTGTGTGTGGCGATCATGTCCCTGCATCAAGAGGGAAGCATTGAGTGCCTCTCAGTCCCCAGCCTGAGCCACTCCAGTGCTTAAGACAGAATAAAGCACCAGGCAGATTCAGATGCATCCGGCTGCTCTGGGGACAGTGGGCTTGTCCAGGGTGACCTCACGTGCCCTAGAGTTCTGTGTCCTCCCGTGGGTACCCTCTGAGGACTTGAATGCTGGCCAACGCCCTGATGCTCTGTCTGACGGCTCACGTGCTCACCGCCTGGCACCGTACCACCAAGTAGGGGCACTGTCATCCCCACGTTACTGAGGAAGGGACCCCAGACTGGATAGTGACCCGTTCATGGTCCTGCTCTGACAGCAGGACCGTAATGGTGAGTCCCAGCCTCACCACTGTGCACCTTGCACTTGCTCTTGCCCCAGACCAGAGGAGCCAAGTGCACAGGGAGGCCCCAGACTATCCTGCACAGCACATGTGAGGGTTAGTAGGCCTGCAGGTCGCCCCCGTCTGAGCAATTTGGGTACGGGCAATTGGGGCCCAGCGCCGAGCTCAGATCCAAGGTCAGTGGTGGCCATGGCCCTGGACAGCCCAGGGTGGTGTGTGGCCCAGTCTCTCTCTGGCATCCCTGGAGCCAGGATTCCCCGTGGGCATTTCCTCCAACCCAAGGGTGCAGCCATGTGGCTGAGAGCTCCTGGAGCAGCAGTGCCGCTAGGATCTGGGAGTGGGCCATTGAGGTGTGTGAGCCTCGTGAGCAGGGGACGCTGGAGGAGGCAAGAGGCTCTCCAGTGTAGACAACATCCAAAGGCATTTAACTGTCCACTTTAAATGTGTACAGTTGATTGTATGTCAGCTAAGTCTCAATAAAGCTGTTTAAAGAAAGGCCTTTGTGTGGCTAGCAGTGGCCGTGGGATCAGGGGTCTGAGGTTAAGTCCTGGCAGTGACTGGGCCCAGGCAGGGTCCCTTCCCTAGGCTGAGCCCCAGACCTCCGGCCCAGTGGGCCTGCCTGCCCTCCAGGTTCTCCTTGGCATCTGGGACACCAGCGCCGGTCCCCAGCAGGGGAGCCTTCCCCAGGCACCGAGGGACCTAGGGCCCAGGAGCCCCCGTTCATACCAGCTTCTGCACCCACGTGGCTAGAGGGAGGCCTGGCGGGGAGGGCAAGGGTTTGGGGAGACCCTGGGGCCCAGAGCAGTGGTGGCAGGATACTCCCACCCTGCGCACCCTGAGCCCCCGCCCCAGCCTCGTGCCAGAAGCCACCATAGCCCCCCTCCCACATGCTGCCTCCAGGCAGGCTGGCCCTTTGCCTGCTGGGCACGGCCAGTCCTCTTGCCTCTTCCCGCCTCACCCCCGTTTCCCAGGACGGCTCAGGCCCTGTGTGTTCAGCAGGCACTCAACCACTGGAGAGAGGGAACAGGAGGGAGGCCCTCCTTCCCACCTGAGGATGCGTGGCGGGGAGGGGGAGGCGCTCTGAGGAGCCAATGGCCTCCCTTGTGTTGGGCACCAAACAAGTCTTTGTGAGGACGGGGCTGTTGTTGAAACCCCTGGACTGAACACTGACGAGTCACCACACTTCACACCGTTGTCGTAAATTGGCTGAGTCCCAGCCCCAGTCAGCAGCCCCTCCCCCCACCTCCCAGGACTGGCCTGGCCCCTGGGGTCCTCAGCTGGGTGCAGTCTGGGCTGAGCAGGGCAGGGCCGGTTCGTCCGTTGTCTGGCTCAGAGATCCAGATTCCTCTCTGGGCCCAGTGGTCTTCGCCAGGCCTAGAACAGTGCCTCAGGGGCCAGCACCCCCTTCTTGAGGATGAGGTTTCCATAGAGGGCCGTCTCCCTGCATAAGGAGCTGAGCTGAGCACCAAACTGGGATCCCTGCTCTGCCCCCCATCCCATGCACTTTCACCCCACCCACGAGACAAGTCCAGGGACCAGTCCTCAGGCAAATCCCTTGACAATCCTCTTCCCAGTGGGGCCTCTAGTCTCATTTGGGGCAGGGGCTGAGCAGAGGGTAGGGGAAGTGCCTCATATGACCCAGACCCAGCCAGACCTAGCCGAACCTACCCTGACCAGCAGGACCCTGCAGGACCCCGTGAACTCAGCCAGAACTCACCCAGTTGCTACAACAGCAAAAGCCTTTTTGGCCCGCGCATAAAACTGAAACCTCTCTATCTTCGCCAGGGTGCTCTGGAAGGCAAAATGTCATGGTTGAGGGGCCTTGCTCAGAAACCCTCAGGGCCCAAGCAGGTGCCAGGGGCATGAGGAGACATAGCCGCTCTGAGCTTCATGTCTCTGGCTCTCCTGGCTGAGGTCCCAAGGATGCTCAGCCTCTAAGCTGTGACGACTGGACAGGCAGGGACATGGGGGGCTGTGGTGGCCAGCTGCCTGGGGCCCTTGTGTCTCCTGGAGTTGGCCTGAAGGCAGGAGGGCCCCTGCCCAGGAGAGGAGTCCCAGGCAGCCTTTCCTCAGGTGGGTCCTGCCCAAGACGTGCCAGTGGGAGGTCCTGGGGGGGACAGGTTCATCCCCTCACAAGGTGGGGGTGACACGCGGCATGAGGCCCGGCCTCTGACCACAAGACAGGGGCCAGGGGTGCCCCACTTGCCCCTGGCTCCACTCACACAAGCTGGGGTGGGTGAGGGGCCACAGGCCACGACAGGGTCCCTGACCTGAGAGGTGGGAGGCTGGGGGCAGGGGACAGCCACAGCCCCAGGGTCACTCTTTTGTGGAGGGTGAGCAAGTGAGCCACACTGTAGGGTGGATTCGGGGCCCGTCTTTTACTCCTCCCTGGCCTCCAAGGAGGTGCAGGGGGTCCTTGAGTGCTTTCCTGGTGGGGGCTGCAGCCTCACCGTGCAGCCAGCCTCAAATAGGATGGACTGGTAGCTCCTCCACACTGGAGTCTGAAGGCCTGTCCTCCTGTCACTGGGCACCAGCTCCATGACAGCAGCCTAGGAACAGAGGGGGTCAGCTTGTGCTCTATCTGTCCAGCTGCCGTGGGCACTTCCAGCCCCCACACTGGGTGACAGTTTAGGGGTCCTCTGATCAGGCTCAGGGCTCTTTGGGGACACATGTCCTCCCCCCACCCTTCAAGGCAGATGGGTCCTCCGAGGTCTGACAAAGAAGAACCCAAGGATCAGAGCAGGGAGGGGGCAGTGTGGCGACAGGCACTCACCGGGCTCTCCACGTAGGTGTCCAGGGGCAGCACCTTCAGAACAGCCTCCAGGAGCAGTGGGATGCCCAGGCCTAGGGTGGAGGGCCAGCCTCAGCCTGCAGCCCTCCGCCACCCGGCCACCGGCAGTGCCGCCTGCCCTCTGGGCCTTCTGCCCTGGCCTCACGAAGCCGGCCAGCAGGGATGGTGTTGGGCCCAGGACAGCCGGGGATGCAGGCCCCTGCTGCCTGCCTGCTGACACTTACTGGGGTCACGCTGGCCTCTCCCTGCCACGGCACCTGTGACCATCCTGGCTCTGGGCTCGCCCTGCCCTTCAGTCTAGTTGCACAAACAAGTTATTGGTGGTGACCTCAAACACTCATCCACCAGAGGGGCACCTGGGCCACCTCCCTGACCCCAGCTCCCCCAGACGACCCCTGGGTTGCCACCTTTATCCTGTGGTGAGAACAGGGGTTTCTGGGAAGAGGCTGTTCTGCCCCAGGCTGTCCCCAAACCTGCCCACTGGTCTCCAAGATCCCTGCTCTCCTGTAAAGCTGGTTTCTCACGGTTAAAGTCCTGGTCGTACAAAACGGGGAAATACAGAGCTGGTGACAAGAAAGAACTGGCTGTAATCTTTTTGCCGGCTGGTGGGAAACCCTGCTATCCGGGTGCATTTTCTTTCGCCTTTTTCTCTGCTTTTCTCTGTGGTTAGATTTGTCTGCGTGGGGGCTCTGACCCCTAACTGCTTGTTTCCACTAACTCGTAGGCCGTGCGGGTCACTCGGAAGCCTGGCCGCTCCTTATCTTCCAGCATTCTGGCCTTCCCCATGGCCCACCTTGTCCCGTTCTCCTTGGGAAGGAGAGCATGTTGGTCATCTGGCCCACAGTGTAAACTGAGGCATGGCTGGCTCATCTCCCTCAGCAGAGGGTGGAAGTCAAGGCCACTGGGCCTGGAGCCAGCAGCCCGCTGGACAGGCCTCAGACCACTGGCCCGCTCTGTCCAGAGGGGCTGCTTTACCCTACATTTCACATCTTTGTGCCTCAGTGGCCTCAGTTTCACAGAAAGAGTTGTGTCCTCTCTGAGAGCATTGCTAAGGGCGGGGAGACAGTCAGGCCCAGGCTGAGCCCACTGCCAGCCCAGGCAGGGCAGGACAGGGGGACGCTGGTGTCCTCACACCCCCCACCCCCTTACTCTTGGTACTAACTCGGCTACTACCATCACCTTGGGGACCTGACTCCAGGCCCCTCCCAGCCAAGCCTGCGGCCCACCCCGAGGGTCAGAGGGTCTCAGAGACAGAGCATGGGGGCACCTGGAGCCTGGGAGGTCAGGTCACCAGTACTGGGGTTTCTACAGCAGAGTAAAAGCTGAACACGGACCTGGGCTGTGGGGGGCAGGGGTGCACCAGCGCTCAGCCAGCCAACAAGGCATCTGGCCTCAGTTTCCCCACTGGCAAGAAGTTACTGAGAGGTATCTGAGATAGAGCAGGAGGCCCAGGGTCACCTCTGGGGCCTTGGGGTGGAAAAGGGTCTCTGCCGGTCCTGCCATTGGGATTTCCTGGGTCACTGGGGGGTGCTGGGGAATAAGTGGGGATGGGGGTTAGGGCGGCAGCACTTTGGCGAGCCCAGAGCTGGGGCCACGGTGTACGCACCCTAACCCCACTCTGCCGGAGTTGGCCCGCTCACCGTCAGCACGGATCTCCTCTGGGCCACACCTGCATATGGAGGAGGTGGGGAAGTTCACGTCTGCAAAAACTGAACAGCCATCCAACCCGGTTAGACATCCCCCGGTGGGTCCGCGGGTCTGCACAGCCCACCTTCCCACCGGGTGGGTCACCTGTCCGACGTCAGGTCATGCCCACTGCCCTCCCCGACCCGTCGACTCCTCTCGTCAGAGGTGGGGGCGGGGAGAGGAAGTTTCCAAGTGCAGGAGGACCTGCAGGGGCTACAAGCGAGGAGCTTAGAACCCCCCCCCCAACCCCCCCCGCCTCCACCCCTTACGGGTGCCGCCGCCCCCAGCCCGCTCCGGCGTCCGGCTGCGCAGCCCCCGCCCCAGGTCCATGGCTCCAGGAAAAGACAAACCGCCCCAAAGAAAGCGGTGTGGCCCCTCGTGGGCCGCCTGGGAGGGGTTCTGGGGAATAAAGGGCACACTGGGCCTGAGGCCCGAGCTGGGAACTTGGCCCCGGGGCCCCCAGAAAGCCGGGCTGGGGGAGGGGCCGGACCTGCCGACGCAGCCCCGCCCGGACCAAGGGCCACCGTCCTCGTGACCAACTGGGGGCGACCAAGGTCTGGGCAGGGGCTCGGGCCACCAGCCGGGCCTGTTTCCTAAAGAATGTGGGGCTGGCGGGTGTCCTACTGGGAAGTGGGACGGGGCGGCCAAAGCAATGCCTCCACGCCAGGACCCGGCTCTTCCCGGGCTTGGGGAGCTGTCGCCTCCCGGACGGGAGCACAACCTGGGTCAGGACCCCTGCGGGGCCTGGGGTGGCGGGGGCCCTGTCCCCGCCCCTCACCGATCTCGTCTCCGTGCCCCATCCGTGCCAGGGCGTAGAGCAGCTCAGGGGACAGGAGCGCCGGGACGCCCTTCAGCACCACCATGATCTCGGGGCCTGGAGCGGAGGGGCGTGGCCTCGGCGGAAGGGGCGGGGCAGGAGTGGGGGCACAACCGCGCGATGGGGAGGGCCCCCCGCGGCGCCCGGAAGGGCTGGACGCGCCGACGACCGCGGCTCGCGCGTGCTGCCCGGGGGCGACACCCGGCACAGCCCCGCAGCGTCTTGCGGGGCCTCGCGTCCCTCGCGGGATCCCGGGCCCAGGCGTCCCTCTGCCGCCCCTCGCGGCCTCCCCATCCCCCTTCCGTTCCGCTCCTCAGGCCTTGCTGACCCCCACCCCCACTCCCAGCCCAGCCCGCTGGGTCCCTGGGAGGGCGGGTGGCCAGAGCCGTCCGACTTCTTCAACCAACATTCTTCACAAGGGCGCCCACGGGCCTGCCCTGCAGGGGACCCTGCAGGGGTCCCCTGGAGGGCAGGCAGGAGCGGCCTCCGGGCCAAGCTGGTGTGCTGGGAGCACCTTAGTGGGGGGGGTCCCACCTCGTCTCCCAGGCGCCAACCTGCTGACACCCCTCAGGTACCTGAGTGGGGTGCAGTGTCCCATCCCAGGACAGCAGTGACCTGACCTCTTACCCAGGGGCCCCAGCTGCTGGTCCTCCTCAGGATTGGACCTCCCCACCCCCACCCCACGAAGATGGGGTGTCCAGATTGGGGGTGGGGTGGGGAACGTATCCACACCTCGTCCCCTTGAACAGAGGGAGCACCTTGCCTTCAGCCGGCCAGAGTGCCCTGCCTGCTTGCCCCTTGCCCCTGGAGACCTGGGACCACGAACCATACTGTGCTTTCCTGTTCAGGGTGCCACCACCTCCCTGCTGGAAGATACCCACCCCACCCTCCTCCGAGGTGCACCCCACCGCCTCTCTGTGTCCAGGGCTGGGTCAGGATGGTGGTTCCAGGGCCCGATCCTGGTTGAATGTGTAGCAGACTGTTTTCCAAAAATGGTGGCAACACTCCATCTGCCATCCCGCAGTGCCATGGGCACACCTCCACTGAGAGCTGGGGCCGTCTCCATAGAGCAAGACTGATGGGGTGAGGGATGGGGGTTGCATGGCAGCCAGCAGGGCCTCACCCCTCACGTAGGGCCATCAGTTAAGCTGTAGCTGCTCTGTTGCATGCACAGCGCCAAGAGCCAGCTGGGTCCCCATGGTGCCCAGCACCCACCTGGAGAGATGCCCATGTCCTGACCTCACCTCAGAGGGTCTGAGGATGTTTTGAGGCTGGGGCCCCACCCTGGGACAGTGACAGCCCCCTTCACCCATGAAGCCCACACAAGCAGTAGGAGAATGGTCTCTGACCCATGCTCAGGACTTTCACTCAATGGCCTGGAGAGATGGAGGGTCTAGAGCACTGTGCCTCGCTGACCCACGAATTCAGTGGCAGATGTTTGGTGGGGCAGAGGGGGCTTCCTGTAACTGGGGTCCCTCGGTCACCCAGTGCCCTGTGAGGTGTGATCTGGGGGATGCAGCTGGCCCACCAGTCCGAAGCCAGCAGAGAAAGCTTGCTGTGGAAATTCTGTCTCCCACAGCAAATGACACTCAAGTGTTATAGCCCCGAACACAGTTCTGCTGGGCACCAGAAACCGCTGGAGACCGCGCATTCCAGGGCCTCCCATAGTTCTGATCCAGGTCTGGGCATGTGTATTTAAGCAAGCACCCTAGGGATTTGGATACAAGCAGCCCTAACACCAATCTTGCAGACTGACAAGCACCAGAAGACGGGCCCTGTCGACTGCTGCTGATGGGGCAGAGTGGGCAGGTCCCCACCGCAGGCGGTAGGCTCAGTTCTCGAAATCTTAACAGACATGCTCGCACCGCAGTGCAAGGATTCATGCACAGAATGGTCACTGCAGTGTTACCCATGGGAGTCCTGATAACAAGAAACGAGCCTAAACATCCAACACCACGGGGATAAGTAAGCGACATTCCTGTATCATCACGTATTTCAGGGCCATCGAGCGGAACGCTCACAGGAATAATACCGAGCAATGAGAAGCAAGCAAGCTTGAGGACCTGCTAGAACCTAATGGAGCCCGGAAACGCTGAATTCAGATACAGAAGGAAGGTAGCCGAGACAGCGCCAGGGCTGCTGGGGGGACGAGGGTTAGCGTTTGTTGGGGACAGTCTCCGTTTGGGAGGACAAAGCAGCGTGGAGATGGATGGTGATGGTGGGGACGGCTGCGTAACTGTCACCATGCTCAATGCCTCTGAACTGCAGATTTAAAAATGGTTGAGATGGTAAGCTTTGTTTCCTAGACTCCAGCACAATTCAAATAGAAGAGGGTGCACCTGTGGGACCGGAGCAGAAGGTAACGGGTCAGCACGCCGTGCAGAAGTGTGGATGCGCAATTCCATTTTTATAAGAAAACTGCTATCCTCGTGTGTCTGCACACGTGTGCAGAGAAACATCTAGAAAGCTACATACCTATTAACAGTGGTTACCCTGGGAGTGTGCCAGGTGACTTACTTTATGGACTCTGTTTGACTGAGGTCACAATGACAAAACAAGCTTGCAGAGTGACATGGCGTTTGCCTCCAGAGAGGCACAACGGGATCCGCATCTGCCGCGTGGTTGGTAGCACCCGCCCTCTGAGCGGTCACAGTCACTGGCTGTGAGACTGCACAGCCACCAGGCAGGGGATGTGCTTCCACCTGAAGGCAGCTGTACAAAGTGACTGCTTGGCATCAAATCTCTCTCAGCTCCTGAAATCGAGTAAAACTTAAACACATCACCAAAGACTCATGAGTGGAATTTTTAAAAAGATTTTTATTGGTTTGAGAGTGTGATCGAGCGCACGCACACAAGTGGGGGAGGGGCAGAGGGAGAGGGATCTGAAGCAGACTCTCCGCTGAGCACAGAGCCCGATGTGGGGCTTGATCCCACGACCTGAGCCGACAGTCAGTCACTTACCCATCTGTGCCACCCAGGCTCCCCTCATAATTTTTTTTTTTTAAGATTTTATTTATTTGAGAGAGAGAGAGAATGAGAGATAGAGAGCACGAGAGGGAAGAGGGTCAGAGGGAGAAGCAGACTCCCTGCTGAGCAGGGAGCCCGATGTGGGACTCGATCCCGGGACTCCAGGATCATGACCTGAGCCGAAGGCAGTCGCTTAACCAACTGAGCCACCCAGGCGCCCCATAATTTTTGATTAAGAAGAATACGGTCAGAGTGTGAACATGCTCCAGATACGGACTCTCATGGCCGCTGGGTGAAGACTGCCTACCACCCAGGAGTGAGCGACCCAAGCGTCAGATAAACTGTGTGTCACCTACACGGCCCTTTATAAAAGAAGGATTTACTTGCTTCTAAGACTGTCAGACTCTAAATCTGTCTTTAAGTAGAAGGTTCTAGGCAGAGGTGGAGGCGCTCACTGGTCTTTGAAGCTGGCCTTTCTCTTTTCCACAAATGCGGTCATCCCTTCTTTCTGGTCTTCCTGTGGGAAAGGGAAAACAGGCACGGATAGACGTTCATGTTTTCCTCTGGAGTCAAGGTGTGGGGCTCTGCCTGTCTCTGTGGTTTGCTCACAGTCTGTGGGTTCCTCTGAAACTCAGATTTCACAGAGTGGAGGAGCTCAGGGAGGGAGGGTCCTGCATCAGGACTACCTGGAAACTTGGGAATGGCCTGGATTCCCTGACCACTTAGGGTTGGCCTGGAAATGACATTTTTATATGCCGCCCCCCCCCGCCTCCCAGCCCCTAGGTGTGATCATTCAGAAACCACTAATTTGTGTGTCAAATAAACTGTCACCCACAGAGAACCTCAGATGCACCTGTTTGGTTCATTCACTAATTCATCGCCTGCATGTGTGCATATATACACAAACACACCTTCACTTCCTCAAGAGCCAAAGTCATTTCTTAATCTCTCTTTCATGAAACACCTACACATGACTATCCGATACTGAGAGATGGGTTTTAATGACTTACAAGAAGGACTCCCTTTCAGTGACTGTCAAATCCTAGAAAACATTGATCTGAAGCTTCAGATTGCAGTATTAGAATACATTCGAACTCCATTCCAAGTAACTGGAATGATGCAGAAAATTATGGGCAGATACACTGCATTTAAATACAGGAGCTTGCTGTTTAAAGGTGCGATTCATCAGACCTTTTGTAATAGGAAGTCACCCTTCACACTTGTGAACTTCTACACACTGTACTCATTTGCAAAAATCATGCTCGTGGACGGGACACATCGGATCCAGCTACAGGGAAAGCGAACAGTTTGACCAAAGAGAAATGCTATTTAATGAAAAAACCTAGAAGGAAATTCCCAGTGATTTCTACAGCTGGACCATGTGTGTCTCCACTGAATGTTTACTCACGGTAGCGAAAGTTGAATAGAAGAGCTTCTTCTCCAGCTTGTTTCCCTCTGTTAATGTCATTTCAAAAGCTGAAAAAGAGAACCCTGAAGTTATGAACTCAGGTGTTAGATGTGGGAACATGCAACTTTTTTTATGGTGATAGGAAACACTCCCCACTGACCCACATCAACCTTAATTTCGTTGTGATTTAGACCACAGCCTGGGAAGCACCCCCGTCTCAATGCCCCACCCCGGCTGAGATGCCAGCAGAGCAACCTACTCGGAGCTTCACCGCTGGTGGCCCCAAGAAGAGAGGCACGAGGAACTGAATAAAGGCCAACTCTGTCCAATCACAAGAGGATTTGAGAACCTGCAGAACTACATATATTTTATTACTTTCTGTTTTCTTTAAAGATTTTATTTTGAGAGAGAGAACACGTGTGTGCATGAGCAGGGGGAGGGCTGAGAGAGAGGAAGAGCTCACAAGCAGATACCCGGCTGAGTGCAGAGCCGGACATGGAGCTCAATCCCACAACCCTGAGACCACCACCTGAGCCAAAACCAAGAGCAGGATGCTCAACGGACTGAGCTACCCAGGCACCCCAGAATTAAATATGTTTTAAAAAGCATAAAAATTAAGAATGAAAACCTGAAAAAGGAACACTGTGCCAGAACAGAGTCCCGGGTGGTAAGAATACCACTGCTCCGGGCCGTCCTTCCAGTGAAGGTGAAGCATCTTCCCTGGGTGAGCAGCTGGGGTGATGGCACGTGCCTCTGACCGTGGCCTCACTGGCCCTGTGCACGAACAGCAGTGTCCACCTCTTAAGCGAGTGCTACCTGCTCACCCTTGTGGCCACGTCACAAACAACAGCTCAGCCAACTAAGGCCGGCAGCAGCCCAGGGGCCTTGACCGCCTCCCTGCAGAAGAGCACACAGACCTGACGCAGCTCAGCTATCCTGGGCTCACGGCCTTCTCAACAGGCAGCACTGGGCAGTATTACCCCAATGCTGAGCACAACACGCTACATTAAGACTCAAGAAATTCTCAGGAGGGCTTGGAGCTGCTTTGCCTGTATAGAGGACGGAGAGTCCAGAGCAACCAGGAGCAGCGTGAACTGTCCCCAGTTCACGCTGGTGTCCCGTGAGTCTGTGCGGCCACCAGGCTGCAGGCACAACTGCTGGCCGAGAGGAGCATCTTCCACCAGGTTCCAGGAGGCGAGCCGGGCTTCTCAGGAGCCAGACTGGCTTTGCCTAAGGGACTGCCCTGCCCTTCCCAACCGTTTCCCTGCACCCCAGTGCCTGTCACTCTTGTCCCTCAGGCCGGCTCCTTTCTTGGGTCCTGATACCAAGGACAACTCAGAACATTTCAGGAGAATCTGTGAGCCAGCAACCAAAGACTGGGACGCTACAAAGAGCCAGAATCCCAATGTTAAGAATCCTCCCAATTTCTGTCCAGGGAGGCTTAAAATGCATCATTTAGAACCACGGCTCCCAGCCCTCCGAAATCTCCTCCCGGCAGAACCCCTACCTGCGTTCACGGATTCTTTGGCCATTGCTGCTACGATTTTAGAATTGCTGGCAATTTTCTCTGCACACTGGATGGCTTCTTCGACCAGTCTCTCCACAGGAAAGATTTTGCTTACGAGACCTAAAACACAAACAGGTGAATAGCAAACAGCAATGGCTGTGCTTCTCTGAGTCACAAGACCACTCCTAGAGCTGGGGTGTTCTGGGGGCCAAGAGGGCTGCGGGGGTGCAGGGTCCACACCACCCCTGAGGCGGGGCCACAAGGCTCCTACAGACACACCAAAAGGGAGGGAGAGTGGGTCACCTGGGGCAGGGAGAGGGTGTGCCTGCGAGGGTCTTGGAGAGCCCCCACTGCTGACGCTGGGCTTGGGAAAAAAGATGGTTTTGACTCTTGAAGCTGATATACACTTCAGTTACTCTTGTACGTGTGGCATTCCAAATAAAGGCAGTTGTCCCCCGGGTTCTCAGGACACCTGAAGTCAACGTGCTGATCGCCCATGGGCACACCTGGATGCAGCCCCCTTCTTCCCATCTCCACTCAGCTCCCCGTGAGGGTGGCTCCGTGGGGCAGCCCTGGCCCACACCTGCTTGCTTGGCGTCCTGGGCAGAGATCCGGTCACCAGTGAGAATCATCTCCATGGCCAGTGACTTTCCAACAGCGCGGGTCAGTCTCTGGGTGCCCCCTGCACCTGCAGGGGCGGAGGGCTACCGGTCATAGTTGGCTCACGGCCAGCGCATGCCCAGATGCCAGACACACTTCCAGCAAGTTACGAGGGATGAAGATGGGGCCCCTTGGGTGGGGCAGGTGGACAGAAAGGAGGTAACCCAAGAAACCTCAGGAGAGGCTCCTTTCCATACTCGGGCCCTATGCCCAGCACATCGGGTCCCCTGCAGCTCAGACCCTGGCCCAGCTCAACCTGGAGGGCAGCTGGGGTGGCCTCCGAGTGTTGCCTGCTCCCCTCAGGGTCTGACGCGAGAGCAAGGCTTCTGCCTCCCAGGCCGCTCTGAGTGTGGTCTTCTGTCCCAGTGCCTCCACACGCCTTGTTCATCCTCCTGCTCACCTGACGCTCTGCAGCTGAACCGAGAGTGGTCTACCCTGTTGTCCGGCCCACAGTGAACCCCGGGCTGCCAGGGTGAGCCAAGGGGACCACCTAATGGAGACACCCGCAGTCCAACAGACTCAGGTGCTGCCTCAATTAAGCAGAGGCCTTGGGCACTGGGATGGAAAGAGCCCAGCAGAGAGCAGAGGTCATATAGGGCTTTGCTCGCCCTCAGCCGACCCCAGACACCCTCTCCTGACCTGACAGCTGCTCAGCAGATGCCCTCGGCTCCAGGCTCTACATGCAGGGCAGAGACTTGTGGGGCCATAAGCCTGAAGCTCTCATCAGGTGGCCCCCCGGGACACAAAGGAGTCACTGTTTGCCCATGGCTCCCGTCACCCTCCACGTGGGGGAGGAATCCCCGCTCTGCTGAACTTAGGGTCACAAGCAGGAATCACTGCAGTTATAGTGTGGTATGTGGCCAGCATTTCCTAATAGCGTCTGACAAAGGATCTGGCGGTCATCAGAGGAGCCTGAAGAGACCCAAGGCCCCCAGGGCCATTCTCTGAGTGCCGCTGTGCCCCTGGGGCTTAGTGTGCTGGTCAGCAGAGGGAGCAATGGGCATAGCCAGGTGGCCACCAGCCAGGACTCATATCACAGCCGGGACCCCTTGTCAGATGTAAGCTACACACTTTTGTCTATTACTGGAAAAGCCGATAAGCTCCTGAGGTGTGGGGAGATTCTGGAGAATTACCTGGAGAGTTTAGGCTATAGAGATGTCATCACTCTTTACCTGGGATGGTTCCCAGTAGGATTTCTGGCTGTGCAAACTGGGCTTTTTCTCCAGCATAAATAATGTCACACATCATAGCGAGTTCGCAGCCGCCACCAAGCTGCAAAACACGAGGCGCCGCCAGGGGACCCAGTCAGAAATTTACTCCATTTGCTTATTTAAATTTCCCGTCAAAATGAACATGGCCCAGGGTGTAGCAAAGATTAAAAGAGATGCAAAGTTTTAAGTTAGTTACAATTGGCTGATGCTGGCGACCTCCCTCTGAGAAGGACCCTACAGCAAGCTCTTTCAGCTTTGGGGTCCCACAGTCTCTGCTCTGCTGTGGGGGCTCGAGAGCAGCCAGAGAGAGTCTGTGAACCAGCAGGCTGGACTGTGGTCCCAGTGAACATGACTGGCTGACCTCGCCTTACCCACAGGGAGCTTTATTAAGTGATCACGAGCTGAGCTGCCCACACTGCTTCACTACCACCGGCCCCAGTGCCCATGAGTGTCCTTGTGCCCAGAGACCCAGACACCACGCAGAGGACACCGAGCTCTCGAGGGTGGCAGAAGAGGTCAGCCTACAGGTGCAGAGCAGGCTGGAACCACTGAAAACCATACAGAAAAGCCAACGTGTGGCCTCCAGCCTAGCAGAGGGGAGACGTTCCCAGGAGTCACAGGGACCGCGGGAGGGCTGAGCATGGGAGAGCTGGCAGCGGAACACCCGCTAACGAAAGCTGGTGCTACAGCACCTCCTCTCCGCACATCCTGGATCTGTGGTGTTGCTCGGCAGGAACGGTGTGGCTGTAACTAAACTCCAGCCTTTTCAGAATAAAAATAGGTTATCTGATGCCTCCCAGTGTGCTGAGAAGAGATTTGGTCTGACACTCACAGCGTAGCCATTGACAGCAGCTATGATCGGCTTCTTGGCCTGGGCAAGTCGGTCCCAGTGGCTCAAGAACTTCCCAGAGTAACAGTCCTGGAACGTTTGGTTCTGCATCTCCTTGATATCAGCTCCAGCTGGGGGTGGAAACGAGTCCCAGTTACTAGAGAGCAGAGACCCCACTATTGCTGCACCCCCAAACCAGCACGGAGCTATGAGTGTGCACTGTGTGTAGGCACTGGGGGCTGCTGGGAATGGTTGACACAGGGCCCCATGCTTAAGGGGCCTGTGAGGTGCTGGCCATCTGGACAGAGTAGGGCAGCAGGGATGGTGGCAACGTGCCATGCTATGTGTTGATGGAGGTGATGCGGAGGGAAACAGATGCAAGCTGGATTGGGAAGGCTAGGCTTATTCATCAGTCACTTAAGTGCTTGACACACCCAAAACCTAACTGTCAAGGACCCGAATCACTCTGAATAATCTTATTTTGCTGGCAGAGCATGCGTGAACGTTAAACAGGCAGAGCGGCTCTCTGAGAAGTACCTGTGTCTTTTTACACTAGGTTTAAGTAAACCCCAAGTTGTCCTAACTCTTCTGACGCTACCATGCAGGTGTAAGTCTGTTCACAATGCCACATGCCGCAGTCAGACCGCACCTCGCACACCTGGGCAACTGCTGCCATGCTGCCCACACACCTGCAAAGGCCTTCTCCCCACCCGTGACAACGATGGCCCCCACAGCCGGATCCTCCTCGAAGGCCTCCAGGGCCTGGTTGAGCTCCGTGATCAGGCCGTTGCAGAGTGCGTTGAGTGCTTTGGGGCGGTTCAGTTGGATGAAGCCCACGCTGCTGTTCTTGCCCTTCTTTTCTGCGATGATGTACTGAAAGTCAGCACCTGGGGGAAGAAGGGATTTCCATTCGTGTAGGCATCAGACCCGTCGTGGGCAGAGTGACCCCGACACGTCCGCTGCCCAGTCCTCGGGCAGCAGCACACAGCTCTCAGCCTCATGGTGGCCAGTGCACCACTCTCTACCTCCACAGAAGTTTGAACATTTCCCAGAACCTGCACTACAGACACCCTGTGATTCATCAGAAACAAGGGATGGGGAAATAGGCTCCTTCCAGAAACACCAGCTGGGTGAGGGAGCAGAGCGGCAGGCACACCACGGGCCAGAGGGCAGGCTGCTGACCCGGGGCGGGGGGAGGGTCAGTATGGCCGGGAGAGAAAGAAGGCTAACCTCAGAAGCCGCAGGTCTGTGTGTCTGCGAACACCCCGGGGGTTTGGTGGGAGTAACGGGCGAGATGCTTAGCAGCAGGGTGTCTGCAGCCCAGGGAGTGATTGCTGGTGGCAGGTCAGGACCCGAGGAAGCGGGTCAGCAAAGGGAACTCAGGGTAAAATCAACGTGCTCCGGTAGCGGGGCAGGAAGTGGATACCCGGGTGAGGGTTAGGGTGCAGGGCCTCCATGCCCCGGCGCAGGGAGGGACAGGGCCCGGAGTGCCTCGGGAGCACTGCGGCCCTGACTGAGGGCCCTGACCCGCGTGGAGGGCACGCCCGGCTGGCTGCGGGACGCAGAGTCTGAAGAGCAGACTTGGGAAAAGCCGCGGATGCGGGCAGGCCTGCGCGGGCGGCGCTGCCGTTCGGAGCACGCGGCCGTGCCCACCCCGGAGGCCCCGAGCGCACGTCCTCTGAGTCCCGTAAACCCTGCACCATTTCACCACCGACAACCAGACGGAAATGGCCAGAGGTCTTAGCGCTTCGTCAGGAGTCCCACCAACTGAGGGGCCCCCGGTAACCGCAGAGACCAGCGAACCGAGGCAGCAGGTGCTGCGAGCGCGGCCGGACGGCAGAGGGGCGGGGCCGGGCCCTGCGTGCACGGGGGGGCGCCGACGGGATCGGGGGCGCCGGAGCGGGGGCCGGGAGGCACGGGGCTTCCAGGGACGGCCAGGGTCGGGCCCCGGAGGGAGGTCCGGGAGTCCCGGGGCGGCCGCGGTGCCGGCCTCCCACGCGCCCTAAGTCCCGTACTCACCCGAGACGAAGGGGCGCAAGGCCGTGCAGCCGGGCCGGGGACGCGGCGGGCAGCGGACGCGGGGCAGCAGGGCGCGCAGGGCAGCCATGGCGCTGTGGGGACGGCTGGCCCCGCCCCGCGGAGCCGCCCCCGGCTGCACCAGTCAGGGCCCGGCCCGCCTCCGGTCCGGCGTCGCGAGACGGCGCAGGCATCGCGAGACCAGCGGGCCCCGGAAGGGGGCGTGGCGAGGTGGGGGCGGGGCCGAGGGTCCCGGAGCCCAAGGAGGCTGGCGGGGGGCGGGGGGGGAGCGGGGCTCCGAGTGTCGGCCTTGTGGCGTGCCCCCAGCCCTATGCCGGTCGTCGATGACCCTGAGCCGTGGGGCGGCAGCCCGGAAGGCCCCGGAGGGCAGGCTTGCCGCGTCCAGCCGCGCCTCGGCCCGGCTGCCTCTTACCGCCCGCAGAGACCCCCGGGCCTGCCCGCACCTCCTCTTGACCTTTGGCCTTCGACCTTTGCCCCCACGTCCGGGGCTCGTTCCCCCACTTCCGGGACGAGCCCTGGGGGCCGGAGGCCAGGCTCCGGGCTGGACGCGAGGGCGCCGCTCTTGGAACCAGGAGCCCCGACGCCCCCACGCTCCCAGGGACGCGCTTCCCTCCTATCAGCCCGCCCGCTGCGGGGCTGGCACCTCCGCGAAGTCAGCGGAAACCGGGTTTGCGGGCTGCAAACGAGTCCAGGCAGAAGGAAGCGCGTAGACACGGAGAAGACGGTGGCAGCAAGGGGCGCCTGCGCGGCTCAGGCAGTTACGCGTCTGCCTTCGGCTGGGGTCCTGATTCCCGGGGTCCGGGGATCGAGCCCCACCTCGGGCTCCCTGCTCAGTGGGGAGTCGGCTTCTCCCTCTCCCCGTCCGCCTGCTGGTGCTCTCTCGCTCTCACTCACTCTGTCAAATAAATATCTTAAAAAAAAAAAGTGGCAGCAAGATTATGTAGCTTATTAAAGTAAGACTTAATTTTTAACAATGACATTTTAAATGTATTTAAATTTTTTTGGTTATAACACGTAGGTGTTCAGACATGTATTACCAGGCCTCCGTTTGAATTCTTGTTCAGGTTCTGCAAATAGCGGAGACAAAACAGATAAATGAAAAGTAAAACTGATGTTTTCCAAATAAATAGTAAAATTCAAACCAGAATTGAATACTCAGCAAAGTTTATTTCAAGGCTGAGGGTAGAATAAAGACATTTTCATGCAGATTACCAACCCGGTGCTAAAGGAGACTGCGTCAGTGTGGGCTACACCGCTGTGACAGGCACACAAAATGAAATGGTTGCGGCATAAAAGAAGTTTTTCTAAGCCCCCAGGGCTGGTGTCCAGTCGAGCAGCTGTTGTCCTACATAAAATTAGGGACAAAAGAACAAGTGACCAAAAAAAAAAAAAAATGTATTAACCTTCAAAATAAAAGTCCCGTATTTTACCAGCAAAAATGGGTTTATTTGGGAATAGCAGAGAATTGCAATTAGGGACATGCAAGCTATAGAAAAACCATGTGCCAGTCCAGCAAAGGTGAGGAACTTTATGGAGGAGGAGGGCATTGGGAGGGGTTGCTTTGAACTAAAGTCCACCGGAGAGAAGCAAGAGTTCCAGGTGAAGAGGGCTTCTTGGCTGAGGCGCGGGGTGGGCCATTTTTTGTGGAGGCTGTATGTTCACCTGTTGGGCTCACCCCCTGTTGGGGCCTGTAGTTGACTCTCCTGTTGAGGATCGTTTTGTAGGGGTCTGTAATTCACAATTCTTCCTGTAATCAATACCATGGAGTGGCATGGCTCCCCTTCTGGCTCCTGATTCCATTTTGGTGAGGTTTCCCTTTATTTTTTTTTCATATATATGTATATGTAAATTGGGCCTCAGCAAAATTAAAATTTTTGCAAATCATATATCTGGTAAGGGTCTTCTTTCTAGAATATATAAAGAACATGTTCACCTCCATAATAAAAAGACAAACCATTACAAAATGGGCAAAGGAGGGGTGCCTGGCTGGCTCAGTTGGAAGGATATGGGTTTGAGCCCTATGTTCGGCGTAGAGATTACTAAAAAAAATAAACTTAAAAAAATGGGCAAAGGATTGGACAGAAATTTCTCCAATAAAGATATACAAATGGCCAATGCACACACATATAGGTGCTCAATATCATTAGTCACTGAGGAAATGCAAATCAGAACCACAATGAGATACCACTTCCTACATCCTAGAATGGCTATGACCAAAACGACTGGTAAGACCTGGAGAGTATTGGAATACCTTCACTAGGGCCCACTGGTGGTGGCCACTGGCAGACTACCTACCAAGGGACAGGGTAGCTGAAAACATGACACGGTAATTTCAAGGGTGATAAAGTCGAGGACAGTGACAATGCAACCTGAAAATGGGGCTGGAGCCTTGAGGTACTGCCAGCCACCTGGAGAGAGGGCCAGTGTCTAGCCAGTTGGTCTGCCCAGAGTGGCCAAGGCCCGTGCTAGGGGGCCTCCTTCACCAAGGACGAGCATGTAGATTTGTCCCTCACAGTCCCACAGTCAGGTCCATGAAGGTGGCACCGTGCTGCCTTGTAAGGGGCAGTGGGCGTGTCCCTAGAGACTCTCTAACAAGCTCCAAACAGGCCACAATAACCCACAGTTCTCACCCTGCTTACAGGTGCTGCTTGCCACAAGAAACTAAGGTACAGCCAGAAGCCACAAGCTCCAAACAAGCCCCAGTGACCCAGTTTTGGACCAGTTTGATTCAGTTCAGACACTGTGCTAACCCTCCAGATGACCTCAGGACATTACCGTATCACTGTAATAACAAAAAACACCTAGGGGCGCCTGGGCGTCTCAGTCGGTGATCAGGTCATGATCTCAGGGTCCTGGGATCGAGTCCCGCATCAGGCTCCCTGCTCAGCGGGGAATCTCCTTCTCCCTCTGCCTCTGCCTGCCGCTCTGCCCCTCTCTCTCTCATCAAATAAATAAATAAAATCTTAAAAAAACCCAAACACCTACTAGTGCCCTGACAGATCCAACTGCGCCCATTTAAGGGAAAAAAAGAGGTGGCAGTCTGATTCCAAGAAAGCTCCCTTCCTCTTCCCTAAAACACCCCTGGTCAGCTTGCTTACCAGCCCTTTAATTACCCTAAACCCGTATAACCCTGACCATGAGACCTAATCGAGAAGAAGATGACTTTAGACCATGAACTTCCCTTCTCCATTCTCTGGTCATTGAATAAATCACCAGCTTGCCATCAAATGTGGTTTGGTTATTTGGCAAACAATCTTGAGTAGGAAAAGAACTGGCCACTTTGGTAACAGGTGGGCCACTTGGGCTCCACCACCATCTTGATTTCAGGGGTCACTTCAGGGCCCTCACCATGGGCATACCTGTGAGAAACCCAGAGACTAGCGGCCACTTTGCCGAGTTTGGGACCTCAAAGAATCTTTAATCTGTGGGCTGAAGTGTCCCCTGTAGTAGACCAGATGCAGCCCAGTGACCCTGCTGAGTTGAACCCTGGGGAACCAGATGGCATGTAGGGGAACCTTTGAGAAGGAAGCCCCCTGAACCAGCAGCTTTGCTTCAGGTGCCATAGTGGGTAGGGGTAAAGTTTCCCCCAAAGAAAGAGTTGTTCTTCCCAGCAAACAGGTGACACTAGGGGCAGGGTGGCTGCATCCCAGTTTCACTGGACTCGGTCAGATTGCCTGAGATGTCAGGTTGAGTGACAAGGCCAGGGGTTAGGCGGTCAGCTCTGTGAACTGGTCCTAGGCCCAGTGCAGCAGCCCATTTCTGGGTCCCCATGACTTCCGGTTTCCTCCCAGGGCTTTGTGTCCCCACGTGGGGGTTGTGCAGTGGTTAAGTGCATGCCTTCGGACTCAGGGTGTACCTCGCGGGACCAGCACAGTGTGACGAGTCTTGCCATCCAGGTGCTTTCCCTGAGCGACCGTGACAAAAGCCCCAGGCAGGCAGGGGGCGGTGGGGGCGGTGCACCAGCCAGCCGTCAAGGACCCTGTCCGGGACCTGGGATGGGGTGCAGAGGGAGGAGTGTGTGTGGGGGGTGTGGGGGTCCCAGGGCCACCCGCCCAGCAAGCGGTTGCACAAAAGCTGCTCCCCACTGTTGCGGTCCCCAGGACAGCAGTTCGCTCCTGGCAGTCACTCACGGGCGCCTTGACCTGCTTGGTTGCTTATATGACCAGCCACAGAAACTGTTCAGTATCAGGAGAGGGGTCAGCCTGTGGTCTGGGCACTCTGTAAGAATTTTCGGACACCACTTCTTGTCCTCCTATGGCAACACCTCTCCCAACATCATTCCTTTAAAGTGCATGCATCCCTTGCATGTACGTTTCATTGAGAATCACATATTAATATATATTTATATGTCCATTTTCTGAATTCCATGAGGGCTGGGATTTGTCTTTTATTCCGGGATGAGTCCTCAGCACCTTGAATTATTAGAATAGGTATTCTCATGTTTAAGAAGCTCTTAGATTACAGGCAGTGGCCCTGGTGCCATCCTGGCAGCAGCCTGGACGTCTGTCTTTGCACACAGGGATTCCAGAAGGAGGCGTAGTTGGAGGTGGGTCTCCAGTACCCAGAATGCTGACCCTCCCCGCTCCTGTCCACTCTTTGGCTTCAAAAATACTAGCAGCCAGACCTATATGCTGCAGGAAGGACACTGGAAGACTCTTACTGGGGAGCCTGGCCAGCCCAAAGGAAGGACTTAGAGATACTGATGGGGGTTCCCCAATTAACAGCCCCCACACCCTGAGCACCCCAGAGTTAACCTCAAATTCGATGAGCCCCACTTACAAGCCTAGTATTTCCAAATAGCTCTCTGGCCTATTCTTCCTCATGAGCAAAAAACTACCTGCCAGCATGCAAAGTGTCTTCCTGGAAGGTAGAAACAGAAGAAACAATGGAGCAAACCTACCAAGCAGGAGAATGACACTTCAACGTTTCTCACTCATATCCTCAGACATTGCTCTCTTGAAGCAAGAACAGAACATTTCTCTAAAAAGAGACGTGTGTGGAAGAAGAGCTCTTGGAAATTAAACACTGTGACAGCAGAAACAAAAGCCTCATGGGCAGAAACCCTTCAGAAAGCAGAGCAACAGGTAAAGATGGAAAGCAGGAGAGAATACATTGAACATTCAAGGTTCAGTCTCAAACCTCTGACACCCTAAAATAGGAATTTTAGAAAGAGGTAACAGCAAATGGGGGACAAGTCATTGGTGGAAATAATTGATTAATGAAATAACCTATGAAACAGGTTCCCAGGACTGGAGGACAGGAGTGTCCAGACTGAGGGGTCTTTGAGTTCCCAACATAGTGAAAGAAAGTCCAGGCACATGGAGGCACCACCCTGAAATTTCAACAGATGATCCTAAAAATTTTCAGGGAGGAACAAGCCTCCACTGTGGTAAAGGATTGTAAATTCGAGTGCCTGTGAATTTCTTTCTTTCTTTCTTTTTTTAGATTTAATTTACTTAGAAAGAGAGCACGAGTGGGGGAATGGACAGAGGAAGAGGGACAAGCAGACTCCCTACTGAGCAGAGAGCCCAATGTAGGGCTCAATCCCAGGACCCTGAGATCATGATCTGAGCCGAAAGTCAGAGGCTTAACACACTGAGCCCCCCAGGTGCCCTTGCTTGTGAATTTCTTAATGACACTCCTAGAAGGGAGGAGACAATGCCTTCACAGTCTGAAGGAAGAGGTCTCTAACGTAGAGTTCTATGCTTAGGCAAACTACAAATCAAGTGTGAGGGTGAAACCAAGACATTTTCAGGCTTGCAGTATCATTAGAAAAATGATCTCCCAGACACGGCTTTTCAGCTCCACCCGAACAGGTGAGTGAATCAAGAAAAAAGAATAGATGGCTGAGGAGGGCCAGCACAGGGGGATAGGAATCCTTTGGGAGATGGAGAGGGAAAACCCAGACAGAAAGACCATCTACCCAGACTGGAACTGACTTAGGAGGGGTGTCCCAGGGACAGACTCCCGTCCCTAGCCACCCTCCCTGGCTGGACTAGGTGGCCACAGAAAGGAAGCCTCCCGGTGGATTAGAACAGCAGGATCTAGTGCGTGCCTAAGAAGGAATGATGCGCCCTAACACCGGGTTACAGGAAAGTCTTTTGGCAGAGGGCAGAAGCTTTCTAATCCTTACAAGACAGTAGAGGACAAATCTTCCTGAATTAGGGGAGTTCTCCAGAAAGGCCTGCGTGCTTGAAAATGTACTAAATGTCTCCTGGGGCAGGTGGGGAGGGTAGGGGGACATGCGAGAAAGCTCTTCACTTACCCTTTATCTTGAACTTTGTATTTTATGTGTGTTACCTGTGTGTATAAACACCCGTGACCACACACAGAACAGTGTCGTCGCCAAGAGCCTGTCTCGCAGCCCCACTTTGGACGTGTTGAGCCCTCCCCGGCCCACCCTGACACGGCAGCCACGCTCGGACTTCCATCCAGAGGCTCCATGAGGTCCCAAGGTGAAGGCGCGCCCCTCGCTTTTCTAAGGCAGGAGAGAGGCACCTCCTCCACCTTCTGGTCGCCTTTCTCACGTCTCCTTTGTAAGGAGACACGAGCCACCTGGACGGCGGGCCCCATCCTCCCTCCGTGGGGACACGCGCCCAGCAGCTGGGCTGCACGCACCCACGGAGCCACGCTCGCCCTCACCCTGCCCTGCAGCCTGCAAGTGGGCCGCACCTCTAGGGGAAGCCCCAAATCCAGCCCAGAGGGTCAACTGGTGCGGCTGCCGCCCGGGCCTCGCCTCACCCCGCGCTCCTCGCTCCTCGCTCCACCTACCCGCCTGCCCCTCGGTGCCTCGGCACCCCAGGCCCACTCCCGCACAGGGTGCCTCCACCCGCCCCGCCCCTCCCTATCGCTCCGCCTCCAACCCCGCCCCATCCACCTCGAGCCCCGTCCCGCCCCTCCCCTATCGCTCCGCCTCCAGCCCCGCCCCACCCCTATCGCTCCGCCTCCAGCCCCGCCTCCCTCCCATCCACCTCCAGTCCCGTCCCGCCCCGTGCCCCCATCCCGACGCCGGCCGCCCCGTGCTCCCACCCCGTCCCACCCCTCTCCTATTGCTCCGCCTCCAGCCCCGCCCCGCCCCTATCGCTCCGCCTCCACTCCCATCCACCTCCAGTCCCGCCCCGCCCCGCGCCCTACCTCCCGGCCCTGCCCGGGACCCCTCGGCGCTGTCCGCACTTCGGAGCGGCGGGGGCGCACGGGGACTGCCCCGGCCGGCGCAATGGAGTCGAGTGGAGGCCGCGCGGAGGGCTTGGGCCGCGGCCCGCGGGTGCTGGTGGTGGGCAGCGGCATCGCGGGGCTGGGCGCCGCTCAGAGGCTCTGCCGCCACCCGGCCTTCCCGCAGCTGCGGGTCCTGGAGGCCACTGCCCGCGCCGGCGGCCGCATCCGCTCGGAGCGCGGCTTCGGTAACGGCCTCTCCCGGAACCCCTTCCCCGAGCCCATTTCCGGAACCCAACGGGTGTTGCCCGGGCTCTGCCGCTCCTGGTCCGGCCTGCACCTGGGTTAACCGACCCGGAAGCCTTACCTGGCCCCCAGAGTGAATCTCCGCCCCATCCCACTTGATCAGGCCCAGTTCAGGGGTCCCCGAAACTCAGCTGCCCCGTTGGCAGAGCCGGCCCTTGCCGGGGAGGGTAATCTATGTCTCTGCAGTCGCTCTGGTTGGGTCCCACAAGGAGCTCCCCCTCCAGTCTCCGGGTCACTCCCAGGCGCCCCTTCTGCCCCCCTGCCGGCTCTCCAAGTGTCCTTCGAAGGCGGGTGCAGATCAGCACCCCCCCTTCAAATGTTCCCCTTAAACTAGGTCTGACCAGGCCCTAGGACTGTAGTCTTCAGGGACCATGTGTCCCTGGGGCTGTTTTTAGAGCATATTTGGGAAGGGCAGGGCTGGTGTGGTCCAGGAGAAGGGCTCAGCGTGGGCCTTTGTGGGGAGAGAATCTCAAAGTGTCATCTGCTGCCCCTCCCAGGTGGTGTGGTAGAGCTAGGTGCTCACTGGATCCACGGGCCCTCACAGGGCAACCCGGTCTTTCAGCTGGCTGCCAAGTACCAGCTGCTAGGGGAGAAGGACTTGTCAGAGGAGAACCAGCTGATCGAAACTGGGGGTCATGTGGGCCTGCCATCTGTGTCCTACGCCAGCTCTGGGGTAAGTGTGAGCCATGAGTTGGTGGTGGAGATGGCTAGTCTGTTCTATAGTCTCATAGACCAGACTCGGGAATTCCTGCACATGGCCGACGCCCCAGTGCCCAGCGTTGGGGAGTACCTGAAGAAGGAGATCAGTCAGCGCGCGGCTGGCTGGACAGAGGATGAGGAGACCAGGAAGCTCAAGCTGGCCATCCTCAACAGCTTCTTCAATGTGGAGTGCTGTGTGAGCGGTACCCATAGCATGGACCTGGTGGCCCTTGCACCCTTTGGGGAGTACACTGTGCTGCCGGGTCTGGATTGCACCTTTCCTGGGTATGTGCATGCCCCACCCACCCAGCCAGCCCTCTGTGTGCCCTGGGCCCCCTGGGGCCCCACACCCAGATCCCCTCCATGCACCCTGGGACCCCCTCCATTTAACCCAGTTCCCCTACCTGTGCTCCTGGAGTCCCTCCCTGCACCCTGGTCCCTCTCCACATACCTGGGGCCTCTCTCCATGCACCCTGGTCCCTCCTCTGTGCACCCGGGTTCCCTCTGAACCCTGGCCCCCTTTATGCACCCTGGTTCCCCTCCATGCACCCTGGTACCCTTTCCATTTACCTCAGATTGGGCTTTGGGAAGCAGGGGAAGGGTGAGAGGGTCAGGAGGCCATTTGTCTTCATTGTTTTAGAGAGATTGCTCATTTGTTTCTCTAGTTTTGCTCACTGGGGAAAATAATTATTTTCAAGAAAAGGTGGTTTTAAAAGAAGGCCAGTGCATCTCATAACACTTTCTTCCTCCCATGTTTACGAGGCCTCTTACGTGCTAAGTGCTGTGTGAGGCTCCAGCCCCTGGGATGGACAGACAGCTCGCCCCTGGGGCAGGTGGCTGTCCCCCCACTGAGCACTCAAGAGGCCCTCGCAGGACTGCCCCGCTGGGCTCTCCAGTGTCACCCCAAGTCTCCTGGCAGGGGAGGGCATTTGTGATCAGAAGTAGGGTTCCAGGCAGGTGGGGAGGAGGCCTTGTCCTCCCACGATTACCTCCATTTGCTCATGCTCACCTAATCCCCCTGTTAGCCTGGGCAGTGGTAGTGGTGTTCCTGAGGTAGACTGCAAACCCCCCGGGAGAGCCCCTGCCCTCCCTGCAGGGCCACCTCCCCAGGCACCTCCCTCTGAAAACACCAACACCTCTGTCTCTCCTAGTGGCTACCAGGGGCTCACAAACTGCATAATGGCCTCCTTGCCAGAGGACGTGATCGTTTTTAACAAGCCTGTGAAGACCATTCACTGGAACGGGTCCTTCCGGGAAGCCTTGTCTCCTGGGGAGAGGTTTCCAGTGCTGGTGGAGTGTGAGGACGGAACCTGCTTCCCCGCACATCATGTCATCATCACTGTGCCCTTAGGTAAAGCCCATTTTCCCTGTCAGGTTTCCCCTTGGTCACCCACCCCCGGGGCCCCGGCAGTGGGCTCTGGAGTGTTTGTTCAGGTGCTAGCTCACATTTTCAATCTAGTTTCGGACAGGCTCATTCTGTTGTGTTTTGTAGCAATTGCATGCTGTGGAATTGAGTTTCACAATAAGAGAAAATGCATGTCTTGGTTCTTCCGAGGTCGTTTATGGAAAGGCTGGGACTGCCTCCAGAAGTTCACCAAGCTGTGCTTTCTTGGAGGCGGAAGTGGGTGTGAAAGCCAGCTCTCAGGTTCAGGCCTGGTGTAATCAAGGAAGGGCTCAAGCATATGGTTCTGTTTAATTGTAGATCTGACACCCAGGACAGAAGCCATTTTGGCAATTTGACAAGAGGTGGAGGCGGCTGTGAGCCAAGCCCTGTCTGTGCATCTCATTTACTCTGCAGGCAGCTGGGATGTGTATGTCCCCAGCCTGTCTGACCGATGCAAACCGAATCACGCCACTTAACTGTGCAAGTTCACAAAGCTAGTGGGGGCCAGAGCTGATGGAAGACGCAGAGCAAGCGTCCAACCCGCCCGGCTCTGGGTTCCTTCAGGACGGACGTGCTGGCTGTGGGTGAGCTTGCTCAGCGCCCAGCTCCTTTGTCCCACACACAGAATCACACTGGACATATTAGTATAGTCTGCTGATGCTCTGTTTGCCGCCCCCTCTTTTTTTTGGTTAATAAAATTTTTGTCAGTACTTCCAAATCAGCACATGTAGATCCATCAGTCATTTTTTTACCCCTGCCGCCGGTGTCTGTGTGTGCTCGCTGGGCCCCTGCTGTCATCAGTGAGTGCATTACTGGGTCTGTTGATACTGTTGCTACTGTTCACAAGGAGCCAGGCCACCTGTCACATTGGTTCTTTATGGCCACATAGTATTTTCTTGTAGGTAGGGGTCATTGCTTAATATTCCTTAGTTGATGGAAATTCAGCTTATTTTCACTTTTTTTTTGTTTTACATAGCATTTTCCATGTGCATTTAAAAACACTTGTGTGAATATATCTGTGGCATAAATCGCAGGAGTGGGAGCGGCTGGGTTGAGGGTCTGGCAAATGGGACTGTGGGTGGAGGCATGGTGACCCTTCTGTGGGTCCTCACAGCCTCTGTGGATCTGTTTCCTCTTGGGCTGTGTGTCCTTTACTTCCTGGCTTGCAAGTTATCTGTGTTGTACGGAGACTGGCTTGTGCTGCAGATAGACCCTCTCATTGTTTGACTCTGGCCCAGAATTAATTTTTTCTGCTGGGCAGATTAGTTTTCATGTAGCTTCTGGATAAAGCCTGTATATTGTGATGCTACTCCAAACTATTCTAGAGCAGCATGGTTTGCAGACGTTGAGAGGCAGACAGGTTGAGAAGTGAGAAACCATCCTACAGAGCAGTTTGGGTGGGGCATGAGAGCTGTCCCTGCCTGATCAGGTGGCCATGGGGCCTTTCCTGTCCCTCTGCTGTGGTGTCGCTCGCTGAGGCTGAGTCCCGAGGGCCAGAGCCAGCCCGATTTCTGGAAGCGCAGTTGAGCTGGGGCTGGTGTGGGTTAGTGGACACAGTCTCTGGAAGCCTCCTTTCTCTGACTCCTCTGATGGACGTCAGGGTGGGTTCCTGTGGCTGTCAGTTCCAGTTAAAGAGATTATGTGGTGTAAGTTGAGTCCACTTGTGAATTTCAGGTTTTCTTAAAGAACATCTGGACACCTTCTTTGAACCACCACTGCCCCCTCAGAAGGCAGAAGCGATCAGGAAAATAGGCTTTGGGACCAGCAATAAAATCTTCCTGGAGTTTGAGGAGCCCTTCTGGGAGCCAGACTGCCGGCACATCCAGGTGGTGTGGGAGGACACGTCGCCCCTGGAGGACATCACCTCTGGCCTACAGCACGTCTGGTTCAAGAAGCTTATTGGCTTTTTGGTCCTGCCTTCCTTTGCGTATGTATGCTTCTTGAGTTTCTCTGAGGAAACTTCAGGGGTGAGCTCTGAGGGGGCTGGTTCTTTGGCCTTAGTTTTGTTGAGAATCCAGCAGCGTGCTGATTCCCTGGGAGGCATTTCTGGAGGATTTCTGGGTGGAATTCCAAGGGCACTCCAGAGCGCTGATGACAGACACTGGGGCCCAAACCACTGCAGGGACAGACAGAAGCCTCTTGTAGGCAGCCTGTTGGTGTGTCTCAGGTCCTTGGATGAGCTGGTGGCCTGGAGGGCACGTTCAATCAGTAAGAAAATATTTACTGAAATTCCCAGGAAGCTGGGGTGTAGAGGTGACAGAAGGAATTTGAAACACAGAAGTGTCTATAACTGGGAGACAATATTTAAACCTGATGCAATAATTGAGCAATATATCCTTCTAAGTCAGGAATCAAAGACCCATTAGTGGCTAAACTGTATGGTCCATCTATAATGCATAAATAATGCAGTGTATATGGACTTGGTGTGAACTCAGAAAATAAGACCATGAATCATTTAGGTAGGGAGGGACTGATTTTTCCAGCAAGATCAAAATATGTGGTTAGCATGTTGTAGTCAATTGGCAGACACAAGTCCAAATTTCCACACAGAGACATGGCAGGATTGGGGACCATATTCTGGGCCTGGAGGACAAAACGCAGGCATGCCTGCAGCTAATTTCATCCCCGACAGCCACAGAAGCTGGGTGCGTGGGCTCCTCCCACCTAGGAGGGGACCCTGCACGTGTCCTTTGGACTGAAGGTAAAGCTGACATATCCAGGGGTTTGGAAATGTGGCCAGGGTCGTGGATGTGTAGGGGAATGGTGGCTGGGTGTGCTCGGCGGCCTGCCCCACACTTGGCTCTGTAGCCTGTGCTCAGGACATTGGTGGAGACAGCAGTCATCGGGATATTCTGTGGGGTAGGATGGTGGCTCTCACACTTTGTGGTCTCTTTAAAAATATTGAGGATTCCAAAGAGCTTTTGTTTAGGTGGGTTGTGTCTGCACACTTACCACATTAGAAATTAAAACTGAGAAATTAAAAATATTTATTTTTTAAACTGAGTAAATCTATACCGTGTTAGCATAAATAACATTTTTTGAGGTGGGGAGGGGCAGAGGATGAGAGAGAATCTCAAGCAGTCTCCACCCTCAGTGTAGAGCCCGATGTGGGGCTCAGTCTCAAGATTCTGAGATTATGACCTGAACTGAAATTGAGAGTTGGACGCTTAACTGACTGAGCCACCCAGCACCCCATTATACTTTTAAATGAAAATATATTAACATTTTTAAATGAAAAATAACTATATTTCTAAAACAAAATTTAGTGAGGAGAGTGGCAATGCTTTGTCTTTTTTCCTCATCTCTTTACTGTCAGGCTTAATAGCGGACAGCTTGGCTCTCAAGGCTGTCGGTATGCGGTGGTGCCACGTCTCATTCCACTTGAAGTAGATGAAAAGTCTTGACTCAGATACGTAGTTCAGAGAAGGGGTAGTGTTTAAATAATCTTCAGATGATTGTGGGTATTCTTTGATACAGCACCAAAACTTAAGAAGTGGTCGCTCCTTCAAGGTGAGGCACAGTGTGGAATCTGAAAGCTCGTCCGTGGGTGTTTGTGCTCGAGGGCACCAAAATGCACTGTCCGTCCTGCACTTTGAGTGGATCTTGCACCTGCCCCTAGTTTGGGCATTCCAAACATTGATATGTTTCATTGTACAACATCAAACAATTAAGTTTATTAATATCACCACGGATCTCAGGAAAGTCTCTTGGTATTGGGAACATATCAAGCTGTTGGTGGCAGATACAAGTTTTCTAAAATTGTCATTTTTGCTTTAGAGCTTAAATTTTATCATTGGCAGCAAATGCTTGCAGTTGTTTTCCTTGTGATAGACATACTGCTCATTTTCGAGAAAATGTCTGCCAAACACCCAAGTTTGCATACCAGCCACGTTCTTTCAAGTAAAAATCGTGTCCACGAAAGAAGCAGCTGCTTAGTTGGCAGCTCGGACCACTGCCCAGGGCTCTCCGGACGACTGTCCCACATCTGCACGTCCACGTGCAGCACAAGTGCTTTATGCCCGTATCTCATTTTGTCACACAGAATGTTGGAGACATGTACTCAGGAGTCAAGATTTAATACAGTTAATAACTTCTACTGCTTTCTCCAGGACATTCTCAAGTGAATTTGGCATTTTATTTATTTATTTTTTTTGCGGTGTGTGTGTCGGGGAAGAACACTGCGTGTGCTGGTGCGGTTTGTGTGCTGGTCCCGATTCTGCGAAGGGACAGCCGTTCACACACTGTGGGCCTTGCACGCCCGTGTGTATGTTGGCAGAGTAGAAACAGCAAACACTGTCTCAGCCTTAAGAAAAGAGTTGTGACCTCACAGATCCCTGGGGGCTGGTGCCCCGGGGCAGGGTTGTGGGTCACACTCGCAGTCCAGGTGCTGTAGTGTTGTGTGCACAGTTGACCCGGCTGCAAGTCGTCTCAGGGTGCATCTCCCACACAGGTCTGTCCACGTCCTCTGCGGGTTCATCGCTGGACTGGAGTCTGAGTTTATGGAGACGCTGTCCGACGAGGAAGTGCTCCTGTCTCTGACCCAAGTGCTTCGCAGGGTCACAGGTACCGAGTGTGTGTGGCCGGGCACCACGGGGGCTCCTTGTTGGCGAACTCTGGACAGGAACCCAGCTTGGCGCTATAACCCTCCAGGGACAGTACTTCCTGATATTAGTGGGGTCACTCAGAGTTCTCATCTCTGAGGAACCGAAATGGCTTTGCAAACACTTTCCACTTCTTTTTTCTGTTTCTGGGTGTCCTGAATTAAGCAAAGCGGTGAGACAGGGAGAGCCTCTGATGAATACACTCAGGGTGAGGTTTTCTTTCCGGGAGGTTTTCTTCGTTTTAAATGGCAGGGTCTTAAAGGGAAGCTGGATTGGGGCTAGGGGGGCCACGGTACCACACTGACGCACATCTCTGGGTGCAGGAAACGCCAGGCTCCCTGCGCCCAGGAGCATGCTGCGCTCCTGCTGGTACAGTGCCCCATATACCAGGGGCTCCTACAGCTACGTGGCTGTGGGCAGCACTGGGGACGACATCGACCTGCTGGCGCAGCCCCTGCCCGAGGAGGGCGCAAAGGCGCAGGTGAGGCGGGCACGGGTGCGGCTGGGAGCCCTGCGGCTGGGTCCCTGTGCTTTTTGAAACTAGGAATCGTGAAACATGTATTATTTTATCAGAATTTTACATGCACTTAGGCTAAAAAGCATCAGAAAATTCTACAGTTCTGGTAGCAAAATAACAAAGTAACAAAATAACAAAATACAGCAGGCTGCTGGAGGGTACCCAACATCCCCTTCCCAGACCCCTTCCCAGACCATCAGGGCTGAGTCTCAGCTCCAGATTTACCACATCTCTAAATAACACGCTTATGCTGCCACTTTTTACAAAACACTCAGTCGTGGAAAACTTCGGATGTGTGCACAAGCAGGCCGGACCTTTGGGCCCCCACCTGCAGCTTCAGCGCTGTGCCGTGGTGGCCGCGGCCCGTCCCCCCACCTCTCCACTGTGTGATATGACATCGTTTCACTGCAGACACCCCGGAATGGGTCTCTAAAGATAAAGGATGCCCTCTAAAGATGTGTAACTATAGCAAAGTTATCCCAGTTAAAAATTAATGATAATTCCTCCATATTATCCAAAACTCAGCGTTCAGTTTCCCCAGTGCCCTATAATCTCTTTATGGTTTGCTTGTTCCATAATGTTGCTCCTTGAATTTTCAGTTTTAGGCGTCCCCGATTGACTCTCCCTATGGCAGATAAGGTTTTAGCTCTCTTGCACTCTGTCCACCCAGCACTTCGCTCTGCCCTGGCCTCCCCATGTGTGATGTGGTACTTTTGTTAAGACCACACTATTCAGTATGTCCATCATCTGGTTTGCTCCAGGCCCTGTCCACATGTGGCCTGTAAGGACACTGTGGTTCCTTCCCTGCCTGTTTGTAGATGTGAGTGTGTGTCTATGAGTCTGTGGGTGGGTGTGTGGAGTGGAGTGTGTGCAAGTGAGTGTGACTGAGTGCATGAGTGAGGGAGTGTGTGCAAGTGAGTGTGACTGAGTGCATGAGTGAGGGAGTGTGCAGAGCTCCGTTTTCCATGCACTTCTTTGCCTAGACTCTGCTGACTCTTTCCATCATCTCTTGCTTCCTTCCCACACCCCAGTGTCAGCTTCAGCTCCTGATGCACAGCACCAGCCTGTCTGGCACCCCTTGCCCCACCTGCCCCATGCACTTACTTTTTGGAGCATTTATTCCAGTAGCTTCCTGACGAGGGGGTGCAGGGGAGGTAAATTTTATAGAAAGTTAAGTTTGCATGTGTGGAATTGTGCTTTTTCTACCTTAGACTTCAGGTGTTCCAGTCCTGTCACTACGTAACAAACCACCCGAAAACCCACTGGTGGAAACAACCACTTTATTATGCTCACAGGTTCTGTAGGTGGGCGCAAGGGACCGTCTGTTTCTGCCCATGGTGTCTGGGGTCTCAGTGGGGAAGACTTGGCCTATGCCACAGTCACTCAGGGCTGGGGTGGGGGTCATCTGAGGCTGCTCGTCCTGCACGCCTGCCCTGGGCTGGGACACTGGCGGGAGTGCCTGCCTGTGGCCTCTGTGTGGCTCAGGCTTCCTCACAGCACGGCTGCTGCTGCCCACGTGGCGGCCCAGCTAGGATGTCAGAAAGTGCCGCTCTGCCATACTCCACTCCACAGTGGGCACAAGCCTGCCCAGATTCAAGGGCAGGATGCAGATCCTACCTCTCTATGGGAGGTGTCTCCAAGAACTGGTAGCCCTGCAAGAGCTACACGTGGGGTGTAAATCCTAGTTTGGAGGCACGTCCCTCAGCGTTCTGAAGACATTCTTCAGTGCTGCTCCTGGGAAGTCCAAAGCCATTCAGCTTCCTTCCTTTCTTACCTCCTAGGGAGCTTGGGACTGTCTCAGCTCTCTGTTCTTTCTCCTCCTCCTCCTCCTTCTTTTGTGGGGTTTTGTTGTTTGGATGGGGGACTGGTCCTCATATTTTTTTTATCTTCTTCCCTCCTAATTTCCATCTCTTTGGGTTTTCACTTTGTGTTTTGGGTGAAGTTCTTAACATTGCATCCCAAACTGTCTGTCGAGTTTTCCATTTTGCATTCGCTTTTGATTGCTGGAGTGCTTGCTGTCTGCGTACCTGCTCAGGCTTCCTGGCCGTCTCAGGGCTCAGTGGGATTAGTGAACAATAAAACCACACATCAGCTCTGTAGCCACAGTGAGAGGCGTGTGGCTGCCGCCTGATTCCTGGCACCTAACCCTGGCTTTTCTTTGCAGTTCCAGATACTGTTTGCAGGGGAAGCCACACATCGGACATTTTACTCCACCACGCACGGGGCTCTGCTGTCTGGCTGGAGGGAGGCCGACCGGCTCATCGCTCTGCAGGACCCCCAGGCACAGCTGCCGGGGCCCTGGCTCTGAGCCCTGCTCCTCCTTTTCTGAGCCCAGCACTGCCCCTCCAGTGCTGGGTGACATCATCCCTTCCTCTGACAGTGTCTGGCCTGGCTTGAGATTTGGGGATGTTAATGACAGCCTGCCTTTTTTGGTGACTGGGGGCAGCTCTGATTTTTCATGTCACTGAGTCTGGCCAGGGCCCAGCTTGAACTGAGTGTGAGGTCTTCTTGGAGAAATGAGACACGGGACGACACCACTGCTGCCGAGGGCATGCACATAAAGTTGTTAAAGCCTCCATGCCTCCTCATTCTTGTACCTCAGGCCTGCGGCACCTGTCACTTCTGTCTTCGCCAGGCCCCAGGCCTGGGCCATTGCGGGGCCAGGTGCCCCCTCCCCTCAGTTCCCTGGACTTTGGATGCTGTGGTTGCCCCTTGTCACTGGCACCTTCAGGCATTCCCGAGCTCTCATTGCTGGTCTCAGGACCGCACCGACAGATACTTTAGCAGATACCCACTGTACGTTGGGCTGGGGGAGGGCCAGAGAGTGCGGACACATGAGTACAAAGGGCACCCCATCCTGACCTGGGGCCAGAGGTTTTCTAAAGGAAGGGAATAAAAAATGAGGCCTCAAGAGTGCAGAGGGGTGGGGTAGTTGGGGTGTCAGGGTGAGTGGGGAGCATGGTGCTGTGGGCAGTGTTGGGGTGAGTGTGTTGGGTTGCCCTGGGTGCTCTGCTCAGCCGACCCCATCTTGCCTTGCTGCATCCTCAAAGCGTCCCAGAGAATGGGTCAAAGGGCTGCTCTTTCACAGTTGAGGAAGGGACAAAATGCCTAGAGTTCAGGGTCAGTAACTGCTCAGTCTCAAGGCTGCCACTGCAAAGCTTGGGCTTCTGTCCCAGCTTCTTCCCAACTCAGGACACCCAGAAACAGAAAAAAGGCACAGGCCCTGACCGGAGGCTGGTGCTGCTGGTGGGTGGCACTTCGGAAGAAGGTGCAGGAGCTGCAGAGGCTGGGACTCTGTGCCGCAGGCTGTGGGGCTCCTGGCCCTGCACTCACCTTGAAGCCAGTGGCTCCTGCCTCTCCTGTACCTCAGGCTGCAGTCTGTGACCTGCCCTGGAGGGGTGGGGAGGACCCTGGCTGCAGGGGTGAGCATATGTGTGTTTGGTGGAAGGGTCTTGGGGCCAGGCCTGTCTGGGCTCTTCTCCAATCCCAAGTGGTGCCTGACATGCTGTTGGCCCCAGCACACCCTGCACGGGCCCTTCTCTTCCTTCCCCTCCTGGGTCAGATGGCCCCTCCAACGGGTCTTCCCTGCCCCTGCCCCAGAGTTCTGTATGTGTGTCCACTGCTCCGTGTCACTCCAGTGGTTTTGTGTGGGACACCTGCCAGTCAGCTGTGAGAAACTCAGAATTCAACAGGGTTTTGTTTTAGAGATTGCCACTTCTCTCAGTGATCTGTGTTGTTGACGTACAAGGTTTCTTTAAGCCGCGTGCTTGGGGAGACATTTCTTGTATCCCCAGTGACAAAGGTGAGCAGGACATGTGCTGCCATCTTGGTGGGAGGGCTGCTCATCTAGGAGGAGCCGGGGGCTGGGTCCTCATCTGGTATCCGACTCACATCCCACCTGGGAGCGCTTACCTCCGAGGGTCCCTGGAATGTTTTGTGCTGACAACTGGGAGGGTTGAGACCACCACAGTAGTGACATTTTTGTGTTTGGAATTTTAGCATCTTGTTTCAAAACTTCCGTTAGAGGAATACTCTTGTACTCAACATGCACTGAGTAGTTGTTTGGACTCAGAGTTAAAGCTACATTTACACAGAGTACGGGGACAGTGGGAATTCCAGCTTAGTGTATTAATAGGGTTAGTGTAGCAGAACGGCAGTCAATGTCTCCAAAGGCTTTGTTTAAAACCTGGAGTATTTGAAAAAGAAAAGGGGGATATTACATATATAGGCTACATTTAAAGTATTTGAAAATTTTAACTGATTTGTAAAAAGGGGTCAAACATTGGCAGGGGACTGCTGAGTTATGTTACACTTATACTCAGAATACACTTAAGAAAGAACTAGAAATTTTTAAATTTCTATTAATTTCTTTAAAAAAAGAAATACCGCACAAACTCAGGACCCACGCGAAGTCCCGGGAGCGCACAGGTCCCCGGTCGGCTCGTAGCCCCGCCCCGCCCCGCCCCGCCCCGCCCCGGCCCCGCCCCCGCCCCGCCCCGGCCCCGCCCCGCCCCGCCCCGGCCCCCGGCCCCCGGCCCCCGCCCCGCCCCGCCCCGGCCCCGGCCCCGGCCCCCCCCACCCCGGCTCCGGCTCCGCCCCGCCCCGCCCCGGCCCGGCCCCGCCCCGGCCCCGCCCCCAGGCTCAGCGCTTCGCCGAAGGCAGCGTAGTGCGCATGCGCGAGTCGCCCGGCGGACTTCTCAAGCGCCGGAACTGCAGCGTCGGTCGTGGGCCCCGCGGAGAGGTCCGTTGCGGGAACGGTCCCCCTGCGCCGCGCTGCGCTCGGCGACACGGCGCCATGGGGCTGGCCTCGCGCGCGCTCTGCGGCGCCGCCGGGGCCGCCTGGCGAGAGAGCTTCCCCCTGGGCGGTCGCGACGTGGCGCGCTGGTTCCCGGGACACATGGCCAAGGGTGAGGTGGGGGCGGGGGGGGCCGGGGTCCGCCCGCCGGCTGCGGCCGTCTCTCTGTGCCCGTGTGTGCGCCCCCCGGAGTCCGCCACCCCCGCGGCGTCCCCGGGGCCCCCTCCCGGCGCCGCCCCCAACCCGCCGGCGTCCCCAGCACCCGTTCGCTCGTCAGGTCGACCGCGCGTGGGGCGGGCGGCCGCGGCGGGCGGCAGAGGTGTCCTGGGGTGGTCCTGAGACCCAGCAGGTCCCCTCCGCCACTTCATTTCCCGAAGCCTCCGTTTCCACATCTGTTTCTACAAAGAGATACTTTCCTGAATAGCATGTTGAGGGCTAAACGAAACGGAGGGAAGAACTTTCCAAGCTGTGCCGTCATTGCAGCAGGTTTAAAACACAGAGGCATTGCTGTCTTCTGCCAAACCTCCCGAGGAGATCCTTACTGTCCCTGACAGCTCGTTGGGGAAGACCTCTGGGAGATGGCCGCTCCAGCGCCGGCTCCCTTCGCGCGCTCTGGTGCACCGGGTGCACGGTGACCGAGTGCCGCGCGTCTGTGCCCCGAGGGCTGGTGCAGTGGCCGCGTGGGCACGGGAGGTGGCAGATGCGAGAAGCTGCAGGATGCTCCCAATGCCCCGGTGTGGCTGTGTGAGGGGCGCTGAGCGGCGCACCGTTCCTGAGGAGCCTTGTGACTGGGTTGTGTGTGTGGTTCCTGGTGAAGGGTGAGTGGCTGAAGTGGCTACACAGTGAGTCGGGTGGTCCGAGTTGCCTGTTCTGTAGCTGAGACCAACACCTGTAGAGGGTAAATACTCCACGTAGAGCCCTCCGAGGGGATGGGACCCACACATGCTGCTGCACCTCAGGCAGGGCCTCTTCTCTTTCCGGAGACACCACTGTCGAACTTGAAAGAGGCACTCAGCAAGCGGCCATCAGTTATGGTGACTTAGGACGCTTCACTCAGATGTATTCTTGTTTAGGTTGTTTGTGGTGGTGTGTCATTCGTGACAGTTTAAACCTACCACTCCTGAAAAGCCATAGACCCATTAGGCATCCTTCTGTTTTCCAGGGCTGAAGAAGATGCAGAGCAGCCTAAAGTTGGTGGACTGTATCATCGAGGTCCATGATGCCCGGATATCCTTTAGTGGTTGTGATACTGTGATTTATAATAAGAAATATATGTATATTTGGTCTTTGTCCCTGTTTCTGGCATAGAGCTCCCAAAACCCTGGGTATTTCTTAAGTGATGAGAGTGATAAAGGTGTGTGTTGATGAGGTGACTTTTGGAAACCTGCTAAGTCACCTAGGTTTGACTCCTGGTTGCCAGGTGAAACAGTCCTGCTATAGGAGATTGGAACCTGCAGTTCCACCCCTGACCTTTGGGAGGGGAGGGGGGCTGGAGGTTTAACTGATTGCCAATGGCCAGTGATTTAATAAATGAGGCCTATGTAATGAAGCCTCAATAAAGACCTAAAAAGACAGGGTTTGGAGAACTTCTGGGTTGTCAGATGTGGATATGGAGGGAGAGTGACACATTTACTCTTTTTAAAAAAGATTTTATTTATTTATTTATTCATTCATTCATTTATTTATTTAGAATGGGGGGAGGTGGTGCACATGCAAATGCAGGACAGGGAGGGGCACAGGGAGAGAGAATCTCAAGCAGACTTTGCTCTGAGCGGTGGGCCCAATGGGGGGCTTGATCTCACGACCCTTAGCTCACGACCTGAGCTGAAATCAAGAGTTGGATGCTTAATTGACTGAGCCACCTGGGCGCCCTGAGAGTGGCACATTTAGGGCATGGAGGCTCTGTGCGCCATCCCACATACATTGTCTTACATGTTTCTTCTATCTGGCTATTCCTGAGTCATATCATTTTCTAATAAGCCAGTAATCTAGTAAGTAAAATTTTCTTTTTTGAGTTTTGTGAAGCCACTCTAACAAACTAACTGAATCCAAGGAGGGGGTCATGGAAACCTCCCATCTATAACTAGTGGGTCAGAAGCACAGGTGATGGCCTGGACTTGTGATTGGCACCTTGCAGGGGGTATCTTGTGGGACTGAGCCCTTAGCCTGTGGGATCTGACTCTTTCTCCATGTAGATAGTGTTAGAATTGAGTTAAGTTATAGGACATCCAGGTGGTGTCACAGAATTGCCTAGTGTTGTGGGCTCCCTCGCTCCCAACTCTGTTGGAATTGGGTGTGGCATCCTAATGGTAAGGGGAGGCCGTTATTCCTGAATCCGGCAATGCTCAAGCAGCGGGAGGCATTCCTGGCTGTTACCTGGTCTCCGTGCACCTCCTCTGTCTGGCCTCTGCTCTGGTCTAGTCTGCTGCCACAGAGGGTGGCACCCTCACCTCTCAGTTATTGGCACTTGAAGCAGTGGTTCTCAGCCCTCATTGCACATTAGAGTTTCTCCAGGAGGGTTTAAAAAATCCTGGTCTGGGCCCCTTTCCGGACCAGTTAATCAGCATCTGTGGTGTGGGGTCCAGGCCTTGTGCTATTTGATGCTCCCCGTTGGTACTAGGGTAACGTCTTTGTTTCTGACTTCTGCCTGGCACACCCAGACCTTCCAGTCCAGTCCAGCAGTGGGTTCTCTCGGTGGGGTTATGCAAGCTTGATTGAAATGTGTCGGCCAACAGGGTTTTCCTCTGTGCCTGAGGCGTGAATTGGCAAGATCTGGTGATCTTGTTCACTAATGAATATACTTTAAGACCTTGTTTCTATTGTTTTTGAGCTATGTTTGGGTTCTCTTTATGTGATGAAGGTGTTGGTTTGAGAGTTGTTACCAGCTCAAGGGTGTCTGATGAGGGACCATTTTCACTATTTCATAGACTCTGGAACTTTTGTAATAAAGTGTCAAGTTTATTTACTGTAGGCTAAATATGTCAATTTATAGGATATCCCATGCTGGTCAGAAGTGTTTGCTGGCAGTCATGTGTTTGATTATCAAAAATGATAAACCAGTAATTGTTACTGCACAGTGAGTGGACATCTGTGTTTTGGTTTCTAGACCTCTGCCTTTTTTTCCAGGACCTGGCAAGGAACCCTGGGCTGGGTTAGGGGCCCTGGGAGAGAGTCTGAGGCTTTTGATATTCTGAATTACACAGGATTGGTTAACCCGTGAGGGAAGAGTGAGATTTATGGAAAGTCCTTTTGTGTGGGGTGCGGGCATAGCCCTTAACTGGTGTCTAGACCCAGGGTGTGCTGGAGGCCTCGGGAGTTTCACACTTGGACTCGGTAGGAGCTGAGTGTTCAGAAGATAAATATATAGGCCTCTCTTCCTGCCTGTGTTAGGGTCCCATGAGGTGGGACCTATCCTGATTGCCCGAGGGTCCCTGGCCCAGGGCGGAAGGGCCTGACAGTGCTGGCGAGAGGAGGCAGAACCTTCAAGGATGGTTTCCATGGGGACCCTCATCCCTTTGGCGGTAACCAGAGGGTGGCAGTGGTTTGAGATAGACTGGTTAGGACTTTACGGGATGCACTGTTTTAGAGTGATCAGATCATTCATTTTGTTATGTACCTTGGCAGCTAAACAAAGAACCAGTTACAAAACCTTCCACTGAGCTTTGTGTTTTGTTTTCGCCACCATCATTCCTGTTGGGGAAGGCATGTGAGACCCACTGCCCTGCGTGTCTGCAGTGAGAACGCGGCAGCGGCAAGGCGTCTTTTTCCCCAGCTGGGAGGGCAGGACAGGGGGTTGGTCTCATCCTTCTTGGAGCGTGAGGCTGGGCTGGCTGGCAGGTACTTGCACTGAGACTGGGTTTCCTCCTCTGCTCAGTTTCTTCTAAAGATTTCCTTCTGAAGATGGTGTCAGTCTGTGTGACAAGATGGACAAGATAAATTAATGGGCTGGTAAAGCACTGAGGGAGTTTTTTCCTTAATTTTGCCACATTCCACTTTCAGGCCGCAATCCTCTGTTTCAGGAAACTCTTGGGCTTAAGCCTCACATGCTGGTCCTCAACAAAATGGACTTGGCGGACCTGAAAGAGCAGCAGGTGAAGGTGCCCGTCCCAGATGCCGTCAGCCTTAGGGTTCCTGTGTCTGGGATTGCAAACAAACACGGTGTTGATTCACCCAGGCAGTCTTGCTTTGGCAAACAGCCCTTTGTTTGCAGAGGTATTCCTATATGATTTCTCAAAATGACATGCCTCCCTCTAATTTATAATGATTAATTTATGGTCCAAAGGACCAAGATGTGCCTCTCTTATGCGACATGGCCGGGCTGTGTGGCTGGAGCCGGGTGCCCCACCATGTGGCCTCTGGCCCATTTGGCTGGGAACACTGAAATGGGGCTCTGGCTGCAGCACTGATGTTCACAGTTTAGTTCATTTTAATGAGTTGTGTTTCAGTAGCTGTGTGAGGCCGGTGGCCACAGGCGCAGGCCACAGGTACTGACCTGGAGGTCTCCCATGATGGCTGCATCTACTACCCCAGGCACCCACACTGGCCGGCCAGTCCTGCACACCCAGTATTTGGAAACTAGAAGGGTGGGGGGCCCAAAGGAACTTCTTCAAAGCAGGCAGGATCGGGGGACGCGAGTGACCAAGTGACCCAGTGCAGGGTTTTCCCATGTGTCGCAGAAGTTCGAGAAACACGAAGGTCTGGACATGCTGTTTTCAAGCGCTCCCCTCTGTTCTTGCTGCGCAAAGGGCGGGTGTCAGAGCATGTGCGGCCCAGCCATCGTCAGGTTGTTAGTAGTGCAGTTTTCTCTTTGTTTCCAGAATGTAGTTTAGGGTTCCTTCCTTGTTTTTAAAAAGCTTTATATTCTTTTCTTCTTTTTTCTTCCCTTCCCTTTCCTTTAAGATTTTATTTATTTATCTGAGAGAGAGATCACAAGCGGGGTTGGGGGAGGAGGGGCAGAGGGAGAAGCAGGCTCCTGATGCCTTGGCTGGATCCCAGGAGCCAGGGATCCGTTTGTTTGAAGGGAAACGCTTCACTGACGAAGCCACCCAGGGGCCCCTAGTTTATTTATTTTAGATAGAGAGAGAGAGAGTGAGAGAGAGCTCGGGGAAGTGGGGAGGGGCAGAGGAAGAGGGAGAAGCAGACTCTATGCTGAACACGGAGCCCGTTCAATCTTAGTTGATTGTGGTGTTTGAGTTACTTAAGCCCCAACCACAAGCCTCTGTGTCAAGTTTCCAGGGAAACATAAACACTGAAGCCACCGGAGTTCTTTTGAGAATCCAAGCAGAAGCGAGCCCTGACCCAGGTGCAGGCACCTTTTGTCATTTTGAGTCCTCCTGCTGTGCAGATCAGGCAGCTCAGGTCGTCCAGGAACTAGGTGCTCGTGGGTCTCAGTGCATGTGCAGGTGTAGTAATTTATCACAAGCTTTGCTTTTACTGGTTGAGATTTGAGTCTTAATCAGTGATTGCTTCTGCCCTTAAATGCTAATTTTTGTAGAGTGCTGGGCAGTAAGGCGACCTACCATAGGGACACAGTGGTGTCTCCCTCGGCTGGGAGCTGTTCTCAGGTGCTTCTGTGGCAGAGGTCCTGGAGAGGAGTGGAGAAGCCCCCAGCAGTGGCTCCTCATGTCTACCTCTGAGTGCTGGGTTGGAACATCCGCTGTGAATTTATACACATATGTCTTTGTTGTGGCCTGTGTCTTAATCTGCATCATCTAACAAATAACTAAAATACATAACTAAAACTAAATTAGTGAATGACTTTTTGTTCATTTAGGCATCAACCATATTTTTAGGTCAGTAGCTGATCAAACAATATGGTTTTAAAAAAACAGGATTCCTACACTGCATTCGTTTAGTGTTAAGACCAGTAAATTCATATTGGCCTTAGTTTACTTTTGGGCTTTTAAAACATTACATATATTTTGTAATTGGATTGGGTTCAAGCCTCAGTTTACAGGGGAGCTAGGCAGAATACTCAGGTGTAACGAAATCACTAGTGGAGACCAGAACTGTTTGATGCTGGAAGCGGCTCCTTGTACATGAAGGGGCCTGAGTCCTGAGAGGCAGGCGGTGTCTGTGCTGAGTCTTCATCACCGCTGGAGCCCGGAGTACATGGGCCCCTGGCCAGGGCACTTCCCTCCTGTCCTCACAGGGGGGCCGGGCGCTCCTGCGCTCTGCCCGAGGCCCTCTGCCTGAGGCCCATGGTGCTTTAGCACCTGCTCCACCTGCCCCCCTGCAGCCTGGCTCTTCCCAGGCCCTGCTGCTGTGGCTCTGAGCTAGGGAACATGCCTGGCCCTGTGGCGAGGGTGGGGTTGGGGTTCTAAGCTCAGATTCTTGGATTTTAGCATATCATGCCACCCATACTTGCATTTAGTATATAAAATGGAAATATTCTCTTTCAGAAAATTATACAACACTTAGAAGGAGAAGGCCTAAAAAATGTTGTTTTCACCAACTGTGTGAGGGATGAGAATATCAAGCAGGTAGGTGTCCCTCTGTTTCGCACTCTAATGCTTTTGCTTAAATACATTTAAAAAATCCCACAGATTATCTCATGCTCTTACAAGAAGCAGAGTTTCAGAGACAATCCGTAGGTTTGCGGGGGATCCTGGTCGAGAGCAGGTGGGCTCCGGACAGCTTGTGACTGTGGAGGACAGTGCCAGGCTGTCGTGTGCACTCGGGGCCGTAGCTAGGACGATTCTGGAGATCTGGGGCCCCGTTCTCTGCAGTTGTATGTTAGGGTTATTTCACTGGCTGATATGCGACTTGGTGGGAGGTGGCTGCAGTCAGAGCTGTCACCCTCTGGGGGGCTGACCTGCTCACTGCTGGTGGAGGGACAGGACATAGCACAGATCACCGCCCCCTTGGGGCCCCAGCACATTCTAAATCCTGATGTGGACAGTCCTGGTTCCCCGATGCTGGACCCGGGAGTACAGCGCCTCCAGAAGCCCAGGAAGAAGCCAGTTTCTGTGTGGTTTGTCCTTTGCAGATCATCCCGATGGTCAGAGGACTGGTTGAGAGCAGTTACCGCTATCATCGAGGAGAGGTTGGTTGTGGGGCCCAGTACGGGCTGTGGGCTGGTCCCTCCTGCTGAGGAGCCTGGGCTCAGCGGCTAAGCAGCGGTCAAGCAGTCCCCATGCTGGGCTGTGACTGAGCTGCAGAACTCCTTGGGTTCTCTCTGTGCTGCTATAGGTACCTGGGAGGGGGCTGCTGCCCCAGCCTGTGGAGCTGCCCTGTGTGCTCTTGTTCTCGCCGCAGGAAGGGTGGGGTGGCCTCCACAGTGACCTTCCTTCCCCTGAACACAGACCTGGGCTTGTGGGGCCCTAGCATGGGCCAGATGAGGCCATGGGCAGGGCTGTGGGCAGGGCTCTGGGTGGTCTGGGTGGACCCCTGACCCCCTGCTCTTGTGCCTGGGCAGAGCCTGGAGTATTGTGCCATGGTGATCGGGATCCCCAATGTGGGCAAGTCCTCACTCATCAACGCGCTCAGGAGACAGCACCTCAGGAAAGGTACTGCCTTTGATGCTGTGGGGCTTTCATCTCTCCCAGTGAGCAGCCACTCTTCCTCTGGTCCCGAGACAAAACTTCCATAGCCAGAGCCTCACGGCCCTCGGGGTTGTCTCTGCACCGACAGGACCCAGTTAACTGTCTGATGTAAGGTTAAATGGTGACACAGAGTCGTTCTGTTACACATTTTATACTGAATTTGTTTTCTCTCCTGAACATGAAATGTGATGTTTAACATGTGGATGACTTTTCTGCTCTTTGGTGGTTTTGTCTTCTCCCTCATTGACGTCTCAGGGCCCCGCTGCATAGATGAGACCTGATGTCAGGTGGGAGGCATTTGGTGAGGCACACCCCAGGCTGGAAAACTTCACTCCCCCCCCCCCCCCCCGCCCCGCCGGCTCGGGAATGTCCTCCGGGAGCTGCCTGGGCACCTCCTTGATTGTGCTCACCCTGCCGTGGAGTCTCGCAGACGTGCCCACTCTTACTCGCTGTGCTTTACCCTTTGTTCCATTAAATATTTTCAAGTTTCGCACCAGGTCCACGTTGGCTTTGTTTTCCACACCAGCGATGTGTGGTCTGTTAACAAACCCGCTTCCAGTGCACAGACCCCAGACTGAACTAGCCTAGCCATTATTTTGCAGATGGTGTTCTTGGTGCTCATTGCAGACTTGCCAAATCATCTATTTTTTAAAATTTATTTTTCTTTAATTATGGCTTTAAAAAAAATTGTGGCTTTAAAAAAAGTTGTGGCATTAAGTATATTCAGTGCTGTGCATCCATCAGACTATTTCTAGACTTTTCCATTGTCTCCAACTGGAGGTCTTTAAACAAACACGAACCAGCGCTGGGCACCACTAATCTGCTTTCTGTCTGGACCTCACATGAGTGCAGTCACACAGTATCCGCCCTTTCGTGTTGGACTTGTTTCACTGAGCGTGATGTCCTCAGGGTCCATTCATGCTGTGGCTGCGTCCAGATTGCCTTCTTTGCAAGGCTGAATAATACCATGTTGGGTTTCTGTACCACGCTTTGCTTTTCCATGCATCACTGGCAGACACATGTATCTCTTCACTCTTGCGTTGACTCGGCCCCTTGGACAGGGACTCAGCTCACAGGCCTGTTGCGGGCAGTGCTGTGGGAGCAGACTCGCAGGGTGCAGGGTCAGTGTCGGGGGCATGGGGCCAAGTCCTGGAGGCAGAAGCTGGGGTGCTGAAGGAAGAGCTCTGTGGGGACCTTCACGGTCAGGCGCTTGCCTGCCGGTCCCTTGGCAGGTCTTGGAGCACCTTTCCAGGCACTGGGAGGCAAGTTTTAGTAAAAGAGTCACTGCTGTGAGCTGGTTTGGATCTGAACTGAACACAAGCTCATGTGGGCCTTCATGGTTTCCACGTGTCTCATTTCTTATCCTGTAGCTTGTATGCCAGGCTTTGTGTGTTGACTGCATTCGACAGCCCCTTTTCATCCTGCAGGAAAAGCTACCAGGGTGGGCGGTGAGCCTGGGATCACCAGAGCTGTGATGTCCAGAATTCAGGTAGGGTCCTTGGCTGCTGGGTCTGGAGTTTCGCGCATACGCGTGGTGCTTCCTGAGGGCTGTGGGGTGGCCTGCCTGCCTTCTCCTCCACTCTGTTCCCACAGAGCGCTTGCCACGTGCCGGGCACTGCAGCGCCCTTACATCAGACCTCCGGGAGGGCGTGCTCTCACCCCTGTTTTATGGATGAGGGAACCGAGGCACCTGCCCAAGGTCACACAGTGGCCCGTTCTCCCAGGCTTAGCTCAGCCCATCCACACATGCCCTTTTCGCTCTGGGAGGAGAACCTGTTGCTCTGATTTATTCTCCAAACTCAATGGGAACTGATCCTGCGGGGAAGCCGGGAGCTTCCTGAAAAGGATGAACCCATCAGGACAGGGCCCTGGGGCCTTCTCAGAGCCTTAGGAACCTAGCAGCCTGGCTCCAGGAGCCGCCCAGCAGAACGCCTGGAGGGAGCGGATGGCCCGACCGCCCTCTCTGTCCACAGGTGTGTGAGCGGCCACTGATGTTCCTGCTGGACACTCCCGGGGTGCTGGCCCCTCGGATCGAAAGTGTGGAGATGGGCCTGAAGCTGGCCCTGTGCGGTGAGTTGGAGTCCCCGCTTAGTGCCCCCTCCTGCTGCCGGGCCTGGCGGGTTGTGCCTGCTTTTCTCGGCCCGGCTGTGGCAGACACTTCAGAGCGTGCTGAGCGTGCATGGCAGGCAGCCTGTCAGCCCTTGTTCCCAGTGACATGGGCCACTGCTCTGACCCCGTGGACCCCCACGGCCTGGAGTGCGCCTGCCTTCTCCCAGCTTACAGCCAAGGCAGAGTGGTCAGGAGCAGCAGTACCTCTGGTGAGCCGGGAGCTGGTCTCCACTGCTCACCTTGGCCTCCTGGTTCCAGGAACCGTGCTGGACCACCTGGTGGGGGAGGAGACCCTGGCCGACTACCTTCTCTACACTCTCAACAGGCACCAGCTCTTTGGGTGAGTGCAGGGTGGGGGGCGGGCGGGCTGTCCTCTCTCTCATCCGAGACAAACGTCATGTACGAAAATAGCAGCATTAAGGTGTTACGGGACAAATTCTGCACATTATATGTGCAGTGCACAGTTTGAAATGTTTGGCTCTTATACAGTCAAGAAAACCCCCGAATTTCTTGTGCTCTTCAGGGATTACTCCTCTCTACCCCTTCCTTCTCCCACTTTACAGATGGTCCCCCAGCCCGCAAGCCACACCCTGGTGGCCATCTGCCTTGTGTCCCGTCCTCGAACGTCCTAGGAATGGAGTCCCACGGCGTGCGCTCTCTTTTGTTGGGTTCCTTGCGCTCGACGTGATTGCTCTCAGATTCCTCCGTGTTGTGACGCGTGTCGTGACCCGTGTCGTGACGTGTTGTGGCCTGTGTTGCTCCTTCCTGGTGGCTGCTGCGCGGTGTTCTGTGGTATAGATCGACGCACCTGTTTGTTCTCGCTGGGGTGTTTCCCGGATGTCCCGTGTCGCGTTGAGGACCTTAGTCTCACCAGACGTTCAGTTTTACTGATTTCCACCAAGAACCAGCTTTCGGTTTCATTGACTTTCTCTGTTGTTTGTCTTTTAGTTCATTGATTACTGTTCAATCTTTATTATTTCGTTTTTTCTACTTTGCTGGCTTTCCTTCTGTTTATCAGGTATTGTCTGTCTGTCCTTGCGGTTCTGTGTGTCTGCTTCATGTATTCCAGAGCTGTGTTGTGAGGTGCAGGGGACAGTCTGCGGGCCCTAGTGTCCTGATTTGATGCCCTGTCACCCAGCAGGACCGCCTGGGTCTTCACAGTGCTCTCTGCCCTGACATCTGCCTCGTCGGGTAGTTATACAACAGCTCCAGCTTTTGATTAGTGTTAACACAGTAAATCTTTTTTTATCCTTTCGCCTTGAGCTTATTTGTGTCTTTGTATTAATGTGTTTCTTACAGGCTGCATACAGACAGTGAGGTCTTGTTTCTCATCCAATCTGACCATTTCTGTCTTTTATTTTAGGTCTTTGCACTGTTGACATGTAATGTGATTATTGATATTTGGGTAAATTTGTCGTCTTGTGGGCACCTGGGTGGCTCGGTTGGTTAAGCATCTGCCTTCGGCTCAGGTCGTGGTCCCAGGGTCTGGGCTTGAGTCCTGCATCGGGCTCCCTGCTCGGCGGGAAGCCTGCTTCTCCCTCTGCCTCTACTGTTCCTCCTGCTTGTGTTCCCTTTCTCACACTTGTGGTCTCTCGATCATGCTCTCTCTCAAATAAATAAAATCCTAAAAAAAGCCCAAATTTGTTGTCTTGCTGTTTGTTCCGTCCCCCGTTCTCTTTCCTCTTTCTCTGCATCTGCCTGCCCGTCTCCCTCCCTCGGTCCCTCTGTCTCTCTCTTTGGCCTTTTTTGGATGAATTGGATATTCTTATGATATCCCTCTGTCCGCTCTGTCAGCTTGTCCTCTGTAACTTCTGGAGGAGGCTGCCTTGGTGTTTGAGGAGCAGCTTTGGGTGACATCATAACATGTCTGCAGCGCAAGCTCCTTACGATGGCGCATCTCCCTTCTGCTCTGGGTCTTTGGGCTTCTGTTGTTCTGTGTCTTATTTTGACGTGTTTTGTAAACCTGAGCTATACTGTTCTGTTTATACAGAGACTTTAAGTGTAAGAAATAAACCTTAGCTGTTTACCCATTGCTTGATGGTTCATGGGCTCTGTTCGTGGCTGCTGCTCCTAGGGCCAGGTTCCATGTGGTGTCCCCCATCTGAGGATTTCTCGTCATGCCTCTTGCAGCGCAGGTCTGCTGCTGATGAATTCTTTCAGATTTTGGTTGTTCAAAGATGTCTTTATTTCACATTCGTTTTGGAAGGATATTTGTGCTTTGCGTGAAAGGGTAGATGGACAGCTGTTTTCAGGACTGGAAAGAGGTTGTCCCATCCTGTTCTCACCCCTGTTGTTTCTGATGGGTAATCGGTCATGTTTGCCTTTGTTCCTCCAGCTGCTTTTAAGATTTTCTTGTCGTTCTTTTGAGCAATTTATGACAATGGGCCCTGTATGGCTTTCTTCATGTTTCTTGAGCTTATAGTTTGTTGAGTTCTTAGATCTGTGGGTTTGTAGCCTTTATCAGATTTTAAACCATGATTTCTTTTTTTTTAATTAATTTTATTTTATTATGTTATGTTAGTCACCATACATTACATCATTAGCTTTTGATGTAGTGTTCCATGATTCATTGTTTGTGCATAACACCCAGTGCTCCACGCAGAACGTGCCCTCTTTGATACCCATCACCAGGCTAACCCATCCCCCCACCCCACCCCCCTCTAGAACCCTCAGTTTGTTTTTCAGAGTCCATCATCTCTCAGGGTTCGTCTCCCCCTCCGACTTACTCCCCTTCATTCTTCCCCTCCTGCTATCTTCTTCTTTTTTTTTTCTTAACATATGTTGCATTATTTGTTTCAGAAGTACAGATCTGTGATTCAACAGTCTTGCACAATTCACAGCGCTCACCATAGCACATACCCTCCCCAATGTCTATCACCCAGCCACCCCCTCCCTCCCACCCCCCACCACTCCAGGAACCCTCAGTTTGTTTCCTGAGATTAAGAATTCCTCGTATCAGTGAGGTCATATGATACATGTCTTTCTCTGATTGACTTATCTCACTCAGCATAACACCCTCCAGTTCCATCCACGTCGTTGCAAATGGCAAGATTTCATTCCTTTTGATGGCTGCATAATATTCCATTGTGTATATATACCACCTCTTCTTTATCCATTCATCTGTCGATGGACATCTTGGCTCTTTCCACAGTTTGGCTATTGTGGACATTGCTGCTATAAACACTGGGGTGCACGTACCCCTTCGGATCCCTACATTTGTATCTTTGTCAACGTGATTTCTTCCTGTGTTTTCAGGTTCTGCCTTCTCCCGTCCTCAGGACTTGTTGCCCATGTGTCGGCCACGCGCCTACACCCCTGCGTGTCTGACCTGCTGCTCACACCCACCAGTGTGTGTCTCACAGCGTGTGTCATATCTTCTGTGTTTCTGCTTCAGTTCGTAACCATGTGGACTGTGGTTACAATAACTGATCTAACATCTCTGCTAACCCTAACATCTGGGGTGGTTTTACTAACTGATTTTCTCTCATGATGAGTCTGTTTCCCCACTGTCCATGCTTGATAATGTTTGCTTGGCTGCTAGGCATTTTGGATTTTGCCTCTTTGGATGATGGGCATCTTTAGGTTCCTGCACAAATCCTTGAGCTTTGCTTGGGATGATTGTCTGGAAACAGTTCCTTCCGGACCTGTGGGTCTGGAGTTGTTGCCCCATGTGGGGCGGGGCCCTCCCCTGCCCTGTGTACCATCCACCTGCTCTTGGCTCTGTGTGAGCACTGGGCACGGTCCCTCTGCCCTGCTCAGGGTCTCTCCTGGCCTCTGGCTTTGGAGAATTTCCTTTCGCACATGTGCTGAGCCCTCCTCTGCTAAATATAGAGGTTGGTCGATTTCTAGAATTCTCTCTCTGGGCAGCTCTGGCGTCTGGTTCAGCTGGTGGTGTCTCTGTTCCAGCAACCCTCTGGGCTCTGTGGGGTCATGAGGTGCCGTGCGGGGCAGTGGTGGGTCCCTGTTTACATTCTTCATAGCTTGATGTCTGGTGCCTTGGACACAGTTCTTTTGTGTGTTTTTGGTTGTTTCAGGGGAGGTAAATTCAGTTCCTGTTATTCTGTTTTACATGGAAGTAAAATTTCAAATTTATTTTTTTGCTTCAGTTGTGTGGGAGTCTGGGCATCTGTGGTCCTGCAGCATTTCTAGAGAATGTTTCTAGAGAATTTCTAGAGTCCCTGCAGGTGGCAGCTCTCGGCTGTGTGCTGGTGGGAGTGCTCTCCTGGGGACAGCTCTCAAGGTCACCAGGACAGAGGGCCTCGTGGGGCTGCCGCCCTCAGAAGTTTGACTTAGGACCTGCATTCGCAGCGTTCAGACGCCCTCTGAGATGGGCACTTCGATGCCCACGTGGGGGCTGGGTCCATGTCTTACTTTCCTCATGGCTGAGCCCTGCCCTCCATTGTGGACCATGAGGCAAATCCACCGTTTCCTCTGCCATCAGGCGGTCCAGGGTGGAGTTTCCCGGCTCCCGGGGTTCAGGGAGGTGCTTGTCTGTGGATGAGGTTTGTCTCCTTCAGCCCTTCACGGTCAGATGTGCCCGGCCTGGTGCTGGCCTTTCTCATCAGGCCCAGAGCCGGAGTCCTGTGGGACAGGGAGTTCACGGGAGCCACCGGGCAGTTCTCAACAGTGGTGGGTGCTCAGTGTGCTGGTCCGAGGGCTGCAAAAATGCCAAGCACACCTTGTTCCTTCTCCATTGGAGAGAGTGCTGGTGATCCTGGCGCCCCTGACCTCGTGCGGCTGCCTGGAGGCCCTGAGTGTCTCCAGTGGCTTGCCGTGCTGACTGAGGGCTCCAGGCCCTGGGCCTGCTCAGGAATGGGGTGGATGATGCAGCGACAGGCTCTAGTGGGGTCCTTGGTGGAGCCGGGCGTGACCCCGCACGTCCTGGCCATGGCCCCCACTCCCTGACCATTGGTCTGTGTGTAGGTACGTGCGGCACTACGGTCTGGACGGAGCCCGTGATGACATAGCCAGTGTGCTGAAGCAGGTGGCTGTGAGGCTGGGGAAGACGCAGAAGGTGAAGGTGCTCACAGGCACAGGTGAGACGTGGAGGCCTCAGCCCCCGGCTGGGCTTGGAGAACCAGCCAGTGGAGCGGGCTGCAACTGGCTGGGGAGGACATTGTGGGCACATGTGGCTTTTCTGGAAATGGAGGTGTTGCAGAGGAGGGGGCTCAGGGCGGCCCTGCCTCATGCTGGGTACACCCTGTGTCCCACCCCTCTTAAGCCTCCTGAGGTCAGGCGCCACTGCCCAGACTCTGTGGTTTTTCTTGGTGCCCAAGCTCCACAGGTACCCACCATCAGTCCCTGAGGACGGGCAGGGAGGGGTGCGTCTGAATTCTGGGTCTGCCCTGCACAGAGGTGCCTTCCTCCCCAGACCGTCTTGTCTCCCCCAGGGGATGTGAACGTCATCCAGCCCAACTACCCCGCGGCAGCCCGAGACTTCCTCCGCACCTTCCGCAGCGGGCTGCTCGGCCCAGTGATGCTGGACAGGGATGTCCTGCAGAGACCCCCCTTGGCAGACCCCTGAACCAGTCCAGCTGGCAGGGGCCTCACTCCCGCCTGGCCCTTGGCACCAGAGATTGGGACATCCCAGGCCCTCACAGCCAAGAATTTGACCCTGGGACTCCCTTTCCCAGAATCTCCATGCTGGTCACTGTACAGTACTCAGGTCTCATCTCTAGGAAGGAGCCTGTACCTATGGCCCCTCCACAGCCTGGCCAGATGCTGGTTACAGGGCACGGTGCCCGGAGTCTGGACATCGGGGCTGCTGACACCTCTGAGCTGTCCCTGTGTGCCTCACACATGCTGAGTGTCTCTTAAGGAGAAGCTGATGTTTTCTTAGGAGGTGAGAGTACAATCTGTAATTTAAACATTTTAAAAGGCCTGTCTCTGCTGATGGCTCATCTGCTGTGCGCCAGTAGCACCTTGGGCCCACGTGTTAAGGCCCCTCTCAGCAAGAAAAACTGGGATATGAGCCACTTAGCAAGGGTTCTTGTGTTAGGTCCTTGGTAGTGTCCTGGGTCCTGCAATAAAGACAGTTCTGTTTGCCAGCAGAGTGTTTATTTCACGACACGACTAAAATGTGCACACACAGTGGACAGGAGGGTCCAGACAGCTGTGGCAGCACCCAAGGATTGTCTGTCCCCAGCTGCGTGTGGGCTGGGAGGGTCACTGGTATGGTCAGTGGGGACTCTAGAGCCTCTCACTGCCTCCAAGCACCTTCTAGCTAACAGGACAGTGGGACTCTTCCCCAGGGAACTTGACCTAGCAGCCTGCATTCCAGCAAAGGGCAGGGGAAGGAAAGGGGGTGGGGGTGGACCTGGTCAGCTGCTTTGCCTCTTCTGTGTCCAGTGGGGGCCTGGCCTTCCTGGAAACACCTGAGTCTCTGCAGGGCACCTCTCCTCCTGAAGGTGCCCACACCTGGAGCACACACACTGACCTCTCCTGAGATTACCCGCCCTGGGCGCCATCTGCTTCCTGCTGGAACCCTGACCAGTAGAGTGGGAAGAACTCAAGCGTGTGCTGGTGCCAAGGCCAGACACGCTCCCGGAATCAGGTTGGTGTGTGAAATAAGCTCTTGACTTGAGAATGCCGTTTCTCCACATCCACCACGTGGCGCCATGCGGCCTGTGAGGGTGCCGGAGAAGTTGGCCCATGCCCCTGGCCCCTCAGGTAGAACCGAGTCCCTGTGCAGACTCTCCTGCCTGCAGGTGCAGTGGCAGAATGGTCACACTGCCCACGAGGCCACAGCCTGCTGGTCTTTGGTCTGGAATGGAGGGAGGGGCACTGGGCTGTACCCCGAGTCTGCCGGCGCTGTGGGTACAGGTGGCTGCAGGGAGCTGTGTTCTGCAGCTCTGTGTCCTGGTCTTTGGAGAGAAATGCTTGGTCCAGGGTTCTGCTGGTAGCTTGGAGACCCTCACCCTAACCAGATCTGGGTGTCAGCTGTGGGAGAGCAGAGGTTGCAGGTCCTCCCCCCACCGCCCCCCGGGAGGTGCTGGTGTCCATCAGCTGAGTCCAAAGGCCCCATGGTCTGGGGGGTGGGGGTGGGGGTGAGGGCATATTCTGGAAGGCAACCCAGCAGCAGGTGAGGCTTTCAGTGAGCACCGAAGGAGGGGGAGATCCAGAGGATCCAGGCCTGGGACATTGTCCTGCTGTGGGATATGGGGTGGAGGATGTGGTAAAGAGCCAAGGCCCCCAGGGCTGAGCTCATGGACTGTGACCCAGGCCCGAGGCTTGAAAGGGCTGGCTTTCTGCAGAGGGTGTTTGGGTGCCAGAGGCAAACCCTTGCAAGGCCCGCCTGGCATTTCCTTAGAGGCCTCTTGGGGGGTCTGTCCTGTCCCCAGAACAGCCTCAGATGCTCAGAGAGGTGTTGGAGGGGGCTCAGCTTCCCGGCTTCTTTTGCTGAGCCCGATACTCTCACATCTGTCTGTTTGTCGGGTGCTGGGCTGGCACCTGGCCGCTGCTGCCCGCCTCCAAGGACCTGCCTTGTGGCCGTGTTGTTTGCTGGTTCTGACTTGAGATCTGGCCTGCGCATTCACACCATTCACACCTTGCCCTCTCCTTCCGGCGGCAGGGGGAGAGGCGCCAACTACAGATCTGCTTGAAGCAAAAGTGGGCTGTCCTGGGGAGGGCTGTTTAGTGGGAGTGGCCGAGCCATCCCTGAGGACTAGCGAGCACTGATTCCAGAATGTGAACCTAAACCTCAAAGGAAATGAAAAGCTCTTGAAACTTAAACAATGTGGTTTTCCCCCCAAAATAGGTCCCAAGGAGAGCTGAGTGACTTGTTTCAAGTGGGAGCAGAGTGGCCTCAGGGAGCCCCTAGTCTTGAGGTTGCCCAGGGAGGGGGCATGCCTCTGGGCCTGAGGGTGGGCTGGCAAGGCTGTGGGGCAGCTGCTGTGGCAGGGGTGCTCTGGGCCCCCGAAGTCCCCAGACTGCCTCTTCTGTACAGGTGGTAGGCACACCACAACCCGTGAGAGAAACCTCTCTTCTTCCCCAGAGCCACTAGTCCTTTGGTCCATTCTGGCTGCTTCTGTGGGGAGGGCCACAGGGTCCTCAGGGCCCGCCTCTTTGCCTGGTGGTCAGCACTGTCCATACTCCTCAAGTGTCCGGGATGGGGTCAGGGCAGCCGGAATGGCTTGAACATCCTGGTTTGGCGCATCTCTCTGGGCAGCTCGGGAGAGACGGTGGCTGCTGGGCAGGGTGGAAGCACAGGCACCTGCCTTTCTGGCTGGGGAGGACCCTGACCTCCATGCGGTAGGTGGGGCATCCTGGAACTGATGGGCCCTGGTCCTCTGGTCGGGTGGGCGATGGGGAGGCTGGAGAGGGACTTGGGCAGGGCGGTGAACAGGACGCAGCCTCCGGGTGGGTGAGAGGAGAACAGGCTCTCTGGGTCGGAGGCGGTGGGCAGCGGTGGGAAAGGGCCCTCGGCGGCTGGCGGTCTCCGGGGCGGGCCGGAGAGGCCCGCGGGGAGGGCGCCGGCCGGGGGCCGGATCTGGCCGCGAGCCCGGCCGGGCCTAGGGCCGCAGCAGCCCCAGGGCGCCCAGAGCGCCGCCCAGTAGCAGGCAGAGGCACGGGCTGCTGGTGGGCTCCACGCCCGAAGTCCACGCCCGGTAGCTGTAGACGCCTTGGCTCGTCTGGTTGCCGCCTGGTGCCGCGTCCTCGTCGTCCTCCAGGTCGCGCTCCCCGGGGCCCGGGGCCCTTCTCCAGGTGGAGCCCGCCGCCAGGCCCGCGGCCGCCCCGGCCGCCGCACCTGCCGCCGCCACGCGCAGGGAGGAGCCAGCGTAGCGAGGCGCCGGCCTCACGCGCACCCTCGGGGCCCCGCGCGCGCCCCCGCGCAGCCCTCCCCGGGCGCTGCCGCGAGCCCCTCCACGGCCACCCTTGGCCGCGCCGCTGTCGCAGAGGAAGGTGGCGGCTAGCAGCAGAGCCCAGCAAGTCGCGGCCGTCCAGTTCATCTTTGTGGAGCAAACCTGCGGTAAAACGCGGAAAGGACCTCAGCTTCTGTGAGGATCAGGGGACCAGAGGCCTCGGGGCCAGGGGCTCAGGGCCTGGGGACAAGGGCTCATGGGCTCTGGGACAGGGTCTCTGGGACAGGGGCTCAGGGACCAGGGGGCTCAGGGCCTGGACACAGGGGCTGGGGGACCAGCGGTCTCAGGGCTTGGGGACAGGAGACTCAGCACTTGGCAGTACAGGGGCCCCCAGCATCTGGAGAACTACCGGCTCGGGGCCTGGGTGGGCTGGGAGGATTAGGCATTCAGGCCTGGATAGAGGGTGGGAGTCTTGTTCAGTAACGAGTAAGGGGTGAGTTGAAGGGTGAGAGAGTTGAGCACCTCCGGGGGGGGTGGGTGGGTGGTTATTCTGTGCCTGGGGCTGAAGTGGGAGCAAAGAATGGCGGGTGGTGAACACCCTGCGGTCGGGGAGCTGAGGCCTGGAGGAGGGGGCCCCATATCCTGGGCTGCCCTGGGACCACCGACCCAAGCCTCCAAGGCTTGGCGGGACCAGAGGCCACAGTGGGGTGGGGGATGTATTTGAAGGACAGTCTCGGGGACTAAGTGCCCCCGAGGATCCAGATCACCGTCTGGAGAAAGGACCAAGCGTGTGCCTCTGCCAGGCTCTTCCAGACCCTTTGGAGCAGCGCGCATCGGGCGCAGAGCCCGAGCAGGGGATTCTGGCCTCGCGGGAGGCGCGGAGACGCACGGCGGTGACACAGTGCAGACCCCGCCCCCGCAGGCCCGGACCCAGGGCACAGTTCCCTCCCGCCCCACCCCCGCGCCATGCTCCACCCCCCCTCCCCCTACTCCCGACCGCTTAGCTGAGCAGCTGGGGCGGGGGACCGGGACGCGACGCAGGGCCTAATCCGGGCGGCGGCTCGACCCTCCTCCCGGGGCCCTCCGGTCCTCTCGCGGCGCCTCCATCCCCAGCCCCGCGGTTGCCCGCCCCAACCTTCCGGTGCGCCCGGATCCCGCCTGTCCGGCCTTACCTGGCACGGGCTTCTCTCGGAACCGCGGGCTGGAGTGGCCGCTTCAGGGGCCCTGGCAGAGCGGGAAGGAGCGGGCTGTGGCGGAGACCCTGCACCCGAGCGCGGAGTCTGGATTTTGCGCGAGGCCTCCGCCCTAGGATTGGGGGCGGGCAGACGCGGAGGCTCATCCCCCGGGAGATGGGAAGGGAGGAGAAAGAGGCAGTCTGTGAGGAGCGCCCAGCCCCTCTCCCTTCCCAGCACATTCAGCCTCGCTGCACCCCGTCCTAACCCTCACCCCGTCCGCGCCAGCCCCCCACCCCATCTCCTGATTCCACACACGTCCACCCTACTTCGTCTCCATCACCCAGTGGGCACCCAACCCCATCCCATTTCTGCTGCACACAGCGCCCCACCGCCTCCAGCCTCACTCCACCCCTCCTCCTCCTCGTCCCTCGGACACTCCACCCCTTTCCCACCCTCTGCACCCTCTCCCGTTCCCCATCCCTGCCCCAGGCGATGTGTCCCAGACGCGGGCCGCGGAATGCTCTAGATCCTGGCGTCTAGTGCTTTTCACCGGGGAGGCCCAGGGAGGGCAGGGTGCTGATCCAGGGCCCCAGGGTATCCGGAAAGGAGATAATGGGTGACGTTCTAACATCCTGCAGGGCCACTGTTGCGATCCCTCTGGGGAGCCCTCCCGTGGCCACTCCACAGCAAGGGCACTTGGAACCCCACTGCCACAGCCAGTCGGCCTTCCCAGTCCCTGCTGGATGTGACTCTGGGACTTCTTGAAATGGTGCTATGTTGCTGCCCACCTTTGTGGATATCCCACCCAGCCTCTCCGCCTGGGGACACCAGGCTCTCTTGATGACTCCATGACCTCCTCAACTGTGACCTGATGTGATGTGACTTCTCTTAGCTTCCATCAGACCCTCTAGGTCCCCAGAGGCTCAGAACTGCTGAGAACTCAGAACTCCACACACAATCCTGGCTCCCAAATTCCTGTGTTGGAGGCCTGACCCCTAGAACCTCAGAATGTGACTGTATTTGGAGACGGTGTCTTTACAGAGGTAATTAAGGTAAAATGAGGTTAGTAGGGCAGGCCCTGATCTAATCTGACTGGTGTCCTTATAAGAGGAGGAGATCAGGGGGGCGCCTGGGTGGCTCAGTCGTCAAGCGTCTGCCTTCGGCTCAGGTCATGGTCCCGGGGTCCTGGGATCGAGCCCTGCGTCGGGCTCCCTGCTCCGTGGGGAGCCTGCTTCCTCCCTCTGCCACTCCCCCTGCTTGTGTGCCCTCCCTCGCTGTGTCTCTCTGTCAAATAAGTAAATAAAATCTTTAAAATAAAAAGAGGAGATCAGGACACACACATGCACAGGGACAGCCACGTGAGGACACAGGGAGAAGGTGGCCTTCTGTGAGCCAAGGGGAGAGGCCTCAGAAGGAGCTGGCCCTGCCCACACCCTGTCTCAGACTTCCAGCCTCCAGAACCGCAAGAAATGAATTTCTCGTGTTTAAGCCACCCCATCCATGGTACTTTGTTATGGCGGCCCGAGTGAAGTCATAGAGAACCCAAGGGTTTCTAAAGTCCATATGGAAAAGTAAAAAATGTACTAATATAACTCATTTTGGAGAAACAAGATCAAAGAAGGACACCCTGCCAGATATTAAGATGCTATAAAAGGTCCTGGTAATAACACTACCTGTAGTCTTGGCAAGGAGCAGACAGCTGGACAGGCAAACAAGAGGGTCACTGACAGACTCAGGAGGCACTTACACATGCCTACGGCAGTCGCACAAGATCGAGAATGTGACAGAGAGTGAGGTACTAAAAGAACCAAATGGAAATTCTAGAACTGAAAAAATACACTTAAAAACACAGGTTAGATATGGCCAGGGAGAATGAGTAACCTGGAAGATGAGAAAGAGAAAATATCCAGAAGAAAACACAGAGAGAAAGCAAGTGTATACAACAGGCTCTTGGGGCAGAGGGGATGCTGCAGCATGCTGGCCCCACAGGGACCCCACAGGGACCCCACACGGGCCCCACACGGGCCCCACAGGGACCCCACAGGGACCCCACACGGGCCCCACACGGACCCCACACGGGCCCCACAGGGACCCCACACGGACCCCACACGGACCCCACAGGGGCCCCACATGGACCCCACAGGGACCCCACACGGGCCCCACACGGACCCCACAGGGACCCCACACGGGCCCCACACGGGCCCCACACAGACCCCACACGGACCCCACACGGGCCCCACATGGAGGTGGGGAACCAAAAGGAGAGCAGCGGAAGAATGGGGCAGAGGCAGTGTTTAGGGGCACAGTGCTGACCATTTTCAAAAACCGATGAGGCAAAGCACAATTCTAGAAACATCACAAACTGCAAGCATGATAAATACAAAGAAAACCATGCCCTGGCAACCAAACACCAAACATCTTGTTAGAAGATCCTGAAAGCTTCCAGAAGTGGGGGAAACCCAATTACCTAAAAGGAGTAAAAATAAGCTGACTTCTCCACAGACGTAAGGAGCAGCTGACAACACAGAAGTGTGGTTTGCAGAGCTGATGACAGCCGGGTGGTCAGAAGCCAAGAGGCACAGATAAAAAACGTGTCACACGAGCAGCCAGAAGGGAAAGGAGGCTAACACAGCTCTACTCATCAGACCGAGTCGACTTGCAGCCTGACAGAGGAAGGCAAAAAGCATTACTGGAGACAAAGAGTAACACTTCTTAATGATAAAAGGTTAAATTTAGCAAGATTTAGAACTAGCAACAGTTCTAAATTTCAGAACCTCAAAATAATAAAGCAACACAATAAGAATATTTACAGCACCAAATCATTTCCATGAATTTAAAACTCTCACGTGCCAAGCAATGCGACACGTCTGCAGATACATGTGTACTCTCCAAACACATGACACCCGGGGCCACGGCAGGGGAAGGACTGGAGCATGGGAAGCAATGGGCTCAAGTAAGAAGCACTCACCCTGAACAGGGACAATAGCCCAATAAGAAGGAAAGTGCTGGGTCAACCCAATTTCTGCCCCTAAGTGCCAGAGAACGAAGAAGAGGCAGAAAAACCAGGTATGGGTATGCCATCTACTCACTAGACCCGTCAAGTTTTAAGTCAAATGACATTCTTGTTTCTGAGAAAAGGTGGCAAGTGTGTGGCCTATGGCACCGTTGGGCCTTGCCAGGTCACTTGGTCCACTGTCCAGCCAGCTGAGGTTGGTTGCAGAGCCTGCTCTAAGGCGCTGGGCGCTTAGGCAATGGAGGCCATCCCGGTGGGCTTAGGGACAGGGCAGGTGGGGGCCAGCAGGGCAGGAAGCGGGGCTGGCCACCCTGGAAACTGGCCATGTCCCAGGTGGTGAAGGGAGTGACAGTGAAGAGGGGTCTTCCTGTGAGCCGGGGTCTGTGCTCTTCCTGGCTGAGGGCCCTGCTGGGGAGCGGTCCCCGGCTCAGGTGCTCACGCTTCCTGGGAGAAGTGGCAGGAAGCTCCGGCATTTCCCCTGCTTGTTCAGATGCTCTCGTGGGCATCCTGTGTTCCTGGCAGCTCTGGCGCAGAGGGAAAGAGCCTGGTGGCAGGCTGGAGGCTGTGAGCAGATGAGAGGAGGGGCGTTTGGACTCTCCCTCCTGCAGCTGGCGCTCAGGAGGGACCCGGGGCTCGGAGGAGTTTGGTCAGAGCCTCCCTGATGTCATGATTCTGCAGGCAGTAAATGCTGGGATTGGGCAGTGCCGTCACAACTGAGTAGACCACGGACACCACCTTGTTGAGGTCAAAGGAGCTGGCGGCCTGAGGCCGGGCGTACATGAAAATGGTGGTGGTGTAAAAGGTGGCAATCACCACCAGGTGGGAGGCGCAGGTGGAGAAGGCTTTCTGGCGGCTGTCCATCCCGGGATCCACAGCACCATGGCCAGGATGTGTGCGTGTGAGACCATGGTCACCAGCAGGGAGGTTGCGAGCACAGCCAGGGCTGCAACGGAGTCCAAAACTTCGAGGTGTCAGAGCAGGGGTGAGATGTCACAGAAGTGGTTGAGGACACTGGGGCCACAGAATCTGAGGCGGGAGATGAGAGCCGTGGACACGAAAGAGGCCAGGAAGCTGCCCAGCCAGGCGCTGAGGGCCAGGTACAGACAGAGCTTCCAGTTCATGGTGGCTCGGTAGTGCAGCAGGCAACAGATGGCCAGGTACCGGTCACAGGCCATGGTTGCCAGGAGGAAGCACTCGGAGGAGCCGAGCGAGGGGAAGAGAAACAGCTGGGTGAGGCATCCTGAGAAGGAGGTGGTCCTTGCCCACGCCAGGAGCCCAGCCAGCAGCTTGGGGATGGTCACCGAGGTGCAGAGGGTCTCCAACATGGATAGGTTGGCCAGGAAGAAGTACACGGGCGAGCGCAGTTGACGGCTGGCTTGGATGGTCACCATGATGACCAGGATCTCCAGGATGGTCACCAGGTAGATGATGAAGAATAACCCGAAAAGCAGCTCCCGAAGGTGGCACAGTTCTGGGAAGCCCAGCAAGATGAATTCTGTTACCAGGATCTCAGTGGAGTTGCTCATGGCCCTCCCTGGTGGGAAGGTCACTTCTGAGCACCCTGGAACCCCAGAAAGAGGCAGGTGTGATTGTCCGCTGAGGGCTGAGAAGGGTCTCTCAGGTGCTGCCCTACTGACCTGTCACCCCCCCCCCTCAGTCTAACACATAGTTACCCAGAGCCAGCACCCAGCAAAGGGGCATTGGGTGCAGATACTCTTTCTCCCGATTTCATATAGAAGCCCTCAGGTGTAGGCTCTTCCCGCCCCAACACACAGGTACAGGGCCAGGTGTGTGTGCACACATACGTGCACACGTACACACACACCCATCCTTCCAGGTGCACACACACACACACCAGGTGTGCACTTTTTACACACTCCTGGGTGTGCATCCCCCTCATCTCCTCCCCAGGTGCATATAGACTTCCACACACACACCTAGGTGTGCGCAACACACAGCAAGAGAGAAGACCCATTCTGTCTGGTGTGCCTTTTCGGGCTGTGTCCCTGGGCACTTTCCTGGTCTCATCCAGGTCTCCTCCCAGAACGCTCCTTCATGTTGCTCATGCCTGGGGAAGGACAACACTTCTATCTGATGGCCAGTGAGGTCTCTAGGGCTGAGCAAAGCGGCCAGGGGATTTGCAGAAGGGAGGGAGGCTCATCCCCAGCTTTGATGTCTCCAAGTAAACCATGCCTGAGCCAGCCTGAGGTCTTCATCTTGTGTTTTCTGAGCAGCAAAATGGCTGTTTGGGGGATGGGCAGAGCGGTCCACTCAGAGCGGCTAAGGGGCTGCGCAGTTTGGGACTTTGGTAGGACACCCCTGGAGTTAGGTGTCTGAATGATGGGCAGATCTCAGGGAGAGGGTCAGCGAGGGCAGAGGTCCCCGCTGGCGGCCCAGAGGCTCCTCCGGGCTTTCCTGCCCCTTTCGGGGGAGCAGGAGCCTCAGGACCCTCCCCTGCTCCGCCCTGGGAATCTGGGGGAGCTGACCAGGGTTCGAGCTGTCCCCACGGACAAGAGTGCCCGACGGAGGGTCCTCCGGGCCCCGGGCCGAGGGGGCGGCCGCTCCTGCTCACCCCGAGAGGGAACCGCGCTCATGAAGCCGCCCCCGACGACCCTCAGCCCTGCGGGGAGCGGGCTGACGGAGGGTGGGCTGCGCGGGCTGCTCTGAGCTGGCGGGGGGCACAGGCCGGGGTGCGGAGGGATGAGGACCCCAAATTCTTGGTGAAGTGTCTGCAGGACAGGGGGTGGGGCGTCGGTCGGTGGGACCCGCTTGGACCCCCAGGCTGAGGGCACCGGGAGTCCGGGGTATCAGGGCCCCGAGCGCTGCTCCAGGATCTCCTGCCCTGCGGTCTGTGCCGCCCAGTCTGGCGGCGGGGGTTGGAGACCCTCCCTGAAGGCGCGGTCCGCCCAGCCTTCCCCAGGCCCCTTGCCTCAAGAACCACGTTCCCCCGCAGCAGATGCGGGGCCTCCGCCGGGGCTCCGAAGGCCTCCGAGGGCCTGTGGGAAAGCACGCCACATCTCACCCGCTCCCGGCTGCCTCTGGACCCAGGTGGTTTTTATCGGGCTCATAGCGGCCTTGCCCCCGCCCCCCCCCCCCGCCCCGCCCCTGGTCTTCTGCTCTGGGTCTGGAGGACTCTGCGAATTCTCACCTGGGCGGGACTCTCAGAACAATTTGGGGGGGGGGGCGCTGCAGGTCCCTGGAGGGAAGGTGTAAGGCCTTCCCCCTTTCTCCGCAGTGACAAAGAGGTCTTTGCACGTCTCCTGCCCTCCAGGCGCCCAGGCCCGGGTGAGGCCCGCCCTCAGACCCGCCTCCAGCCTCAAGGCCCCTCCCCTGAAGTTCAGTTTCTTTCTTTTCCACGCATGCCCTCTACTCATTTAGTTATAAAGTAATATGTATAACCACTTGTAACCCTACTCCTGGTGCAAGACGCAGACGCTCAGCTCCTTTCTTCCTGCACCCTGTACTCCCCTCCCCGAGGGACCAGTCTCTGGAGTTCCCGCCGCTTCAGGTGTTTTCATTGCAGATGGCAATATCGTTTCGTCTCCCTTATATTCAGGAAGGGAGGGTGTCCTCCTCTATGTTGCCCTTTGGGTCTTGCCTTCTCCGGTCCCTAGGGTTCTTCCTCTTCTTGGCCGCTGGGCTGCATTTATTTGACACCTGTATGATAATCTTCCCCATCTCCTCAACTCAGTGGACTCTGGCTGCTTCTGCCTGGCCCCCTCCCTGTCTGGTGGCTTGAAAACCCCCAAGGCAACAAGCCAGGAAAGTTGAAACCCCTTCCCTTTGCTTTCCATCCCTCGGGGTCACCATCTTTCATTGCCTCACGTTCAGGATCTTGAAAACCACTCCCCCCCGCCCCATATTTCGTCTGTTTCCTTTCAGGTGGGGCAGTAAATACAATTTCTGTATTCCATCTTGGCTAGAAGTGGGAGCCAAAGTTGTCAAGCCCTGCGCCTACATCTGCCTCAGTGCCCCTGAGCTCCAGTGTGTGTCTCCTCCCTTTGGCCGCCAAACCATGCATGACATCTAGAACTCCCGTCCCTTTACCTGCCCTCTCTGGAGGTCCTGCCCTGCCTCTTGTCCGACATCCGGAAACAGCTGTTAAAGACATATAGTATTCATGTAATTATAGTATCATATATAATTATAATCATATTGTATACTTTATTTGATTTTGTCATTGTTTGTGGTGGAGAGCTAGACTGATACAAGCTCATTTTTTTTGCAGCTGGAAACATCTTTATACATTCTCAAAATTAATAGTCTCCTACGTGTTGTAGTATCTTCTCCCAGTTTTTAACTTATTTTTTCATTTTCTTTAAGATGTCTTTTGATAAGCAGGTGTTCTTAAATATTTTCACATGCTTTTAATTAAGGTATAATACAGCAGAATCTACTCTTTTTAGTGTATAGTTCTGCAAATTTTGGCAAATGTATATAATTGTGTAACCACCACCACAGTAAAACTATAGAAGGGTTCCATCCTCCAAAGTTTCCTCTATGCTGTCCCTCTGTAAGTAAACCTCTCCATCCCCAGTGCCTGGCAGATCTGTTTTCTGTTCCTATAATTTTGACTTTTCCAGAATGTTATATAAATAGCATCAGAGGAGTGTCCTATTTTGAGTCTGGCTTCCCTTACTTAGTGTCCTACCTTTGTGACTCAGCCATGCTGTTGCATCGATTGGCTCTGTTTGTTTTATTGTCTGTAGTATTCCACTGTATGGAAAATCCACAGATTATCCATTCCCCAGCTGAGGCACATTTAGGTTGTTTCCAGTTTTTGCTGATTATGAATTAAGTCACTATAAACACTTGCTTATACGTTTCTTGTGTAAATGTAAGTGCGGGTTATAATAGAAGTGTACGTTTAACTTTGTAAGGAGCTGTTGTCCGAAGTGGCTATACCACTTTGCACTTGGTATTGAGTTTGGAAAACTGTTATCTAAATAGTTTGTAGTGGTATCTCCTTGTGTTGTTGGGTTTTTAAAAAAGATTTTATTTTTAAGTAATGTCTACGCCCAGCGTGGGGCTCGAACTCGCAATCTAGAGATCAAGAATCACACACTCTACTGACTGAATCAGCCGGGCGCCCCTCCTGATGGTTTTTATTAGCATTTTCCTATTGACTAATGATGTGACTGTCTGTTTGTGTGCTTAGTACCCATTCTTTGGTGAAATGCCCATTCAAGTCTTACACCCATTTGTTTGTTGAGTTGATAGTTTCTTTGCCTTTGAAGTTTGAGAATTTTAAATTCTGAGCACAGATATTCTATCAAGTATTTGATTTGTTTCATTCCCCCCCAAATCATGGCTTGTATTTTGACTCTATCAATAGTCTCTTGAAGATCAGAAGTCTTCAGTTGATGAAATCCGGTTTATATATTTTTTTCTTTTTTTTCTTTTATGGATTGTGCTTTTAATGTTGTATTGAAGAAATTTTTGCCTCATGAACATTTTCTCCATATGTCTGAGGTTTTCTACTTAGGTCACTGGTCCATTTTGAGTATGAGATACAGAGCGAAGTTCATTTTTTTGCATATGGATAGCTGATTTTTCTGGCACTGTTTGTTGAAAATTGGATTACCTTTCATCTTTGTGAAAATCAGTCATGTGTGGGTCTCATTTCCGGATTCTCTAGTCCATTCCACTTCTATATGTCTATCTTTCCCCAGATCCACACTGTCTTGATCACTACAGCTTTGTGGGCCTCGCAACCGGGTAGAGGTAGTGTGGCTTCTCTGACTCTGTTCTTTCTTCTTAATAGCTTTGGCCCTTTTAGCTCCTTTTCTCTTCCCTGAATTTTAGATTCAGCTTATTGTTTTCTATAAAAATTCTGTCAGAATTTTATTGAATCTATAGGTTAGGTTGGGAGTATTAGCATCTTTACAATATTCTCCAATCCATGAACATGGTATATTTCTCTATTTATTTATGTACTCTTTGATTCCTTTCATGAGTGGTTTGTAAGTTTTAACATGTTTTGCAAATATCTTTCTCCAGCTTAGAGCATCTCTTTTTCAGTTCCTTTAGGATGTCTTTTGATGAACAGTTTTTTTTTTTTTAAGATTTTTTTATTTATTTGACACAGAGAGAGGGGGGGAGAGAGGGAGAGAGCGAGCACAAGCAGGGGGTGCAGGAGGCAGGGGAGAAGCAGGCTCCCCGGTGAACAAAGAGCCCGATGTGGTGCTCGATCCCAGGACCCTGGGATCATGACCTGAGCCAAAGGCAGCCGCTTAACCGACTGAGCCACCCAGGCTCCCCTGGTGAACAGTTTTCAAAATTACTTTAGAACAGTTTTAGATTTATGGAAAAGTTGCAAAGGTATTACAGACAGTTCCCATACACCCCATAACCAGTTTCCTCTAGTGCTAATAACTTACATTAGTAAGGTTCATTTATTGAATTAATGAGCCAATATTGATATGTTCTTATCAATTAAAATTTGTACTTTATTTGGATTTCCTTTTTTTGTAGGTATTCATTTCCATTTCCTGTTTTTATTTTAATTTTTAAAATTTTTATTTAAATTCTAGTTAGTTGACATATCTTGCAGTATTGGTTTCAGGAGTAGAATCCAGTGATTCATCACTTACATACAACACCCAGTGCTCATCACAACAAGTGCCCTCCTTTTTACTTGGATTTCCTTAGTTTCCTTAGTTTTCCTTAGTTTTTATCCAATGTCCCTTTTCTATCCAATAGAGGATCCCACATTACATTCAGTTGTCATATCTCCTTAGGCTCCTTTTGGCTATGAGTTTCTCAAACTTTATTTTAATTTTTGTTTTTTATGAACATGACAGTTTTGAAGAGTTCTGGTCATCTGTTTTGTACAATGTCCCTCAATTGGGATTTGTCTGATGTTTTCCACATGATTAGACTGGGGTGATTGGTCTTCAGAGGAAGACCACAGACATGACGTGCCATGTTCAGCACATCACATTAAGGGCACATGCTATCTGCACGGATGGTCATGGTTGGTCACCTGGCTGAGGCCATGTGTCAGGTTTCTCCACTGTCAAGTTACCCACCTCCCTTCCATACTGCCCTCTTTGGAAGGAGGTTGCCGTGCACAGCCCATATCGAAGGGGTGGGAAGTCGTGTTCTCCCTCCTTGAGAGAGGAACATGTACACAAATTATTTGGAATTCTTCCTCATGGGACATTTCTCTATTCTTTCCATTTATTTATCCAATTGTTTGTTTGTATTGGTACAGATTCATGGATATCTATTTCATACTTTGGGTTATATTCCAGTACTACTGTGTTAATTTTTTGCTGTCCCAGCTTTGGCCAGTGAGAACACTCAGTTGTTTCCTGGGCCCCTTTGATGTACCCCACCATTGTGTTTTTTTTCTCTCTGAACACTTACTAAATTTCTGGCACTATGCGGTGTTCCAGGCTCATCCTGCTTATTTCTTTCCCCAGGTGTAGACTCAGTCATTTCTCCAAGGAGACCTGGTGCTTTTTATTAGACAATAATATTAGAAATGAACACCTGGGCACTCACTAGGTATGCTTGTTGCTCCTGGGTATTGTCACTTCTAGGCCCTCCGAGCTGACAGAGCAAAGAGGTATATATGTGAATATTAATCTGTGCCTGTGCACCATCTATAAACACTTATGTATGTAGCCATCTGTACCCATATTAAGTGGAACACAAGATCTTACTGACATCTCCACCTCTAATCCACCACCATGTGTGTCATTCCAGCCTCCTGCCCTTGCTGGTCTGTAAATCCAACATCTGCTTACTTAACTCTTCAATTCCAGTGTACATGCATAGTGGCAACAGGATTGTAACTTGTACTCTGTCAGGAAAATGCTTTGTCAGCTGGGGTGTGATGCTTGTGTAGTTTCTTTTGCTATTGGTCTTACAGAGTCCACTCATTTCCAAGGTTATTTAGATCAGCACCTTTACACCCCACCTCTACAGTTGGATTGTTTGCCACCTTCTGCATTCCATCCCGGATCCCTGAATGTCCTAAGTGACTTTTCAAAAATTTGCATACATTAAAATTCACTTCTTGTGTGGTAAATCTCAATGGGTTTCAACAAGTATCATGTATCCAACATTACACTCTCATACAGAGTAGTTTCCCTTCCCTAAAAGTCCTCTGAGCTTTACCTACTAAACACTTTCCTTTCCCTTGAACTGATCATTTTACTGTTGTCTCCATAGTTTTGACTTTTCAGAATGTCATATAATTGGAATCATACAGTATGTAGACTTTTCAGACTTCATCCATTCACCTATTAAAGGACATATTGGTTGCTTCTAGTTTTGAGTGATTATGGATAAAGCTGCTATTGACATTCATGTGCACTTTTTTTGTGTGGGCATAAGTGTTCAAATCAGTTGGGTAAATACCTAAGAGTGTGATTGTTGGGTCATATGACAAGAGTATGTTTAGCTGTATAAGAATTTGCCAAACTATCCTCCAAAGTGGCTTTATCATTTTGCTCTTCTACTAGCAATGTTGCTCTGCATCCTTGCTAGCATTTTGCTTTGTCAGGTTTTTGAATTTTAGCCATTCTTATAGGCATGTAGTAGTATCTCATTGTTTTAATTTGCAATTTTCTAGTAACATATTTTTTGACCACCTTTTCATTTCATATGCTTATTTTCCATCTGTATATCTTCTTTGGTCAGGTGTTAGAGGTTTTTTTTTTTGTTTTTTTTTTTGTTTTGGTCGGGGGAGAGACAGAAGAGAGAGAGCATGGAGAGGAGGGGCAGAGGGAGAGGGAGAGAGAATCTTAAGCAGGCTCCACACCCAGTGCAGAACCTGACACTGGGCTTGATCTCAAGACCCTGAGATCATGACCTGAACCAATATCAAGAGTTAGACGCTTAGCCAACTGGGCCACCCAGGTACCCCTTAAAGGTCTTAATTTTAACAGATTTTCAGAAATTTAAAAATTTTCTTTTATGATTCACATTCTTTTAAAGGAAATTCTTGACTACTCTGAGGTCAGAATAATATGCATCTATATATTAATGGAAATGTTTTAAGATTTCCTTTTTGGCATTTTTTTCCTTTTCCTTTTTTTAAAAATCTAAGGTGAAATTAATGCAACATAACATGAACTAGTGAGAGTATGTAGTCCAGCGGGATTTAGTGATGTTGGGCCACTGTTGTCTCTGTCCGGCTTCAGCATGTTCTCATCACCCCAAGAGGAAGCTCTGTGCCCCATTCTTCATTCTTCCCTCTCCAGCACTGGCAGTCACCAATTTGCGTTCTGTCTGTGAGCTATCTATCCTAGATATTTCATATAAATGGAATTATACAGTATGTAGTGTTTTATGTCTGGCTTCTTTCCTTTAGCTGTGTTTTCAAGGTTCATCCATGTTGTAGCATGGACCAGTACTTCGTTCCCTTTTATGACTGGATAATATTCCATTGCAAGTATTTACCACATTTTATCTCTCCATTCATCTGTTGATGGACATTAGGGTTGTTTCTACTTTTTGGCTACTGTGAGTAGTAGTGCTATGAACATTCATGTGTAAGTGTTTGTTTGCATATTGGTTTTCAGTTCCCTTGGATATATACCTGTGAATGGCATTTCTGGGTCATATAATAATTCTATGTTTAACTTTTTGAGGAATTGCCACAGTTTTTCAGAGAGGCTGCACCATTTTACATTCCCACCAGCAGTGTACAAGGATTTCAATTTCTATATATTCTCACCAACATTTGTTCCATTAAAAAAATTATAGGCATTATAGTGGGTGTGAAGTGGTATCTCACGGTTTTGATTTGCATTTCCCTTATGACTAATGGCACTGAGCATCTTTTCATGTTCCTGTTGGCCATTTGTGTGTCTTCTCTGGAGAAATGTTTATTCAAGTCCTTTGCCCATTTTTCAGTTAGATTGTTTGTCTTTTAGTTGTTGAGATGTAAGAGTTTTTTTAAAAAATATATTCTGGATACTAGACCCTTATTGGACATAAGATTTGCAAATATTTTATCCCATTTTGTGAGTTATCATTTCAATTTCTCAATACTATTCTCTGATGCACAAAAGTTTTAAATTTTTATGAACTCTAATTCATCTATTCTTCCTTTTGTTGCTCTTGATGTCATATCTAAGAATCCTTTCCCAAATCCAAGGTTATAAAGATTTGATCCTATATTTTCTTTAATGAGTTTTATAGTTTTAACTAATATAGTTTCATTGTTGATCCATTTTGAGTTAATTTTGGTATATGATATGAGGTAGAGTTCCAGCCTCATTCTTCTGCAGATGGATGTCCAGTTGTGACAGCCCATTTGTCGGAGAGACTATTCTTTCCCTATTTAATGGTCTTGGTACTTTTGTCAAAAAGTAGTTGATCATAGATATGGGCTTATTTCTTGATTCCTGAATCTATTCCATTGATCTGTATGTCTGTCCTTATTGCCAGTACCACACTCTTTTGATTACTATAGCTTTGTAGTAAGTTTTGAAATCAAGAGGTGTGAGTCCTACAATTTTGTTCTTTTTCAAGATTGTTTTCGTTATTCTGGGCCCATTGCTAATCCATATTGATTTGAGAATGACTTTTCTCAATTTTGCAAGAAAAGGAAAAAAGTCATTGTTATTCTTTTAAAAAATTCTTTATTTAAATTCAGTTTAGTTCATGTATACTGTATTATTAATTTCAGGGGTAGAATTGAGCGATTCAGCAGTTGTATATAACACCCAGTGCTCATCACATCAAGTGCCCTCCTTAATGTCCATCACCCAGTTACCCCATCCCTCTCCCCCCCACCCCTCCAGCAACCCTCAGTTTGTTTCCTAGAGTTAAGAGTCTCTTATGGTTTGTCTCCCTCTTTATTTTCATCTTATTTTATTTTTCCTCATCTATTTTTCCTTATTTTCCTTTATTTTCCCCTATGTTCATCTGTTTTGTTTCTTAAATTCCACATATGAGTAAAATCATATGGTATTTTTCTTTCTCTGGCTGACTCATTTCACTTAGTGTAATACCCTCTAGTTTCATCCACATCATTGCAAATGGCAAGATTTCATTCTTTTTGATGGCTGAGTAATATTCCATTGCGTGCGCGTGCTCGCGCGCACACACACACACACGCACACACACACACACACACACACACACACACCATGTCTTCTTTATCCATTCATCAGTCTACGGATATCTGAGCTCTTTCCATAGTTTGGCTATTGTTGATAATGCTGCTATAAACATTGGGGTGAATGTGTCCCTTTGAATCATTATGTTTGTATCCTTTGGATAAATACCCAGTTGTGCAATTGCTGGGTTGTAGGGTAGCTCTACTTTTTAAGGAAACTCCATACTGTTTTCCAGAGTGGCTGCACCAGCTTCATTCTCACCAACAGTGTAAGAGTGTTCCTCTTTCTCCGCATCCTCACCTGTTTTCTTGTGTTGTTAATTTTAGCCATTCTGACTGGTGTGAGGTGGTATCTCATTGTGGTTTTAGTTTGTATTTCCCTGATGCTGAGTGATGTTGAGCATTTTTTCATGTGTTTCTTGGCCATTTGTATGTCTTCTTTGGAGAAATATCTGTTCATGTCTTCTGCCCATTTCTTGACTGGATTTTGTTGTTGTTGTTGTTGTTCTTTTTTTGGGTGTTGAGTTTGATAAGTTCTTTATAGATTTTGGATACTAAGCCTTTATCTGATAAGAGATTGGAAAATGTCATCTTCCATTCTGTAGGTTGGCTTTAGTTTTGTTGACTGTTTCCTTTGCTGTGGATGAAGTTCCAAAACCAGGGAAAGGCCTGCTAAAAAGGACTGTGACAGACCAATATCCCTGATGAACATGGATGCCGACATTCTCACCAAGATACCAGCCAATTGGATCCAACAGTACATTTTTTTAAAGATTTTATTTATTTATTTGACAGAGAGAGACACAGCAAGAGAAGGAACACAAGCAGGGGGAGTGGGGGAGGGAGAAGCAGGCTCCCCACCAAGCAGGGAGCCTGATGAGAGGCTCAATCCCAGGACCCTGGCATCATGACCTGAGCTGAAGGCAGACGCTTAACGACTGAGCCAACCAGGCGCCCCAGATCCAACAGTACATTAAAAGGATTATTCACCACGACCAAATGGGGTTTATTCCTGGGTTGCAAGGTGGTTCAACATCCACAAATCAACCAATGTGATACACCACATTAATAAAAAAAGGACAAGAACCGTCTGATCCTCTCAATAGATGCAGGAAAAGCATTTGACAAAATACAGCATCCTTTCTTGATAAAAACTCTCTTCCATGTAGGGATAGAGGGAACATACCTCAATATCATAAGAGCCATATACAAAAAACTCACAGCAAGTATCATCCTAAATGGGGAAAAACTGAGAACTTTTCCTCTGAGGTCAGGAGCATGACAGGGATGTCCACTTTCACCACTGTTTTCAACCTGGTACTGGAAGTCCTAGCCTCAACAATCAGACAACAAAAAGAAATAAGAGGCATCCAAGTCATCAAAGAAGTCAAACTTCCACTCTTCACAGATGACGTGATACTCTATGTAGAGAACCCAAAATACTCGAGCAAAAAATTGCTAGAACTGATAAAGGAATTCATCAAAGTGGCAGGATATAAAATCAATGCACAGAAATCAGTTGCATTTCTAACACCAGTAATGAAACAGAAGAAAAAGAAATTAAGGAATTGATCCCATTCACAATTGCACCAAAAACCATAAGATACCTAGGAATAAACCTAACCAAAGAGGTAAATGATCTGTACTCTGAAAACTATAGAACACTCGTGAAAGAAATTGAGGAAAACACAAAGAAATGGAAAAACATTCCATGCTTATGGATTGGAAGAACAAATATTGTTAAAATGTCTATGCTACCCAACACATTCAATGCAATCCCTATCAAAATACCATCAACATTTCTCACAGAGCTGAAACAAATAATGGAACCAGAAAAGACCCCGAATAGCTAAAGGAATGTTGAAAAAGAAAACCAAAGCTTGAGGCATCACAATTCTGGACTTCGAGCTGTATTATAAAGCTGTAATCATCAAGACAGTATGGTACTGGCACAAAAACAGACACATAGATCAATGGAACCGAATAGAGAACCCAGACATGGACCCTCAGCTTTATGGTCAACTAATCTTTGACAAAGCAGGAAAGAATATCCAGTGGAAAAAAGGCAGTCTCTTCAACAAATGGTGTTGGGAAAACTGGACAGCCACATGCAGAAGAATGAAACTGGACCATTTCCTTACACCATGTAGGAAGATAAACTCAAAATGGCTGAAAGACCTAAATGTGAGACAGGAATCCATCAAAATGCTAGAGGAGAACACAGGCAGCAATCTCTTTGATTGCAGCACCTTCTTGCTAGACATGTCTCCAAAGGCAAGGGAAACAAAAGCAAAAATGAACTATTGGGACTTCATCATTGTTATTCTGATAGGGATTGCATTGAGTCTGTAGGTCACTTTGTGTGGCAATGTCAAATTAACAATCTTAACTCATCTGATCCATGAATATTTGTTGTCTTTCCATGTATTTAGGTCTTTTTAAAAAAAGATTTATTTATTGGGGTGCCTGGGTGGCTCGGTCATTAAGCATCTGCCTTCAGCTCAGGTCATGATCCCAGGCTCCTGGGATCGAGCCCTCATTGGGTTCTTTTCTCGCGGGAAGCCGGTTTGTCTCTCTCCCACTTCCCCTGCTTGTGTTCCCTCTCTCGCTGTGTCTCTCTCTGTCAAATAAATAAATAAAATCTTTAAAAAAAATTATTTATTTATTTAGTTTAGAGAGGGAGAGCATGCAGGGGCGGGGTAGAGGGAGAGGCTGAGAGAAACCCAAGCAGACTCTGTGCTGAGCGGAGGAGCCCAATGTGGGGTTTGATCCCATGTTCCTGAGATCACAACCTGAGCTGAAACCAAAATGCCGATGCTTAACCAACTGTGCCACCCAGGTGCCCCTGTATTTAGTCCTTTATCAATTTTTTGCCACAATGTTTTATAGTTCTTAGTGTAGAAGTCTTTTCCCTCCTCGGTTAAATTTATTCCTATATATTTTATTCTTTTCTGGTGCTTTTATAAATGGATTTGTTTTCGTAATTAACACTTTGATTTGTTCATTGCATATTTCAGAAACACAACTGATTCTGCGTGTTGAACCTTGCTGAACTTATTAATTCTAGTTATTTTTTGGGTATAGATTCTTTGGGATTTTCTATATAAAGGATTATGTCATCTGGGAATAGAAATAATTTTACTTTCCATTTGGATGCCTTTATTATTTTTTTCTTGCCTAATTGCTCTGGCTAGAGCTTCCAGTGTGATGTTGAATAGCATCCTGAAAGCTAGTATTCTCATCTTGTTCCTGTTCCCAGCAGGAGAGGTTTCAGTCTTTCACTATCGAGGATGATAGCAACTGTGGGTTTTTCATAGATGCCCTTAATCATGTTGAAGAAGTTCTTTTCTTTATCTAGTTTTGTCAGTATTTGTATCATGAAAGAATGTTGAATTCTGTCAACTGGTTTTCCTGCATTTCCTATATTTCTCTCCTTCATTCTATTAGTATGATGTATTCTCTTCTATTGATTTTTGCGCGTTGGACCACACTTGTATTCTGGGGATAAATCCCACCGGTCATGTTGTATAACCCTTTTAACATGCCAAGGATTTGGATTTCTAGTGTTTTTGTTGAGGATTTTTGCATCTATATTTGTAGATACTGGTATGTAGTTTTCTTGTGGTGTCTTTGTTTGGCCTTCTTATTAGGTAGTGCTGGCCTCACAGAATACATTAGCAAGTGTTCTTCCCTCTTCTATTTCTTGGAAGATTAGGCAAATCTGTTGATTCTTTAGTTGTTTGGTAGAATTAGTGAAACCATCTGGTCTTGGGCCTTTCTCTGCTGGAGGTTTTTGAGTACTTATCAGTTTCTTTACTTGATATAGGTCTTTTCAAATTTTTGTTTCTTCTTGAGTCAGTTTTGGTATTTGTGTGTCCAGGAATTTGTTCCTTCCATTAGGTTATCTAATTTGTTGTTGTTGCCTTGTTCATTGATTCTCTGGTAATCCTTATTTCTTTGAGGTCAGTGGAGATGTCCATTTCTGGCTAATGTGTATCTCTCCTTTTTTCTTAGCCAGTCTAGTGGGAGGTTTATCAATTTTGTTGATCTTCCCAAAGAATCAGTTTTTGGTTTTGTAGGTTCCATTTTTATATTCTGTATTTCATTTGTCTCTGCTCAAAATTTTCTTACTTCCTCCTTTCTACTGGCTTTGAGTTTAGTTTGCTCTTATTTTCCAAATTCCCAAAGGTATTTTTATTTTATTGGTTTGAGGTTTTTCTTCTTTTACAAATGTAGGTGTTTACACTTATGTTTCCCTGTATGCACACTGCTCTTTGTACATCCCCTAAGTTGGTATATTGTGTTTTCATTTTCAACGTCTTCCATCTTTCCTAAAAAAATTGCATCTGAAGTTTATTATTGTGCCTGGTTTGAGGCAGGCATTTATCTCATGTCATTTTCCCACGCTAAATGGTGCTTTCCTTCCCCAGGCATCTGCTGGGACCCCTCTGTCACACATCATAGAGTTTGCTGTGTTTCCCAGAGTTCTGTTTTAGAGATGGTGCTTGTGAGGATGTCCTTAAGAAATGGACTCTCATTACTCCCAGCACACCTTTAGTCACAAATTGTAATCAGTTTTTGTCTTTAGCTTTTTACTTCTTTGTAAAACTTGTGGTTTTTCCAGGCTGAGGCTTCTCAGTGATATGGTTTCCCCATCTTCTCCATCCCTCAGAGCCCTGCCTAATCCCAGACTTTGTCTTTAATATATGGTGGTTCACAAAGAGGGGGACCTCCTCCTGCTGGCAACAGGGTATTCCTGTCCTTCTCTGCTGGGTGCTGGGGAGGGAGGCCGAGGACCATCCAGCCTAGAAGACACCAGGTCTCCCAGCCGTCACTCTGTCAACCACGTAGCATCTCAAGGGGACATCTTGGTGCAGGCAGTGGGAAGCCACAGGATGAGATTCTCAGGCAGGAGGTCTACAGAGACAGTGGGCTGGGCCAGAAGGGGCTTCTGTCAGGACCAGGCTCAGAAGCTGAGAAGGAAACTAGGTTTGAGGCAACCATGGTCCTGGTCCCTGGTGTGAGCCAGGTCACAGGATCCCAATCCTCAGTGGCTTGTGGGTGGGTCCTGAAGGTGGGGCTCTGAGGTGTCTGGTCAGCACTGGTCAGCAGAGCCACCGGCACCCCGGACAGTGTTGCCCCATACCACAGCTGTGACTTCTCACAGGGCATTGGGGCTGCCAGGGCTGGCAAGAGTTGATTCTTTAAGGTGGGCACTCTGTTCTCTCTGTCACTCACCAACACTGACAGGTCTGATGCCGAGACTCGCTAGTACAGATATGGAAACATAGTCAGACACACACAGACATGTACACAACCATGGACGGGCTGGACCCAGGCACAGTTATGGATGGACAATCTCACAAACACCGACAGGTCTGCATCAGTTCACTATACATCACTTCACTTAAAATGAATTTCCCTAAAATCCAAATCAAAACCTCAGTGAGATACCACCTCACACCAATCAGAATGGCTAAAATTAACAAGTCAGGGAACGACAGATGTTGGCGGGGATGCGGAGAAAGGGGAACCCTCCTACACTGTTGGTGGGAATGCAAGCTGGGCAGCCACTCTGGAAAACAGGATGGAGGTTCCTCAAAAAGTTGAAAATAGAGCTACCCTATGACCCAGCAATTGCACTACTGGGTATTTACCTCAAAAATACAAATGTAGGGACCCAAAGGGGTACGTGCACCCCAATGTGTATAGCAGCAATGTCCACAATAGCCAAACTGTGGAAAGAGCCAAGATGTCCATCGACAGATGAATGGATAAAGAAGAAGTGGTATATATACACCATGGAATATTATGCAGCCATCAAAAGGAATGTGATCTTGCCATTTGCAACGACGTGGATGGAACTGGAGGATGTTATGCTGAGTGAAATAAGTCAATCGGAGAAAGACATGTATCATATGACCTCACTGATGTGAGGATTTCTTTTTTTTTTTTTTAAAGATTTGGTTGCTGGAGTAGGGGTGGGGTGGGAGGGATGGGGTGGCTGCGTGATAGATACTGGGGAGGGTATGTGCTATGGTGAGAGCTGGGAATTGTGCAAGACTGTTGAATCACAGATCTGTACCTCTGAAACAAATAATGCAATATATGTTAAGAAAAAAAAAAGAAGAAGAAGATAGCAGGAGGGGAAGCATGAAGGGGGTAAATCGGAGGGGGAGACGAACCATGAGAGACGATGGACTCTGAAAAACAAACTGAGGGTTCTAGAGGGGAGGGGGGTGGGGGGATGGGTTAGCCTGGTGATGGGTATTAAAGAGGGCACGTTCTGCGTGGAGCACTGGGTGTTATGCACAAACAATGAATCATGGAACACTACATCACAAACTATGGTGATTAACATAACAATAAAAATAAAAAAAATTAAAAAAAGGTAAAAAAAAAAAAAGAATTTCCCTATAGGGGAGCCTGGGTGGCTCAGTGGGCTAAGTGTCCGACTTGATTTCAGCTCAGGTCATGATCTCAAGGTCGTGGAATCCAGCCCTGCATTGGGCTCTGTGCTCAGCGTGGAGCCTGCTTGAGATTTCTGTCCCTCTGCTCTTCCCCCGGCTCGCACACTCTCTTTCTCTGGAAAAAAAAAAAAAAAAAAAGAAAAAGGAGTTTCCCTATAACAAACTAAAGCTGAAACACATACATACACAAACACTCTCATCTAAATTATATTTGTCCAAACAAGATTAATACCAATTATTCTAGTGATCAACGTACCCCATGAGTGATAACCTAGGAATGATATTGCCACAAGTTATGGTATCATTTCAGTGCACATGGAGTTTTAGCAATTATATTGTTTTCCCCCTATTTTGCCTACATCAGGGAATCTTAAGGATTGGTCTATTTACATTTGCCTAAAGTGCATATATCTAGTGAATATGTCCCAAAGTAAAAGCCAGTGGTATTTCTGGCACCTTATTAGTCGTTATTCCCCAGTTTGTCTACTCTTTGTCTATTCTTGGGTATTTCAAGGATTTGGCTTCTGATCTCTGTACTGCTAATCGGCGGCTGCTGTGTTCACAGTACAGACACATAGCCCATCACCTCTCTCCCTGTTCTGCTGCATCTTACTTTGCCTTTCTGATGCACACCCTGGACCTGCTCCGCACACACCCGGTACTTAGTCCTTCTGGAAAGGATTGTGGGTTTGACAGAACAAAAGTGTGTGGTCTTCACCAGTCCCCTTTATCAAGATGTCAAAATTGGAAGGAAATACCGTGTTGCAGAGTTTTCAAAGGGCAAGAGGTGGTATCATTATTCTGACCCCGCCAAATCCCATGTCTTATGTGGCTTCCCGAGGGGACATGTACACTGTTTGCAGGCAGACAAACTGGAGGCAGCCCAAACATCCACCATGGGATCCAGGTGCTGGTCTTGGTGCAGCGCATGTGGGTGGAGGGAGTCGGGGTGCAGGACCTTAAAAATGTGTCTGGGCAGGAAACTTATTTCCAAACTGTTGGCATTTCTGACAACTCTCAGAGAATTGAGCCACAGAGCACAGACTGTCTCAGGAATCGGCAATTCAGAAGACAGCCACCAGGCTGGCCCTCCTCCCCACGGGGCATGGTGCAGGGGGATTTCCGCCTACTTCCCATCTGTGGTCTGCAGGAAAGTACACCCCCTCCCCAGAATATATCCATGTCATGGTCCTTGGGCCTGGTAAAAATGCTATGTTCCATGGCACAGGGGATTTACGTTGCCAGTGGTTGCTAAAGCAGGGGGACTATCTAGACGACCCAAGCGGGTCCAGTGTCATCATGGGGTCTTCAGAGGTGGGAGAGGAAAGCTGGCAGGTCCGTCAGAGGAGATGTGACCACAGAGCAGTGTTCTGCAGGTGCTGCATGGCTGGCTTTGGAGATGGAGGAAGGGCCCATGGGCCATGGACGGCAGGTGCCTCTAGAGACTGGGATAGGCAAGAAAACAGATTCTTCCTGGAGCCTCCAGAAGGAGCCAGTCCTGCCACAACTTGCCTTTAGTTCAGAGGGTCCGATATCAAGCTTCTAAACCACATGTAAGGTAATAAATTTGCGTTGATCTAAGTCACCCACTAAGTTTGTGGTAATTTGTTCCAGCAACCACAGCAAACTTGTACAGTGTGTGCCATCCTGCTGCTCAACTCAGGACCTGCTGTGGCCCCTTGCAGTCAGGGGGCAGGCGGGGCGTGGGGGGAGATGGTGGGGGCAGTGGGAGCCACCGTCCTCCAGATGGTCCGGTGCTCCCACGGCTGCCTCTGGCCTGGTGGGGCTTCCACCTCCCCTCCCTGCTTGAACCTGGGCCCGCAGATCCCTGGGCAGCCACCCTCCCTTTCCTGACCCAGAGGCCACTCAGGGACCCTCAGGAGGAGGCACAGCCTCCACAAGCCCCCACTCCAGGACCCAGGACTCCCATGCAGCTCTTGGCTTGAAAGAAGCACTTATAGGCCGACCCCTCCCTCTTAAAAAAATGTCTGCACAAATTCTTCCCTTTACTGACCCTGCCGCTGGGTGGGAGGCTGGTTAGCAGACTGGGTTCTCCGCACCATCTGGAAATCTGCATTCATTCTGGTGCCTCAGTCTTGTATCTGATTTCTGTCACCTTAGTGTCTCAGTTGGAATAGAGTCAGGACAAGCCCCATTTTAATGCCATGTTCATGTTTTCATTCTGCAAGAGCACTGATATCTATTATTGCAGGCCGCAGAATAAAACCCCTTCTCCTCACGAGCCCTCAGCATCCTACTGTGTGCCATCACATTTGATTCTGGGCGGAAGAAGCTGGAGGAGACCATTGTCCCTTCATGGAGAAAGGGGTCTGAGAGAGGGTCTGGGTCTGCCTTTCTGGGCACAGCCCCTGGACCTTGTCACCTCTTGAGTGGTCTTGTCAGTGGGGAGTTATAGATTTGAACTGCCATTCCTCTATTGTAAGGAAATTGCCAAAAATGTGAAAAAAGCTTTGGGTCAGTGTAGGTCTGTAGGAGGGGCTAGAGGACCTGCTCTTCCTGCACAAGCTTGTGGGAGCCCGGGGTGTGGTCTGAGCCAGGGGGCAGGTCTTACGTGGGAGGGAGGCCTTCAGAGGTGATGGTGATGTTCGGTGACCATTGCACGGGTGTATACATACCTTCAAACTCATCAAGATGTATACTTTAAGTATGTGCTTTTTGGTATGTCAATCTTACCTTAATAATGAAAAAGGAACAGGAGCTCACAAGTGTGCCCCCGTCCATGCCAGGGAGTAACATAACCCCAAAGAGTGGAAGACATAGCAAATCTCCAAACTCATCTATGCTTTGACAATCTTCCTTCTGTTCTATATCTTCCAAATTCCCAGGGTGTTATTATATTTGGAAAGATAGTGTTTATGGAATCAAACAGACGCGCTCCGTGTTTTCCCAGACCAGTGGCAGCTCCTGATTTGGGAGTTAATTGACAATGCAACGCTCCTGCCTCAGGGGAGACCCTCCACCTTTTAATGAGCTCCCTATTAAGGGCAGCTCAGACACATGTGTGGCAGTGGCCCCAAGGTGGTGCTGGAGCCCGAGGGCAGGTAACACGGGATGCCGGAGCAGGCCAGCGGGGGTCAGCACACTGTGTGGTGCCAAGGTGCCCCTTGTCCCCGGGGCCGATGCTGACGGGGGAAACAGGCTGAGGCTTGTGGGGAGCACACTCCCTCCCCCTCCCAGGATGCCAGCCCTGGGGGGCTGAGTCCCTGCCACTGAGGCCAGGCCCTGAGTGACCACCTGCACACAGCCTGGCCCTGGCGATGAGCTCAATTCCACAACCCCGGATGCGCCCACAGGCCTTGAGGACCCCAAGGTAGATGCCAGCAGAGTCCAGAGGTTAGGCTTTTGCTCACAGCCACCTTGCCGACAGCTGTCACAGCTCCCTCCTGTCCTCACTGGCGGGGGCAGCAAACAGCCCCAGCTTGGCTCTTGCCAAGGCAACTATTTCCAGAACGCTTGGCGGGGGCAGGGAGTAGGGCAGCCTGCACTTTGCCTATCAACCTGTCGAAAACCCCCTGTTTACAGAGGGGGAAACCGAGGCACCGTTTACAGATGGGGAAAGCACAGATCACCTGCCAAGAATACCCAGTGTGCAGCCAGAACCTGTCCTGGGGTGTTGGGGCCACCGCTGCCCCCAGGTGCACTCGCAGGGTGGGCACTCTGGAGACAGGCCTGTTGTAGGGCTGGGCCCTGGGGAGGATACACTCGAGCTGTGCATGAGAAAGAGGTGCCAGGCATAGGCTAAGGGCAAGAGGACCCGCTTGGGGGGCTGGTCACTGCCCAGGACCACCCTTGGGGCCCTCAGCAGCCCCAGTCTCATGCCAGTTGCATAGTTAACAAGAGGGTCCTTGCAGGCGTGAGCCCGAGGGAGGCTGGGTGAGGGCAGAAGTAACCTGAGTGTCAGAGGGTTGTCCACTGGGCAGAGGGCTCACCCTCTACTCTCCCCATTGGGTGGGCAGGCGGGGCGGGGGCTCTCCAAGGTGGTGGATCCTCCTCGCTGCCCTGTACCAGATGCATCTCCTGCCTGGATTGTGAGCCTGAGTGCCAGTGGCTGCATGTCAGCTGATGGCCAGCAGGGCTTGGACTCACTGTCCCAGAAGAGAGGAGGTGGAGGGTACTGCATGGTCACAGTTCGAGGCTAGGATGGCAGCTGGAGGAGCAGGACAACAGCAGAGGTGCCTCCTTCCCATGTCAGGGGGGTTGGGGCAGCCTCCACGCCTGTGCCCTGGGGTCTGTGCTGGGCTGGCCAGTGCTGACCACTCTCAATGACCAGAGTCAGGGTCACCTGGGCAGAGCAGTCTTGCACACTTGGGGTCCCACAGTGGGCTGGGGGACTGCACTCAGGTCTGGTGTTGATGGATGGCCAGGCTGTCTTCCTGGGCCAGCCAAAACCTGCCTCCTGACCAGTGCCACGGACATGCTGGAGCTGCATGAGGGTTTCAGCAGGGCCCCAGCAGCTCATGGCCCCCACCCTTGTTCTCGCTAAGTCTCCAGGAGTTAGGCAGTGGAAAGCAAGTGGCTCAGCCCACAAGAGACCCTCACTGGCAAGACAGAGGGTTAGATGGCCACAGGCGGTGCTCCTACCCGGGGACACAGTCCTGCCTGGAGGGTCCTTGGGGTCATCCCATGCTCACCCTCCTGGTCTCTGGACTGCTTCAGGGGGGCATCCTGGAACCTGCTCAGACCCCTTGGGTGAGTGACCCTAACCATGCTATGTCTCCATAAGCTGCCCTGGGCAAGTGGATTCTCCCGAGACAGGTTGATTCCTCCAACCCTGCTGTCCCTCATGAGGAGTCAGATCCCCTGGGCGGCCCCCAAGATGGACTCATGATGGGACCCCTGGCAAGATGTGCAGGATTCCATGCGATCTGGGTGGCCCTCACCCTGCACAGCTGTGAGGGTCTGATGGTCCTCCACACATGGCATGGGGGAAGCAGGCCAGCCATCCTCAGCTCTAGGTACACGGCAAGAATGGGGAATTCGGGACTGGAGAACTGCGACAAACCTTGCGGAGGCCTCTATTTAGTCTTTGTAACGGTCATCTTCAACAGTGAAAATGGTTTTCTAAATGAGGCTCGTCCTGGAGTCAAGGCTAAGAAAAACAGCTCCAGTTCCCTGGGTCAGGACCCAACACCCCAGGCAGGGTGCTAGGCTTGCAGGGGCCAGTGCTCATGAGCAGTGCAGTGGACTCAGGTCCTGGTGCAGCCTGGGCAGTGGTCTGTGTCCTGCTGAATTCTGGAGGTGGCAGCTGAAAAGCACTCTGGTCCCCAGGAAACGGAGTCATGGGGGCCTGCTGAAAGGACTGCTTCTTCCAGGACATGGCCCCCACTGGTCCCACTCCTGGAACCTGGGGACAGGCAGGGGACTGCTGTGTCGGCACTGCTGGGGGTTTGCTTTTGCCTGAATGCTCACTGCGTGGCACATGGCCACAAAAGACAGGGGCTCACGGCCAGAGCAGGTGTGGCTACAGTATGGCTTATTTTGTTACTGGCGGGCACTGTTAAGGATAGCTTTGTGCACTGTGGGTCTGGGGAGGGGACGCAACCAAGGGACACCCAGCCCATCAGGAACCAGGGTGAGTGTTCCAGGGCCTGGTTCAGGTGGTGAGTGTGCACACACATGTGAGCCCAGGGCCCACGTATGTATGTTGTGTGTGCGACTCTGTGTGTGTGTGTGTGTGTGTGTGTGTGTGTGATGTGTGCCCCTGTGCATGGCAGGGGGGAGGATGGGCTCAGGCAGAGAAGTGCACATGGCTGCCGTGGCTCCTGAGGGCAATCCTCCTGGAGTGGGTCCAGCATCTGGACACTGGGAGAAGCGTTGACCAGTTGGGCCCCTCCTGCCTTGCTGCCGGCTCTGGGCTCCACACTCGTGAGGTCACTGCTGGCCTCTGGCCAGCTACCCCCTTGGACACACATCGGGTGCCTGTTGGCCCAGGGCAGCCAGCTGGCAGGGTTCAGCCCTGGGGAGGGGCTGGGCACTAAGGAACCGAGCTCAGCTCGAATTAAACCCCCTCCTCATGGTGCCACAGCCCCTCCCCCTCCCCCGCAGACAGCCACCTTCCGGCACCCCCTCCCCTCCAGCAGGTCCCCCCCAACAGTGCAACCCTCAGCTTCCAGACAGGAGGGGGCGCTGGTGATACAACTGTTTGCAATTTCACACTTCAAGGCCCCCCTGTCTGCCCAGTTTCCAGCTAACAAATAATCCAAGGTGACAGCCCCAGGCAAGAAGAGCAGGGCCCCCTATGGGCTTCCTCTGACAGTTGTGTTGGGGGTGTGGCGGGGGGGCGGGATTTACTGGGCACATAGGTAAGAATGTTTCACTAGGAATCAATGTGGTTTGTTGGATGAAAATGCTAAAAATTGGGCCATACATAATTTCATTTGTGAAAACTTGACAATTCTTGTTCTTTCCCAGTCTTCTTGAGTCTAGAGTAAGGACCACCCCTCAGGTGACTAGGAGTCTCAAATAAAGACCACCTCCCCCCCCAAGTGGCAAGGAGTCTAGAATAAGGACCGGCCCCCCCCCCCAGCCCCAGGTGAGAAAGAGTCTAGAATGAGGAGATGTTCCCCCCGCCCCAGGTGGCAAGCAATTGATAACCTAGGTCCAATCTCCTTCTGAGCGACTTCCCGAGGAGGGCAATGTCCATGGTCCACTCTCTGGCTCCCACAGGGACTCTAGGCCTGGCTGGAGTCCTGGGATAGAGACAAGGTGAGTAGACCCCAAAGAGGGGGTCCAGGGCCATCCCCTCTGTTTCTGGGTCTCCAGTGGGCACTTGGGGTGGGAGGTCCCTCTTACTGGCCTACAGTGGTCTGTGTCCCAACAGAGCTTCATGGCCTGGGGCGGCAGCCAGAACCTCTCCGCGCAGGGGCCGTTCATCCTGCTGGGCTTCCCCGGCGCAGGGCCTGCACGTGGGGCTCTTCCTCCTCTTCCTGGTCATGCACGTGCTCACGATGGCCGGCAACCTGGCCACCATCTCCCTGGTCGGGGCGCACCGGCCCCTGCAGACGCCCATGTACTTCTTCCTCTGCAACCTCTCCTTCCTGGAGATCTGGTTCACTGCGGCCTGCGTGCCCAAGACCCTGGCCACGTTCGCCTCGCGCAGCGGGCCATCTCCTTCGCCGGCTGCGCGTGCAGATGTCCTTCGTCTTCTCGCTGGGCTGCACCGGCCGCCGTGGCTTACGACCGCCACCCGGCCATCTGCCTGCCACGGTGCTACAGCAGCATCATGACTCCTGGCCTCTCTGCCCGCCTCGCTCTGGGCTCCTGGCTGTGTGGCTTCTCTGCCGTCACCGTGCCGGCCGCCCTCTCCGCCCGCCTCTCCTTCTGCGGCTCCCGCGTCATCAACCACTTCTGGGAGATCGCGCCCTGGATCGTGCTGTCCTGCAGCGACACGCAGGCCGTGGAGCTGGCATCCTTTGGCGTCCTTCTGCGTCATCCTGGGCTCCTGCTTCATCACGCTGGTCTCCTACGCCTGCATCATCATCACCATAGTCAGGATCCCCTCCGTCGCTGGTCGGCACAGAGCCTTCTCCACCTGTTCCTCCCAGCTCACGGTGGTCCTCATCTGGTATGGCTCCATCATCTTCCTGCTCGTGAGGACCTCAGTGGAGAGCTCGCTGGACCTGACCAAGGCCGTCACAGTGCTTAACACTGTTGTCACCCCGTGCTGAATCCCTTCATATACACCCTGATGGACAAGGACATCAAGGAGGCTCTGTGGAGGTGGGTGCAGGGGATGTGAGCCCCTCGGAGACCACCCAGCAAGACTGGGACATCTGACTGTCCCCTCTATGGGAGCCAGTTCTCAGCATCATTGTCTCTGCATGGGCTGAAAACAGCACCCTGATATCGCAGCATGGTCTGGGGCTCTTGGGTAGCAGGGGGCTTTGGGCTGGGTGCTTGGCAGTGTGGAGGAGCCCCCCCCACCCCATCCTGGCCTCAGGGAGTTTCCACCTGTCTCACAGGCCTGGCCTAGGGTGCTCAGCCCCTGGAGTTCCAAACCCAGATTCTGGAAGAGAAATGGGGCCCTAAGAAGCACTATATGTACTTGCAGATACTCATCGCCCACCAAGTACTGGGCACTGGACCAGCCTGTGAGCCCCAAACCTGGTCTGGGTCTTGGGGGGCCGATAGCTGTCTTGTTAGTGAGGGGTGGGCTGTCTGCCCTTGGGATTTTCCCCCACCGCCAACACCTGTGTTCTCTTGTGTCTTCCCCCATTGCTGGCAGGGGGAGGTTGACCATGAAGGAGAGAACTCAGAGAAATGTGTGTGCAGACCTTGCTGAGGAAGCCTGGCAGCCTTTGAGGGCCATGTGGAGTCAGTGTGTGGGTTTGCCTCCTAGCATGTCCACTAGGACTCACCTCCTTCTGGGGTCTGCACTGTGGGATGTACAGGTGTCACAGGGAAGGGGGCTTGGTTCAGCCTCTGAGTGAATCAGTCATGTGAGGTCCTCCAAGTCCAGAACTTCTGTGAGAGACCTGGTCTGGTCCCACAGCCCATCATTGCATGGGCTCCAAGCCTCTGCCAGCATGGCTTGGGCAAGTCATGTAACTACTCTGAACCTCTGCGTCTTCATCTACAAATGGAGACCGTGAATGTGTGGTCTCATGGAGCCCTAAGGAGTATTAAATGAATCGGCGTGTTCAAAGTGCTAAGCACAGGGTCTGGTGGGAGCAAGTGCTCAGGAGATGCTGTTGTTGCCATTGTCCCCACATGCAGCGGGCACAGTCGTCCCTCTCTTTCCACCTCACACAAGGGCCAGGCAGAACTGACAGGCGCCACGCCCAGGGGGTTCCGGTGAGTGCTCATAAGTAACCAAGCGCCCACAACAGAGCTGTGCCTACAGGTGCTGGTCAACACCTGCCCAGTGGGTTGAGGAACCGTCTCCCTCCAGTGGGAATTTGGGGTTCCCAGAGCCCCCCCTTGGCCCAGGGCCAGAGCAAAAGTATACTCTCTCTCTGACTTGTACACTCAGTCATCTGTGGCTAATGATGCTCGTGAAGTCTTTGTGCTTTTGTGAAGTTATTTTCTAGATAATGAATTAAAGAGTGTCCACATAAAATCTGCTCATGTCTTTGCTAGAGGGGTGAGGAAAATTAGAAATACTTCACGTCATTATGGCGAGTCACACTGGAGCTCACAGCGGTGTAGACCCCTGATTATCACCTGCAGGGGGAGACCGGCCAGGGGCAGGGCAGGGAGGGAGGCGAAGGTCCTGTAACTTTGTATTTTCTGTGACATTAGGGGCCCAGAGACACTGAATGACCCCTCAAGGCTACACAGATGAGGATCAACACAGCCAGAAACTACTGCAGGCCACCAGCCACTCACTCGGAAGGGGCCTTTCTGTCTCATCCACCCTTCACTGTAGACTCCTCTTCTTGGAGAAGTGGCCATTGCTGTGGGTGACCGTGAGGGGTGCCAGTGGGGGAATCCACCAAAGCTCTTCTGCTTCCTGCCTCTCTGTGGGCCCTGCCTCTCTGTGGGCCCCGCCCCCCATCCCCACCCTCTGGCGCTGTGGGCTCAGCTAATCATTCCTGGAGGCTCCTCTGCTCAGGGAGGTGGAATCTGGCCCTTGCTTGTCCCTACCTTAGCCCAGGTTAGGGCCCCGGGCAGCGGCAGGTGCCCAGCCCTCAGTGTGGCTGCAGTCAGAGGTCATTGCCCATGTAGACTGGACCCGACCAAGCCACTTACAAATGCTCCTTGTCCCTGCACCCATCAAGGATTTTCCCAGGTAAAGGACTGAGAGCAGGAGGGGGCCACAGCTCAGTTCCCTCCCTGTGGTACCTGGAGAAACAACAGGCGCGCTCTGGGCGCATTTGCTTTTGCGCATGTTTTTGATGTAGTGCTCAATGATTCATTAGTTGCATATAACACCCAGTGCTCATCACAACACATTCCCTCCTTAATACCCATCACCCAGCTACCCCATCCCCCCACAGCCCTCCCTTCTCTAACCCTCTGTTTGGTTCCCAGAGTCCAGACTCTCTCATGGTTTGTCTCCCTCTCTGATTTCTTCCCATTCAGCTTTCTCCCCATCCCCCATGGTCCTCCCTGCTGTTCCTTATGTTCCACATATGAGTGAAACCATATGATAATTGTCTGTCTTTGCTTGACTTATTTTACTTAGCATAATCCCCTCCAGTTCCATCCATGTTGAGGCAAATGGTAGGCATTCATCCTTTCTGATGGCTGAGTAATCCACTGTATAAATGAACCACATCTTCTTTATCCATTCGTCTGTTGAAGGGCATCTCAGCTCCCTCCACAGTTTGACTATTGTGGACGTTGCTGCTATGAACACTGGGGTGCATATGGCCCTTCTTTTCTCTACATCTGTGTCCTTGGGGTAAATATCCAGTGGTGCAATTGCTGGGTCATAGGGTAGCTCTATTTTTAACGTCTTGAGGAAACTCCATACTGTTTTCCAGAGTGGCTGTCCCAACTTGCAGTCTCACCAGCAGGAAATGCCATCTCCCCCCGCCCTTTTTTGCTATCTTTTATTATCTTTTAGTGTGAGTGCAGGATCCAGAGAACTGTAGCTGGTCCCAGAATGGGGTGGGTGGGGCGTCTTTGCCTTCGCTGGGCCTGGAAGGGTGCGAAGCCCTTCAGAGGTTCCCCATGGGGAGAGGGGTGTGAAATGAGTGCTGGGGACCAGGGAGGGGGCTCTGGCTGGGGCATCTCTGTCAAATTTCTGACCTCTCCAAGCTTCCGTTTTCTCACGGCAAATGTGTTGATGGTCATGGTGAGGAACATTGGCTGTCGGGAGGGTGGGATTCATACCTGCAGGGTGCTCCAGAGCATTTATAGTTACCTGGTCTTTGTGTAGCTTTTGTGACTCAACGAGTCACAGGAGGACAAGGCCACCACAGTGACCTGGTGCTGGGCAGACCTTCCTTAGGAAAGTTTGTTTCAAAATGGGCATCTAGAAAGATGTGTGTGTGGGGCAACAAATTAGAGCAGCTCATTGAACATTTAGTTTGAACATTGTGCTCTTTAAATTATGAACGTTAGTGTGCAAGCCTTGGTCTGAGTCCTGCTCACACTCACCTGGGAACCCTGTTGACACAGGCTTCTTGTCCCTTTGGGGCAGAACTCCAGGTCCTCTGAGGGTTTTGGGGTCCTCCATAAGTCAGTGAAGGAGAACCAGCTTTTAACATTTCCTGCTGTTTCATCCTTTTCTCTCTTTTTAAGGGAAATTTTTTAAAGGATTTTTAAAATAATAGACTTTAAGAGCACTTTTATGTTTATAGAAAAATTGAGCAGAAAGTACAGTTCCCATATACCCCTCCCCCCAGTTTTTCCTTATTAACATCTTGCATTAGTGTAGAGTACATTTGTTATAATTGATGAACCAATGTTAATACATTATTATTAACTAAAGTCCATAATTTACATCAGGGTTCACTCTGAGTTGTATACATTCTGTGGGTCTTGACAAATGCATATGTAATGTACCCACCATTACAGTATTATACAGAATAGTTTTACTGCCCTAAAAACCCTCTGTGTTCCATGTGTTTGTCCCTCCTCCTTTCCTTGCAGAACCCCTGACAACGTCTGATCTTTTTACTTTCTCTATAGTTATATAGATTCCACATAATTGGAATTGTACAGTGTGGACTGTTTCCAGATTGACTTTTTTCCCTCAGCAACATGCATGTAAACTTCCTCCAGGTCTTTTTGTGTGACTTGATAGCCCATTTCTTTTTTATTACTGAATAATATTCCATTGTCTGGATGGACCGCCGTTTATTTACCTGTTCATCTATTGAAGAACATCTTGGCTGCTTCTAGATTTTGGCAATTACGAATAAAGCTGTTATAAACATTCAAATGTAGATTTTTGTGTATATATGTTTTCAACTTACTTGGGTAAATACCTAGGAGTGTGATTGCTGGATAGTAAGGTAAGACCATGTTTAATAATGTAAGAGACTAGCCAACTGTTTTCCAAAGTGGCTGCACCATTTTGCATTCCTTCCAGCAATGACTGAGAGTTCCTGCTGGTCTGCATCTTTCCCAGCATTTGGTGTTGTCAGTGTTTTAGATTTTAGTCATTCTACCGGATGCATAGTGGTATCTCATGGTTTTAATTTGCAATCCTTAATAAGCATTTTTTTCCCTAATAAGCATTTCATTTTATTTTTCATAAAATAAGCTTATTTTATCTGTACTTCTTTGGTGGGGTGTCTGCTCATTTTTAAATTGGGTTCTCTGTTTTCTTATTGTCTTTGTTTTTTTTAATAGCCAATTTATTTATTTATTTTTATTTATAATTTTTTTATTATGGTCAGTTAGCCACTATATAGTATTTTGATGTAGTGTTCAATGACTCATTAGTTGCATATAACACCTAGTGTTCATCACAATATGTGCCCTCCTTAATGCCCATCACCTGGCTACCCCATCATCCCACCCCCTCCCCTCTGAAACCCTCAGATTGTTTCCTGGAGTCCAGAGTCTCTCATGGTTCATCTTCCTCTCTGATTTCTCCCCCTTCAGTTTTCCCTCCCTTGCACTATGGTCCTCCGTGCTGTTCCTTATGTTCCTCATATGAGTGAAACCATATGATAATTGTCTTTCTCTGCTTCACTTATTTCACTTAGCATAATCCCCTCCAGTTCCATCCATGTCAATGCAAATGGCAAGATCTCATTCCTTTTGATGGCTGCGTAATATTCCATTGTATGTATGGACCACATCTTCTTTATCCATTCGTCTGTTGAAGGACATCTCAGCTCCTTCCATAGTTTGGCTATTGTGGACATTGCTGCTATGAACACTGGGGGGAAGGTGCCCCTTCTTTTCACTACATCTGTATCTTTGGGGTAAATACCCAGTAGTGCAATTGCTGGGTAGTAGGGTAGTTCTATTTTTAATGTCTTGAGGAACCTCCATACTGTTTTCCAGAGTGGCTGCACCAGCTTGCATTCCCACCAACAGTGTAAGAGGGGTCCCCTTTCTCCACATCCTCGCCAACATTTGTTGTTTCCTGCTTTGTTAATTTTGGCCATTCTAACTAGTGTAAGGTGGTATCTCATTGTGGTTTTGATTTGTATTTCCCTGATGGCCAGTGATGTGGAGTATTTTTTCATGTGTCTGTTAGCCATTTGTATGTCTTCTTTGGAGAAGTGTCTGTTCATGTCCTCTGCCCATTTTTTGACTGGATGTTTTCTTGTTATTGAGTTTTAAGTGTTCTCTAAATATTTTGGATATTTTATCTTTTATCTGATATGTGTCTTTTGCAGAAGTTTTAATTTTAATGAAGTCCAACTTACTGACTTTTTCTCTCATGGATTGTGTTTTTGGTGTTGTACCTAAAAAAGTCATCACCAAACCCAAGGCCACCTTAATTTTCTCTTATGTTACCTTCTGGAAGTTCTATAGTTTTGCATTTTACATTGAGTTCTAGGATCTATTTTGAATTAATTTTTTGGGTGAAAGGTGTAAGGTCACTATCTACATTTTTTTTGGCATGTGGACATCCAGTTGTTCCAGCACCATTTGTTGAAAAAGACTGTCCTTTCGATTTAAGAAACAAAACAGATGAACATCTGGGAAGGGAAGGAAAAATAAGATGAAATCAGGGAGGGAGGTAAACTAGAAGAGACTCTTAATCATAGGAAATAAACTGAGGGCTGCTGGAGGGAGGTGGGGGGGATGGGGTAACTGGGTGGTGGGCATTAAGAAGGGCACCTGATGGAATAAGTACTGGGTGTTATATGCAACTAATGAATCGGTAAATTCTACCCCTGAGGGTGCCTGGGTGGCTCAGTCGGTTAAGCATCTGCCTTCGGCTCAGGTCATGATCCCAGGGTCCTGGGATCGAACCCCACATAGGGCTCCCTGCTCAGTGGGGAGCCTGCTTCTCCCTCTCCCTCTGCCTACCACTTTGCCTACTCATGCTCTCTCTCTATCTCTCTGTCAAATAAATAAACAAAATCTTAAAAAAAATTCTACCCCTGAAACGAATAATACATTGTATGTTATTTAAATTGAATTTAAATAAAAAAAAAAGACTGTTCTTTCTCCATTTTATAGCCTTTGCTTCTTTGTCAATGATTAGTTGACTGCACTTACATGGGTTTGTTCTGTTTCACTGGTCAATTAGTCTATTCTCTCACTAGTACTATGATGGCTTGATAACTGTAACTTTACAGTAAGTCTTGACGTCAGGTAGTGTCAGTCTTCTGACTTTGTTCTTTTAGTATTGTGATGGCTAAATTTTAGAATCAGTGCAAGTTAACTTGCTGGAATTTTGATTGGGATTACATTGAATTTATGAATAAAATTGGGATGAATTAACATCTTGACAATATTAAGTCTTCCTATGCACCAGCATGGGACATCTTTCCATTTATTTAGATTTTCTTTAATTTCTCTCTTTGGAGTTTTATATTTTTTTCTTAAGTAGAACTTATGTGTATTTTGTTAGATTTATTCCTAAGTATTTAATTTTTGCCAGTGTAAATGCTTTGTGTTTTAAATTTCAAATTCTATTTGCTTATTGCTGAGATATGGGTAATATATAAAAGCAACTGACTTGTATATTGAACTTGTATTTTGCAAACTTGTTGTAACTACTTATTAGTTACAGGAGTTTTTTGGTCTTTTTTGGGGGGGATTTTCTACATAGACAATCATGTCATCTGAGAACAGAATTTTTTTTCTTTCCTCTTAATCTGTATACTTTTATTTCCTTTTCTTGTCTTATTACATTAGCTCAGTCTTTCAGTATGATGTTGAATGTAAGTAGCAAGATGGGGCATCCTTGCGTTTTCTGCAATCTCAGAAGGGAAAGCATCTAGTTTCTTATCATTAAGCATGACATTAGCTGTAGGTTTTTTGTAGATGTTCTTTATCAAGTTGAGGAAGTTTCCCTCCATTCCTAGTTTGCTGAGTTTTCATCATGAATGGATATTGTATTTTCTCAAATGACATTTTCTGTATCTTTTGATATGATCATATGATTTTTCTTCTTTAGCCCTTAGATGTGATGGATTACATTAATGAATTTTCAGAGGTCCCATCTTGTATACCTGGAACAAATCCCACCTGATTGTAGTGTATAATTTTTTCCCCAAAAGAAATTGTTGGATTTGATTTGCTAATATTTTTTTTGAGGATTTATATATATATGTTCATGAGAGATTTTGATCTATAGTTTTTCTTTCCTGTAATGTCTTTGTCTGATTTTGGTATTAGGGTAATGCTGGCTGTATAGAATGAGTTAGGAAGTATTCCCTCTGCTTCTAGTTTCTGTAAGAGCTTGTAGAGAATGGTATCATTTCCTTCTTAAGCGTTTGGTAGAACTTAACAGTGAAACCATCTGGGTCTGGGGCTTTTTCTTCTTGAAGGTTATTAATTATTGGTTCAATTTCTTTAATAGATATATGAGCTTTTTTTAAGGGGACAAATAACCTTATATGCTCATTGTAAGGGTGGTTAAGAAATAACCACGTTAATGGTTTAGTGTATATTTAGATTGTTTGAAATACTTTTCTAAGTATATCCCCACTCTTACAAAAATATAATCACAGGACATCAAAGTTTGCCACCTAAATTTCCATTTAATATATGAATATATATTTTCACACCAACAAATAATAGTTTTAAGTCTTAAATTTTTGTAGGTTTATGCACTGTTTCTTTTTCTTTTTCTTTTTTAATTTAATTTTATTATGTTATGTTAGTCACCATACAATACATCACCAGTTTTCGATGCAGTGATCCACGATTCATTTTTTTCATACAACACCCAGTGCTCCATGCAGTATGTGCCCTCTTTAATACCCATCACTGGGCTAACCCATCCCCCCACCCCCCTGCCCTCTAGAACCCTCAGTTTGTTTCTCAAGAGTCCATAGTCCCTCATAGTTCATCTCTCCTTCCGATTTCCCCCCCTTCATTTTTCCCTTCCTTCTCCTAATATCCTCCATGCTGTTCCTTATGTTCCACAAATAAGTGAAACCATATGATAATTGTGTAAGACTTAATTTTTAATTAGCAGTTATCATTCCAGTAAATGGATATACCATAATTTCTTTCTTTTTTAAAATTTTAAAAATTTATTTATTTTTAAAAATTTTTTATTGTTATGTTAATCACCATACATTACATCATTAGCTTTTGATGTAGTGTTCCATGATTCATTGTTTGTGCATAACACCCAGTGCTCCATGCAGAATGTGCACTCTTTAATACCCATCACCAGGCTAACCCATCCCCCCATCCCCTCCCCCCTAGAACCCTCAGTTTGTTTTTCAGAGTCCATCGTCTCTCATGGTTCGTCTCCCCCTCTGATTTACTCCCATTCATTCTTCCCCTCCTGCTATCTTCTTCTTTTTCTTTTTTTTTTTTTTTAACATATCTTGCATTATTTGTTTGAGAAGTACAGATCTGTGATTCATCAGTCTTGCACAATACACAGCGCTCACCATAGCACATACCCTCCCCAGTGTCTATCACCCAGCCACCCCATCCCTCCCAACCTCCACCACTCCAGCAACACTCAGTTTGTTTCCTGAGATTAAGAATTCCTCATATCAGTGAGGTCATATGATACATGTCTTTCTCTGATTGACTTATCTCACTCAGCATAACACCCTCCAGTTCCATCCACGTCGTTGCAAATGGCAAGATCTCATTCCTTTTGATGGCTGCATAATATTCCACTGTGTATATATACCACTTCTTCTTTACCCATTCATCTGTCGATGGACATCTTGGCTCTTTCCACAGTTTGGCTATTGTGGACATTGCTGCTATAAACATTGCGGTGCACATACCCCTTCGGATCCCTACATTTGCATCTTTGTGGTAAATACCCAGTAGTGCAATTGCTGGATCACAGGGTAGCTCTATTTTCAACTTTTTGAGGAACCTCCATACTGTTTTCCAGAGTGGCTGCACCAGCTTGCATTCCCACCAACAGCGTAAGAGGGTTCCCCTTTCTCCACATCCCCACCAACATCTGTCGTTTCCTGACTTGTTAATTTTAGCCATTCTGACGGGTGTGAGGTGGTATCTCATTGAGGTTTTGATTTGGATTTCCCTGATGCCGAGCGATGTTGAGCACTTTTTCATGTGCCTGTTGGCCATTTGGATGTCTTCTTTGGAAAAATGTCTGTTCATGTCTTCTGCCCATTTCTTGATTGGATTATTTGTTCTTTGGCTGTTGAGTTTGATAAGTTCTTTATAGATTTGGGATACTAGCCCTTTATCTGATATGTCATTTGCAAATATTTTCTCCCATTCTGTCGGTTGTCTTTTGGTTTTGTGGACTGTTTCTTTTGCTGTGCAAAAGCTTTTTATCTTGATGAAATCCCAATAGTTCATTTTTGCCCTGGCTTCCCATGCCTTTGGCGATGTTTCTAGGAAGAAGTTGCTGTGGCTGAGGTCGAAGAGGTTGCTGCCTGTGTTCTCCTTTAGGATTTTGATGGACTCCTGTCTCACGTTTAGGTCTTTCAACCATTTGGAGTCTATTTTTGTGTGTGGTGTAAGGCAATGGTCCAGTTTCATTCTTCTGCATGTGGCTGTCCAATTTTCCCAACACCATTTGTTGAAGAGACTGTCTTTTTTCCATTGGACATTCTTTCCTGCTTTGTCAAAGATGAGTTGACCATAGACTTGAGGGTCCATCTCTGGGCTCTTGATTCTGTTCCATTGATCTATGTGTCTGTTTTTGTGCCAGTACCATACTGTCTTGATAATGACAACTTTGTAATAGAGCTGGAAGTCCGGAATTGTGATGCCGCCAGCTTTGCTTTTCTTTTTCAAGATTCCTCTGGCTATTCGGGGTCTCTTCTGGTTCCATACAAATTTTAGGATTATTTGTTCCATTTCTTTGAAAAAGGTGGATGGTATTTTGATGGGGATTGCATTGAATGTGTAGATTGCTCCAGGTAGCACTGACATCTTCACAATGTTTGTTCTCCCAATCCATGAGCATGGAACGTTTTTCCATTTCTTTGTATCTTCCTCCATTTCTTTCATGAGTATTTTATAGTTTTCTGAGTACAGAGCCTTTGCCTCTTTGGTTAGATTTATTCCTAGGTATCTTATGGTTTTGGGTGCAGTTGTGAATGGGATCGACTCCTTGATTTGTCTCTCTTCTGTCTTGTTGTTGGTGTATAGGAATGCCACTGATTTCTGTGCATTGATTTTATATCCTGCTACTTGACTGAATTCCTGTATGAGTTCTAGCAGTTTTGGGGTGGAGTCTTTTGGGTTTTCCACATACAGTCTCATATTATCTGCAAAGAGTGAGAGTTTGACTTCCTCTTTGCCGATTTGGATGCCTTTGATTTCTTTTTGTTGTCTGATTGCTGTGGCTAGGACTTCTAATCCTATGTTGAATAGCAGTGGTGAGAGTGGACCTCCCTGCCGCGTTCCTGACCTTAGGGGAAAAGCTCTCAGCTTTTCCCCATTGAGAATGATATTCGCTGTAGGTTTTTCATAGATGGCTTTTATGATATTGAGGTATGTACCCTCTATCCCTATACTCTGAAGAGTTTTGATCAAGAAAGGATGCTGTACTTTGTCAAATGCTTTTTCTGCATCTGTTGAGAGGATCATATGATTCTTGTTCTTTGTTTTGTTAATATATTGTATCACGTTGATTGATTTGCGGATGTTGAACTAACCTTGCAGCCCAGGGATAAATCCCACTTGGTCGAGGTGAATAATCCTTTTAATTACCGTTGGATCCTATTGGCTAGAATTTTGGTGAGAATTTTTGCATCCATGTTCATCAAGGATATTGGTCTGTAATTCTCCTTTTGGATGGGGTCTTTGTCTGGTTTTGGGGTCAAGGTAATGGTGGCCTCATAAAATGAGTTTGGAAGTTTTCCTTCCATTTCTATTTTTTGGAACAATTTCAGGAGAATAGGTATTAATTCTTCTTTAAATGTCTGATAGAAATCCCCTGGGAAGCCATCTGGCCCTGGGCTTTTGTTTGTTGGGAGATTTTTGATGACTGCTTCAATTTCCTTAGTGGTTATAGGTCTGTTCAGGTTTTCTATTTCTTCCTGGTTCAGTTTTGGTAGTTGATACATCTCTAGGAATGCACCGATTTCTTCCAGGTTATCTAATTTGCTGGCACAGAGTTGCTCATAATATGTTCTTATAATTGTTTGTATTTCTTTGGTGTTGGTTGTGATCTCTCCTCTTTCATTCATGATTTTGTTGATTTGGGTCATTTCTCTTTTCTTTTGGATCAGTCTGGCCAGGGGTTTATCAATCTTGTTAATTCTTTCAAAGAAGCAGCTCCTAGTTTTGTTCATCTGTTCTACTGTTCTTTTGGTTTCTATTTCATTGATTTCTGCTCTGATCTTTATGATTTCTCTTCTCCTGCTGGGTTTAGGCTTTATTTGCTGTTTTTTCTCCAGCTCCTTTAGTGTAGGGTTAGGTTGTGTATTTGAGACCTTTCTTGTTTCTTGAGAAAGGCTTGTATTGCTATATACTTTCCTCTCAAGACTGCCTTTGCTGTATCCCAAAGATTTTGAGCAGTTGTGTTTTCATTTTCATTGGTTTCCATGAATTTTTTAAATTCTTCTTTAATTTCCTGGTTGACCCATTCATTGTTTAGTAGGATGCTCTTTAGCTTCCATGTCTTTGAGTACTTTCCTACTTTCCTCTTGTGATTGAGTTCTAGTTTCAAAGCATTGTGGTCTGAAAATATGTAGGGAATAATCCCAAACCTTTGGTACCGGTTGAGACCTGATTTGTGACGTAGGATGTGATCGATTCTGGAGAATGTTCCCTGGGCACTAGAGAAGAATGTTTATTCTGTTGCTTTGGGATGGAATGTTCTGAATATGTCTGTGAAGTCCATTTGGTCCAGTGTATCATTTCAAGTCTTTATTTCCTTGTTGATCTTTTGCTTAGATCATCTGTCCATTTCAGTCAGGGGGGTGTTAAAATCCCCCACTATTATTGTATTGTTGTCAATGTGTTTCCTCGCTTTTGTTATTAATTGCCTTATGTAATTGGCTGCTCCCACGTTAGGGGCATCGATATTTACAATTGTTAGATCTTCTTGTTGGATAGACCCTTTAAGTAGGATATAGTGTCCTTCTTCATCTCTTATTACAGTGTTTGTTTTAAAATCTAATTTGTCTGATATAAGGATTGCCACCCCAGCTTTCTTTTGGTGTCCATTAGCATGGTAAATGGTTTTCCACCCCCTCACTTTCAATCTGGGGGTGTCTTTGGTTCTAAAATGAGTCTCTTGCAGATAGCATATTGATGGGTCTTGTTTTTTAATCCAATCTGATAGCCTGTGTCTTTTGATTGGGGCATTTAGCCCATTTACATTCAGGGTAACTATTGAAAGGTATGAATTTAATGCCATTGTATTGCCTGTAAGGTGACGGTTACAGTATATTGTCTGTGTTCCATTCTGATCTATGCTGCATTTAGGCTCTCTCTTTGCTTAGAGGACCCCTTTCAATATTTCTTGTAGGGCTGGTTTCGTGTTTGCAAATTCCTTTAGTTTTTGTTTGTCCTAGAAGCTTTTTATCTCTCCTATTTTCAATGACAGCCTAGCTGGATATAGTATAAAATTTATTTTTTTATTAAAATATTTTTTTTCAACTGGGTTATTTCATTTATCCATTTGCACTTAAGATCCATCCCTGTCTTTTTGTGGCTTTATTTGCTATTACTTCCTACTAATTGGCATTTAATGGATCTCAATGTTCTTCCTGTATAGAGAATACTGCAAAGAATGTGCCTGAACGAAATTCTTTGGACTCCTGCTTGATTCTTTGACAAATTACAGCCAAGTTGCATCAAAAGACTGTGCCAGTTTATACCCCACAGTGTGAGAAGGCCTGTTTCCTATGCTGTGCTATTGACCTGGTGAATGTGAGCAACAGTGATTCCTTACATGCGGTCTGGTCATTACATTTTATAGATAATTTCATTTCATTTCATGCCCACAGCTTCCCTGAAAAGTAGACTAGGTAAGTTCATCATCTTGTTTTACGCACCGGGTAAGACAGGCAGAGGTCAGCACAGCCAGCCAGTCTGCAAAGTTGTACCCAGACTTTCACCCTGAGGCTTCATCACCTAACTTACTACCCCTCCTTCCTCTAGAAAACAAACAAACTTAGTTAAAGTTCAAACAACCAAAAGCACAGGGGAAAGTGAAACCTTCCCCCTAGTGCTTCTCCTGGTCCTCAGCCTCTTTCCTGATGCACCAGGGTTTGCAGCTCTGCCGAGCTCAGGGGAGAATCTCCTCCCTCTGATCTGCCATTCTTGGATGCCCACTGAGCCCACACAGCTGAGGGCTTTTCTGGTGAGCTGTCATGTTGCCCAAGACCTGGATCCCCTTTATTCTGTCTCTCATCTCTCCACCCCCTGGAAAGTCCCCCAGAGATGGACAAGCCCTTGGGAGTAGGGAGGCCATTCAGGTCCTGTCTGGTGCATGAATCCCTGCATGCACCCATACACACCTCGGCTGTTCTTACTATGCCTCTGAGGTCTAGTTATAGCACAGGGTTTATCTTTTGACCTGACTGTATCCTCAAGTGTTACCATAGACTCTAGTAGTTTTTCAGCTTTTTTCTGTTCACTGATGGTTCCCAACACCTCACATTCTTTCCTTCTTTTAGAATCACTTATCCAACTACCTGGTGGTCCAGTTGGATTTCGGATTCAACAGGTCAAAAATGAAATGCTCTTCTCTCAAATTGGCTTATTCTCCTGTATTTCCATCCTCATAGCAGCAACCATGGAGCATGGTAGTCTCCATTATCCCATAAAATGTTTTGATGTCTTGCTGTGTTCTAGGTGCTGCCTGGGTCCTGGGGAGACACCATAAACACATTAGGCCAGGCTCCTGCTTTATGAAAAGACAGGTTTTCAGGTCATTAGGACAGACTGTGGAAGTAACCAAGACTGACAGGGCTAGGGTGCCATGGGGACTCCAACCTCAGCTGGGGGCATTAGGGAGTGTGACTCTCAAGCTGAGACTGGAAGGAGGAGCACAAAAGACCACAAAAGAAGAGCACAAAAGAGTTGTCCTAACAACCTTCACACATGGCTGTGCCCTCCTTCACCACAAATAGGGGGCAGGCACCGTTGCAGTCCCATGTTACAGATGAGATCACAGCACAGAGAGACCGAATGACATTGGGGACTGGCCAGCAGGATCTGAATGTGGGCAGAACTCACAGCTCTACCTGGAAGCTTCCTGTGTTTGGAGGGAGAAGTGAGTGAAGTCCAAAGGAAACTGAATTTTAGAAATTGCTCTGATCTTGGTCTGGGGGCAGACTGGGACTCCAGCATCATCAGGGGGACATGATGGGATGGTGGCAACGTGAGACTGGGGACAAGCATTTGGGAGGGAGATCTGAGGGGTGGGGACATGCTAGATGTGGAGTGAGGAGAGAAGGAGTCCAGATGGCTCTTGGGTCACTGGCTGGGTACTGGTGGGTGGCTCTGAATGTTCTGAAAACCTATCCTCTCTCATCACTGTGGCCATACCACTCTGCACACACAGACAGTGGTGTGGCTATTCTGAGACCTGGCTCCTTTCTGTAGCCTGTGTTTTCTTACTGATCTGTGTTCTTGATGTGCTTCTCCCACTCTCAGGGATACCCTTTTCTCTTGTGCTGATTCAATGTTTCTGTTTAAGCCTCATCTCTTGGGTGACCTTCCTCATCCTGTGCTCCCAGGGGCCCCATGTCCATTGTCTGGGCACCCAAGGCAGTCCCAAAGCCTCAGGGTCAGCTGCCCCTCACCCACATCAGGGCTACTCATGCTCATGGCATGCCACCTGCCTCTGGGATACTCTAAGGTTGACCTGTGGCTGCAGAACTCCACTGGCTTTTGAGGAACTCCCTATCCAAGTGCAACTTCCTGACTCAGGTCTTGAGCTGGACTCCTTGCCTTGTGGACTTGGCTATGTCTGGACTTGGTTTCTGTTTGAATCATCTGGTCAGGATGGCCATCTATAAGCCTGTGCTTAAGGCCCACTCTCCCCTAAGTTGTTTGGGTGACTCCTGACTCCATCCCAAGCCATGTTTTCCTGGGAAAAGGATGTCACAATGTTTATCTGTCAGTGTTGATTTCTCCTACACTGTGAGCTCCTTGAGGGCAGAGGCTAGTGGCTCTTATTTGTGTCCATACCATCAGCACTCTCATCTGCTCATCCACCAGCCCAACTGCTCACCTATCATCCATCCATCTATCTACCATCCATCCATCCATTCATCCACCCACTCATCCATCCAGTTATCTATCCACCATCCATTCACCCATTCATCCTTTCATCCATCCACCCATCTATTCATCCATCTGTCCATCTACCCATCCTCTCCTCTTCTTCCATTTTTTGACTCCTTCCCCTTCCCCTCCCCCCTTTCCTCTTCCACAGGGGAAGGAGTGTTTCCAGGGGGTTTGAGAAACAGCTGTGGAGTCTATGTGTCTGGAGTGAGGTGATAGAAAGGTAGAGTAGGAGAAGATGATGTCAGAGTGGAGGAGAGCCAGGTTATATAGAACTTTGTAGGTCCTGATGAGGACCTTAACTGTGCTCTGAATGGGATGGGAATTTTTAGGGATTGTGAGTGGAGGAATGATGAGATCTATCTTGCATTTGAAAGGACCCCTCAGCAGCTGTGTTGAAGAGATACTGTAGTGTGGAAACAGGGAGCCCAGTTGGGAGGCCATTGCAATAATCCAAGTGAGAGGTGGTGGTGATGGCAGCAGGGAGGGAGAAGCCACTGGGGTCTACATATATTCTCAGAGAAGATCCAATAGGACTGCTGGTGGGATGTGAGGGAAAAAGAGGGGCCAAGAATGACTAAGAGTTTTGGCCTGAGCAACTAGAAGATGGACTCCATTAATAGAGATGGAAAAAGCTGTGGATAGAGAAAGTTTTGGAGGGAATTTCAACGTTTCTACTTTGGACACATTAGGTCTGTGAGGTGAGGAGACATCTGAGTGGAGATGGTCAGTGAGCAGCTAGACACAGGTCTGGACTTTCAAGGAGAGCCTGGGCAGTGGCACTCATTTGAGAATGTTGCAGTAGAAGTCACAAGACTGGTTAGGGGGGCGGAGAAAGATGGTGGAGGAGTAGGAGACCTGGATTTCGTCTGGTCTCAGGAATTCAGCTGGATAGGGATCAAACCATTCTGAACACCTACGAACTCAACAGGAGATCAAAGATAAGAAGAGTAACAACACTCTGAACAGAAAAGCGACCACTTTCTGGAAGGTAGGACGTGCGGAGAAGTGAATCCGAGGCGATATTCAGGAGGATAGATGGCGGGGGAGGGGGCCTCCGTCGGCCGCTTCTGGCAAGTGCTAGAGCCGCGGAGCACAAAATCGGAACTTTTAGAAGTCGGCTCCACTGAGGGACGTCGCTGCAGTGGCTAAGCGGGGGGTGGAACCCTCACAGGACAGTGTGGTCTCAGGACCCTCGGGGTCACAGAAAGACTGGGGGTGCCTGAGTGCGGCAGAGCTCCCAGGGATCGGAGCGGGGAAGCCGGCTGCAGAGACGGAGCCGAGGTGCGGGCTCTCAGCTCGGGGTGGCCATAAACTGTGATCCACAGCCCAGTCGGGCCACGGCTCCTCCAGCAGGGACCCAACAAGCGGCAGAGCAGGGGAGACTCCCCTTCCTCCCCCGGGAGGAGCGGCGTGGGAGTGCACCGCAGGGATCTGCTGGGTTTGGAGACTCCACACGGGGTCGGGTGCCAGAGATAGAAACGCTCGATCACAGGCTGGGTGAGCACGGAGTGCGGCCAGAGACCGGGGAGACGGGAGTGACTGCTTTTCTCTGGGGGCGCACTGAGGAGTGGGGCCCTGAGTTCTCAGCTCCTCCGGGCGGAGATTGGGAGGCCACCATTTTCACCCTGGTCCTCCAAAGCTGTACCGAGAGCTTGCAGGGAACAAAAGCTCCTGAGAGCAAACCGGAGCAGCTTGCTTAGCCTGGACCGACAAGGGCGGGGCAATTCAGCCTCCGGCAAAGACATTTGGGAACCACGGCAACAGGCCCCTCCCCCAAAAGATCAGCACGAACAGCCAGCAAGCCAAGACCAAGTTTACAGATCAAGGAGAACGGGAGAACTCCAGCGCTAGGGGAATACTGCACATAGAATTCATGGCTTTTTTACCATAATTCATTAGTTTTTCAAAGTTAATTTTTTTAACTGTTTTTTTTTTTTAATTTTTCTTTTTCCCCTTTTCAAACAACATCTTATCAATCCCTTTTCTTAAAAAAACATTTTTTATTTTTCATTTTTAGAGTCATATTTTTATCCCTTCATAGTAGTTACCCTTATTTTTGGCAGTTCTCTCTTTAAAATTTTGAGATACATTTTCTTCTAACAGATCAAAATATACCCTAAATCACTAGTGTATGGGTTTGTTCTAGTCTCCTGCCTGATCACATTCTCTCCCTTTTTTTTTCTTTTTAAATCTTCTTTCTTTTTAAAAACAACTTCTTATTTTATCAATTCCTTCTATAAAATCTTTTATAATTTTCATCTTTACAATCATCTGCCATCCCTTCATTGTATCAACCCTTATTTTGTACATATATGTCTTTCTTCCTTTAAAATTTTAGAAGGCACTTTCTTCTGACAGACCAAAATATGCCCAAAAGCTAGTGTGTGGCACTGATCTATGCACTAGCCTGATCATATTTGATCATATTCTGTTTTTTTTGTTTTGTTCTGTTTTTGTTTTTATCTTTTTCTTTTTACTTTTTTTTCCCCTCTTCTTTCTTTCCTTTTCTTGTCCCCTGGTTTCAGGTGTTTTCTGATTTGTATAGAGTATATTTGCTGGAGACATTGTTAACCTGTTAGCATTCTGTTCTCTCATTCATCTGTTCTCCTCTGGACAAAATGACAAGACGAAAAGAATCACCTCAGCAAAAAGAACAAGAGGTAGTACCGTCTGCCAGGGACCTACTCAATACTGACGTTAGTATGATATCGGACCTAGAGTTTGGAATCATGACTTTAAAGATACTAGCTGGGCTTGAAAAAAGCGTGGAAGTTATTAGAGAAACCCTTTCTGGAGAAATAAAAGAACTAAAATCTAACCAAGTCGAAATCAAAAAGGCTATTAATGAGGTGCAATCAAAAATGGGGCACTAACTGCTAGGATAAATGAGGCAGAAGAGAGAATCAGCGATATAGAAGACCAAATGATGGAAAATAAAGAGGCTGAGAAAAAGAGAGAGAGAAACAACTACAGGATCACGAGGGCAGAATTCGAGAGATAAACAATACGATAAGATGAAACAACATTCGAATAATTGGGATCCCAGAAGAAGAAGAAAGAGAGAGAGGGGCAGAAGGTATACTGGAGCAAATAATAGCAGAGAACTTCCCTAATGTGGGGAAGGAAACAGGCATCAAAATCCAGGAGGCACAGAGAACCCCTCTCAAAATCAATCAAAATAGGTCAACACCCCGACATCTAGTAGTAAAACTTACGAGTCTCAGAGACAAAGAGAAAATCCTGAAAGCAGCTTGGGAGAAGAGATATGTAACCTACAATGGTAGAAACATTAGATTGGCAACAGACCTATCCACAGAGACCTGGCCGGCCAGAAAGAACTGGCATGATATCTTCAGAGCACTAAACGAGAAAAATATGCAGCCAAGAATACTATATCCAGCTAGGCTGTCATTGAAAATAGAAGGAGAGATAAAAAGTTTCCAGGACAAACAAAAACTAAAGGAATTTGCAAACACAAAACCAGCCCTACAAGAAATATTGAAAGGGGTCCTCTAAGCAAAAAGAGAGCCTAAAAGCAGCATAGATCAGAAAGGAGCACAGACAATATACAGTAACAGTCACCTTCTAGGCAATACAATGGCACTAAATTCATACCTTTCAATAGTTACCCTGAATGTAAATGGGCTAAATGCCCCAATCAAAAGACACACGCTATCAGATTGGATTGAAAAACAAGACCCATCAATATGCTGTCTGCAAGAGACTCATTTTAGAACCAAAGACACCCCCAGATTGAAAGTGAGGGGGGGGAAACCATTTACCATGCTAATGGACACCAAAAGAAAGCTGGGGTGGCAATCCTTATATCAGACAAATTAGATTTTAAAGCAAAGACTGTAATAAGAGATGAAGAAGGACACTATATCTTACTTAAAGGGTCTATCCAACAAGAAGATCTAACAATTGTAAATATCTATGCCCCTAACATGGGAGCAGCCAATTATATAAGGCAATTAATAACAAAAGCAAAGAAACACATTGACAACAATACAATAATAGTGGGGGACTTTAACACCCCCCTGACTGAAATGGACAGATGATCTAAGCAAAAGATCAACAAGGAAATAAAGACTTTAAAAGACACACTGGCCCAAATGGACTTCACAGACATATTCACAACATTCCATCCCAAAGCAACAGAATAAACATTCTTCTCTAGTGCCCAGGGAACACTCTCCAGAATCGATCACATCCTACGTCACAAATCAGGTCTCAACCAGTATCAAGAGATTGGGATTATTCCGTGCATATTTTCAGACCACAATGCTTTGAAACTAGAACTCAATCACAAGAGGAAAGTAGGAAAGTACTCAAAGACATGGAGGCTAAAGAGCATCCTACTAAACAATGAATGGGACAACCAGGAAATTAAAGAAGAATTTAAAAAATTCATGGAAACCAATGAAAATGAAAACACAACTGCTCAAAATCTTTGGGATACAGCAAAGGCAGTCCTGAGAGGAAAGTATATAGCAATACAAGCCTTTCTCAAGAAACAAGAAAGGTCTCAAATACACAACCTAACCCTACACCTAAAGGAGCTGGAGAGAGAACAGCAAAGAAAGCCTAAACCCAGCAGGAGAAGAGAAATCATAAAGATCAGAGCAGAAATCAATGAAATAGAAACCAAAAGAACAGTAGAACAGATGAACAAAACTAGGAGCTGCTTCTTTGAAAGAATTAACAAGATTGATAAACCCCTGGCCAGACTGATCCAAAAGAAAAGAGAAATGACCCAAATCAACTAAATCATGAATGAAAGAGGAGAGATCACAACCAACACCAAAGAAATACAAACAATTATAAGAACATATTATGAGCAACTCTGTGCCAGCAAATTAGATAACCTGGAAGAAATCAGTGCATTCCTAGAGATGTATCAACTACCAAAACTGAACCAGGAAGAAATAGAAAACCTGAACAGACCTATAACCACTAAGGAAATTGAAGCAGTCATCAAAAATCTCCCAACAAACAAAAGCCCAGGGCCAGATGGCTTCCCAGGGGAATTCTAACAGACATTTAAAGAAGAATTAATACCTATTCTCCTGAAACTGTTGCAAAAAATAGAAACGGAAGGAAAACATCCATACTCATTTTATGAGGCCACCATCACCTTGATCCCAAAACCAGACAAAGACCCCATCCAAAAGGAGAATTACAGACCAATATCCTTGATGAACATGGATGCAAAAATTCTCACCAAAATTCTAGCCAATAGGATCCAACGGTACATTAAAAGGATTATTCACCTCGACCAAGTGGGATTTATTCCTGGGCTGCAAGGTTGGTTCAACATCCGCAAATCAATCAGCGTGATACAATACATTAACAAAAGAAAGAACAAGAATTATATGATCCTCTCAATAGATGCAGAAAAAGCATTTGACAAAGTACAGCATCCTTTCTTGATCAAAACTCTTCAGAGTATAGGGATAGAGGGTACATACCTCAATATCATAAAAGCCATCTACGAAAAACCTACAGCGAATATCATTCTCAATGGGGAAAAGCTGAGAGCTTTTCCCCTAAGGTCAGGAACGTGGCAGGGAGGTCCACTCTCACCACTGCTATTCAACATAGGATTAGAAGTCCTAGCCACAGCAATCAGACAACAAAAAGAAATCAAAGGCATCCAAATTGGCAAAGAGGAAGTCAAACTCTCACTCTTTGCAGATGATATGATACTTTATGTGGAAAACCCAAAAGACTCCACCCCAAAACTGCTAGAACTCATACAGGAATTCAGTCAAGTAGCAGGCTATAAAATCAATGCACAGAAATCAGTGGCATTCCTATACACCAACAACAAGACAGAAGAGAGACAAATCAAGGAGTCGATCCCATTTACAATTGCATCCAAAACCAAAAGATACCTAGGAATAAATCTAACCAAAAAGGCAAAGGATCTGTACTCTGAAAACTATAAACTACTCATGAAAGAAATTGAAGAAGACACAAAGAAATGGAAAAACGTTCCATGCTCATGGATTGGAAGAACAAACATTGTGAAGATGTCAGTGCTACCTGGAGCAATCTACACATTCAATGCAATCCCCATCAAAATACCATCCACTTTTTTCAAAGAAATGGAACAAATAATCCTAAAATTTGTATGGAACCAGAAGAGACCCCGAATATCCAGAGGAATCTTGAAAAAGAAAAGCAAAGCTGGCGGCATCACAATTCCGGACTTCTAGCTCTATTACAAAGCTTTCATCATCAAAACAGTATGGTACTGGCACAAAAACAGACACATAGATCAATGGAACAGAATCGAGAGCCCAGAAATGGACCCTCAAGTCTGTGGTCAACTCATCTTTGACAAAGCAGGAAAGAATATCCAATGGAAAAAAGACAGTCTCTTCAACAAATGGTGTTGGGAAAATTGGACAGCCACGTGCAGAAGAATGAAACTGGACCATTTCCTTACACCACACACAAAAATAGACTCCAAATGGTTGAAAGACCTAAATGTGAGACAGGAGTCCATCAAAATCCTAAAGGAGAACACAGGCAGCAACCTCTTCGACCTCAGCCACAGCAACTTCTTCCTAGAAACATCGCCAAAGGCATGGGAAGCCAGGGCAAAAATGAACTATTGGGATTTCATCAAGATAAAAAGCTTTTGCACAGGAAAAGACCAAAAGACAACCGACAGAATGGGAGAAAATATTTGCAAATGACATATCAGATAAAGGGCTAGTATCCCAAATCTATAAAGAACTTATCAAACTCAACAGCCAAAGAACAAATAATCCAATCAAGAAATGGGCAGAAGACATGAACAGATATTTTTCCAAAGAAGACATCCAAATGGCCAACAGGCACATGAAAAAGTGCTCAACATCGCTCGGCATCAGGGAAATCCAAATCAAAACCTCAATGAGATACCACCTCACACCCGTCAGAATGGCTAAAATTAACAAGTCAGGGAACGACAGATGTTGGCGGGGATGCGGAGAAAGGGAAATCCTCCTACACTGTTGGTGGGGATGCAAGCTGGTGCATCCACTCTGGAAAACAGTATGGAGTTTCCTCAAATAGTTGAAAATAGAGCTACCCTACGATCTAGCAATTGCACTACTGGGTATTTATCACAAAGATAGAAATGTAGGGATCCGAAGGGGTATGTGCACCCCAATGTTTATAGCAGCAATGTCCACAATAGCCAAACTGTGGAAAGAGCCAATATGTCCATCGACAGATGAATGGGTAAAGAAGAGGTGGTATATATACACAATGGAATATTATGCAGCCATCAAAAGGAATGTGATCTTGCCATTTGCAACGACGTGGATGGAACTGGAGGGTGTTATGCTGAGTGAGATAAGTCAATCAGAGAAAGACATGTATCATATGACCTCACTGATATGAGGAATTCTTAATCTCAGGAACAAACTGAGGGTTGCTGGAGTGGTCGGGGGTGGGAGGGATGGGTGGCTGGGTGATGGACATTGGGGAAGATATGTGCTATGGTGAGCACTGTGAATTGTGTAAGACTGTTGAATCACAGATCTGTACTTCTGAAACAAATAACGCAACATATTTTAAGAAAAAAGAAAAAGAAGAAGATAGCAGGAGAGGAAGAATGAAGGGGAATAAGTCAGAGGGGGAGACGAACCAGGAGAGATGATGGACTCTGAAAAACAAACTGAGGTTTCTGGAGGGGAGGAGGGTGGGGGGATGGGTTAGCCTGGTGATGCGTATTGAGGAGGGCACATTCTGCATGGAGCACTGGGTGTTATGAACAAACAATGAATCACGGAACAGTACACCAAAACAAATTATGTAATATATGGTGATTAACATAACAATAAAAAAATTAAAAAAAAAAGAATAACAAAAAAAAAAAAAAAGAAGTCACAAGACTGGTTAAGACCCCAAAGGAAGAGCTAGAGAGAGAAAAGAAGTTGGATGATGAGCCTGAGCCCTCTGATGCTAAGAGATCAAGAACGTGATGGTACCAGCCCAGGATACTGGGAAAGTCAGGAGCCAGGGAGGCAGAGAGCCAGGTGCTGCTGATGGCGCCTTCCCATCCTCAGCTGGCTTAACCATGCGGGAGGCCACATGACTGTGACAGAATAGTTTTGATGACGTGGTGGAGGCAGAGGCTTGGAAGAAGGTGAGCAGAGAGAACACACTGATACCCCATCAAGGAGCCAGGAAGTAGCATGAACCTACAGGGATAGTGTCACTTTTGATGGCAATGCCTAGTAATGAGGGCAAACTTGGTGTTCTTGGGAATAAGAGAAGATAAATGCTAGAGTGACCTCATATCAGGTGAGAATGGTCATCAATTGAGGTGCTATGTGGGGCATCCTGGATCACACCAATTCTAGGTTGAAGGTTAGATATTTGAGACTTTTGGACTATTTCAGTAATTCATTGAAGACCAGGGGGAAATGTGGTGGCCTGTTTACCCTGGATCTGCAGACATGGGATTCCTGCGCTCACTCTCAAAGGGGAATTGGAACAAACAGCTTGGCTGGAACTGGAGCTTGGAGCTTGGCCACAGCTTCCTTCCTGGGTGGGTGCTGGCCAGGAGGCGCTTGCTGGGCCAGGAGGCACCTGCTCAAGAGGTACCGGCTAGACCAGGAGATACCAGGTCCTCACTGGCAGCAAGGGCCCTGGCCACACCTGAGTCTCTGCCCATACTGATTTTCCTGTCCTGGATCCTCAGCCTTCCTGATGGACATGTGTTGCCAAGTGTCCTGACAGGCGTCTTCAGCAGCATGGCAGTGGTTTTCCACCTGCAAGGAGCTGAGATTTGGTGACAGCTCTGCCCCTCCTGGGCTAGTCTCCAACACCGCTCAGCTCATGCAGCTGAACTGAGCCATCTGCCCAGCCTCTGCCTCTTCCCTGACCTGCTTCACCCTTGAGCCCTGTTTCTGAGAAAAAGTTTGTGTTCTTCAGGCAATTGGGGAATCATTCATAAACCTCTTGGTACCCAATCAAACTGATAGTTTACAAAGATTCCAGCCAACTTTGATGGGAGAACTTTTAAGAGCTGGGAAACTAAAGTGCTCTCTTCCCAAGGGCATCATTAATAGGAAGTCAGGTAGGGGTGTGGGAGGCTGAGCAGCCACCTGGGGGAGGTGCCTTGCCAGGCCCCCATCGACGAGAAGGTTGGGTGGTTCTGCCTCTTTAAGCACAGGGAGAGTAGGACCAGAGACTCCAGGGCATCATGATGAGGGTGATGAAGTCTATCCTAGTTACTAACCACACTAAATTCACTCAGAGGAGTGTCAATTAATTTCAATGAGCAATTATGTAACCTGCTTCACACCCTCCTGAGAGCTGGGGTGGCTGCAGCATGGGAGACAGAGCCAGGAGGAAGGGCAGGTGGAGTAAAGAGTTGAACAGGAATCTCCTGATGAGGTTTCTACCTTCTGAAACTGGACTGGGGGCAGGGGCCATGGGAGATGAGGCGTGTTGACTGCTTCCGGGCCTCAGCAGACATTGTATTCCCTGGTCTCCATGGAATTTTCCTGCCAGGAGCCTGGCTACCCCACACAGATCTGACAGGGTCTGCAGGCTGCACCAGAGCATCACGCAACGTGACTGTGACACGTAAACACCAATGTGCTGCAGATCACACCAGGTAGCTGACATTTCCTCCACCTGGAGCCAGAACACAGTCCAGCCATGCGAACGGCTGCTGGATTTCTCATTTTGTGGTGTATTTGTTTTCCACCATTTCTGTATTCTCTCACTATCTATATTTCAAAGGGATTAGATTTTTTTCGGTGTGTCAACTTTTTTTTTTGATTTTTAGTAGGCTATATATTATAAGCAAGTATGTGACAACACAAAAACTTAACAGTCCTTGTGTTTTTTATATTGAGATATAATTGACATGTAACATTATATTAGTTTGACATCTGTCACCACACGTAGTTACATTTTTTCCCTTATTTTATTAGAACTTTTAAGATCTACTCTCTCAGCAATTTTCTATTTATTTATTTATTTTTATGTTCAGTTAGCCAACATATAGTAATTTTCAAATATAAAACATAGTATTATTAACAGTACCATGGTGTGCATTACATCCAAACTTTTTGTTGAATTCTACAATACATATAGAAAAGTGCCCAAATCTTAAGTGTATAGTTTGATGAATTTTTATAAACTGCACACACCCATGAAACCAATACCCAATCAAGAACCAGACGTGGCTAGAACCCCACAGCTCCAACACTCCCTTCCTCCCATAGCTCCCAAAGGTAACCATGGTCTTAACCACCTACCGCCACAGGTTAGTTTTGCCTGGTTTTTGTATTTATATAAGTGGAATCACACAGAATGTGCTCTTGTGTGTTTGGTGTTTTCATTCAAGATTCTCTCATGATGTCATATGTAGCTGTAATTCATTAATTCTCATTGCATGAATAGATCACGATTCATCCACTCAGCTGTTGATGGACATTTGGGTTGGTTCTATCCTTTGGTTATAAGTAATGATGCTCTGATAATTCTTATACATGTCTTTTGGGGGGAATATGCATGCATTTCTGTTGGGTATAAATCCAAGAGTGGAATTGCTGGGTCATAGGTCTGTGTCTGTTCAATTTTAGCAGTTAACAGTCTTTCTTTCTTTTTTTAGATATTTATTTATTTTAGAAAGAGAGAGAGAGAGCACATGTACAAGCATGAGTGGGGGGAGGAACAGAGGGAGAGGGAGAGAATCTCGAGCAGACTCTGTGCTGAGCACAGACCCCAAAATGGGGACTGATCTCATGACCCTGAGATCATGACTTGAGCCGAAATCAAGAGTTGGATGCTTAACTGACTGAGCCACCCATGCGCCCCAGCAGCAGTCTTTCTGGATGATTGCCACACTGTCCAGTTCCCTCAGGAGTGTAGGAGTGCTCTCCATCCTTGTCAGCACTTAGTACTGTCTGTCTTCATTTTAGCCATCCTGGAAGATGTATCACATTGTGGTTTCAATTTACATTTCCTGGTGACTAGGAAGTTGGGCATTCATGCTTGTTTGCCATTGGGATATGAGTCAGATCTCTCTTGATCTTGGATTTGAGAGAGCAAAATAGGGCTTCAGTGGGAACCTCTTTATCCCCACTGGACCACAGGACTGCATTCAGACGGTTCTGCCAAAACTCAGTCATGCAACCCACTGTGTTGCCTTCGAGATGGTGGATCAGGCCAACATCTCTGTTCCCAACACATCCCCCAAAGCCTTTCTGTTTGAAATGCGTGTGGTTGGTTAACAAGTTCCTCTTAAATCTGAGGAAGTGTTGGGTGGGGCCACAGAGTTGCTGTGAGCTTTGCTGTGCCAGACCCTCGGTGTCATCCCTCACTTGAGGCAGCACAGCCTTGGCCAGGAGCTGGGGTGGGTCGTGCCCTCCTCCCAGTGGCTCTGTGACCCTGTGCTCCATCTGTCATCTGTCAGTGGCTCTGTCATCATGCCCCATCTGCACAATGGGAATGACCACCATGCTTGCCTTGCAGCCCTGTGGGGACTGGGTGCCACCTCATTTGTCCTACAGGCAGGACAAAGTGGGGATAGAATTCCCTTTTTGTTTAAGAGACTCATGGCCACGTGGTGAGCACACTGTGGACCCAGGACCTCGAGCCCCTGTCCACCTTCTTCCCTCCACTTGAATTAAATGACTCAGCCTGGCAGCTGTGAAGGGAAGGGGCCACCATGACAGGTGGCCAAGAGTGCTTTCTGTGGGAAGCTCATGGGTGGACCAACTGTTCAGCTGTTTGTGCTCATGGGGATGCTGTCCACAGTGATTTCTATTCTGAGGACCACTGAGTGGCTCTGAGTCCAATTCTTTAAGAAAATATTCCTTTTGGCATAAAGCATCCTTTATGATTATTACATTAGTCATTGTGATCACTATCATTACTAATTCATTCCTGCTGATGTGCATGGAATGTCTGTATGTGGCTGTGTGCAGTATGCCTACACTCAGTGAGCAGACGGTGAGCCCCGGGCTGGCGGGTTGTCAATGTGACTGGGACCCCAGGCCACCCGTGTGCCAGCTACCTGGGTCCTGACAGACAGTGGGGAAACTTGGCTTGCCCCTGTTGCTTTGATGTCGGCTTCTATACTGTCCATATGACATGTCAATCACTTGTTCCTATAGTGGCCCTGCACAATGAGCCACCTCAGATCTCAGCAGCTTACTTTGGAAAACAGCCCAGCAGTATCTTATAAAGTTACCACTTTATACACTTAGCATGTGACCCAGCAATTCCACTGCTAGGTGTTTACCCAGGAGAAATGGAACTGCATGTCCACACAGAGACAATTATGAGCCTGTTTATAGCAGCATTGTTCATAATAGTCCCAAACTGAATGTGACCCAAGGTCTATCACATGGAGGATATTCACATTATGGGATATCACCCAGTAATAGGCAGAAACAAGATATTAACACACATATGATGGAACTCAAACACATCATGTGAAGTGAAAGCAGCACACAGGACTGCATGCCTCACTTATGTGATCCTCTAGGAGAGACAAATCAGAGTGATGAGGGAACTGTTTAGCAGGAGGAAACTGGTCTGTATTTTGGTAGTATTGATGGTTACGCTATTTCATGCAGTGACCACAATGCATCAGGTTCTACACTTTACATAAGTGAATTTTATCATATGCAAAATAACACCTGAATAAAAGCCTCAGTGGCTTAAAATTACATTTCAATCGATCAAACAAAAGGCCTCTCTTAGCCCTCATGAGGCTATAGATGCAGTTTTCCTGGCTTGGCTGTGCTCACTGAGGCGTTTGTGTGTAGCTGTGGGTTGGCTGGGCTCTCGCATAGGCTTGGGGGATGGCCTTGCTCTCTACTGGTCCTGAAGACATTTGTGACCCAGAATTTTGTAGGGTTGGATGGTGGCAGGTGGCTGTTAAGAGGACTTTTGTCATTCTTTTTGTTACCATATGTATCACATTAACTGATGTTTGTATTTTGATCCATTATTCTGCCATGGTGTATGAACTGTTAAATGTGGTACTGAGTTTGGTCTGATGGTATTTTTTTGAGGATTTTTGCATCTATGTTCATTAGGGACAGTGGCCTCTGGTTTTCTTTTTTTATAGTGTCTTTGTCTGGCTTAAGTATCAGGGTAATCCTAAAATTTGTGGAACCACAAACGACTCAGAATAGCTAAAGCAATCTTGAGAAAGAAGAATAAAGTTGGAGGTATCACACATCCTGACTTCAAAATATATTACAAACCTACAGTAATTAAGACAGTGTGGTCTTGGCCAAGTGCAGACATATAGACCAAGAGAACAAAACAGAGAACTTAGAACCAGACTCATCCATACACAGGCAACTGAATTGATCTTCAACAAGGTGCCAGGAACACACCTGGGGGAGGACAGCCTCTTCAGCAAATGGTTTTGGAAAACAAGATCCACATGCAAAAGATTGAAATTGGACCTCTGTCTTACACCATACATGTACATAAGCTCAAAATGGATTAAAGATTTAAACACAGGACTTGAAACTGTAAAACTCCTAGAAGTGAACACAGGGGAGAACCTTCATGACATTTGTCTTGGCACTGATTTCTTGGACACAACAACACCAAAAGCACAAGCAAAAAAACCCAGAAGTAGATGAGTGGGATGACATCAAACAACAAGCTTTTTAAAAAATGTTTTATTTAAATTCAATTTAGTTGACATATATATACTGTATTATTTAGATAGAGTTCAGTAATTCATCAGTCTTATATAACATCCAGTGCTCATTTACATCACATACCCTCCTTAATGCTCATCACCCAGTTACCCCACCCTCCCACTCCCCTCCCCTTCCAGCAACTCTCAATTTGTTCCCTAGAGTCTCTTATGGTTTGCCTCCCTCTCTGTTTTTATCTTATTTTATTTCCCCCCTCCCTTCCCCTATGTTCATCTGTTTTGTTTCTTAAACTCCACATAATGAGTGAGATCATATGATAATTGTCTTTCTCTGACTGACTTATGCTGCTTAACATAATACCCTCTAGTTTCATCCCCATCATTGCAAATGGCAAGGTTTCATTTTTTTTTGATGGCTGAGTAATATTCCTTCACACACACACACACACACACACACACACACACACACACACACACACACACACACAATGTCTTCTTTATCCATTCATCAGTTGATGGACTTCTGGGCTCTTTCCATAGTTTGGCTATTGTGAATGATGCTGCTATAAACATTGGGATGCATGTGTCCCTTCCAAACACTATGTTTGTATTTGTAGCCTTTGGATAAGTACCTAGTAGTGCAATTGCTGAGCTGTAGAGTAGCTCTATTTTCAACTTTTTAAAAAAATTTTTTATTGTTATGTTAATCACCATATATTACATCATTTGTTTTGGTGTAGTGTTCCATGATTCATTGTTTGTTCATAACACCCAGTGCTCCATGCAGAATGTGCCCTCTTTAATACCCATCACCAGGCTAACCCATCCCCCTACCCTCCTCCCCTCTAGAACCCTCAGTTTGTTTTTCAGAGTCCATCATCTCTCCTGGTTCGTCTCCCCCTCTGACTTACTCCCCTTCATTCTTCCTCTCCTGCTATCTTCTTCTTTTTCTTTTTTCTTAAAATATGTTGCGTTATTTGTTTCAGAAGTACAGATCTGTGATTCAACAGTCTTGCACAATTCACAACGCTCACCGTAGCACATACCCTCCCCAGTGTCTATCACCCAGCCACCCATCCCTCCCACCCCCGACCACTCCAGCAACCCTCAGTTTGTTCCTGAGATTAAGAATTCCTCATATCAGTGAGGTCATATGATACATGTCTTTCTCTGATTGACTTATTTCGCTCAGCATAACACCCTCCAGTTCCATCCACGTCGTTGCAAATGGCAAGATCTCATTCCTTTTGATGGCTGCATAATATTCCATTGTGTATATATACCACCTCTTCTTTATCCATTCATCTGTCGATGGACATCTTGGCTCTTTCCACAGTTTGGCTATTGTGGACATTGCTGCTATAAACATTGGAGTGGGTGCACGTACCCCTTCGGGTCCCTACATTTGTATCTTTGTGATAAATACCCAGTAGTGCAATTGCTGGATCGAACGGTAGCTCTAATTTCAACTGTTTGAGGAACCTCCATACTGTTTTCCAGAGGGGTTGCACCAGCTTGCATCCCCACCAACAGTGTAGGAGGGTTCCTCTTTCTCCGCATCCCCGCCAACATCTGTCGTTCCCTGACTTGTTAATTTTAGCCATTCTGACGGGTGTGAGGTGGTATCTCATTGAGGTTTTGATTTGGATTTCCCTGATGCCGAGCGATGTTGAGCACTTTTTCATGTGCCTGTTGGCCATGTGGATGTCTTCTTTGGAAAAATGTCTGTTCATGTCTTCTGCCCATTTCTTGATTGGATTATTTGTTCTTTGGCTGTTGAGTTTGATAAGTTCTTTATAGATTTGGGATACTAGCCCTTTATCTGATATGTCATTTGCAAATATTTTCTCCCATTCTGTCGGTTGTCTTTTGGTTTTGTGGACTGTTTCTTTTGCTGTGCAAAAGCTTTTTATCTTGATGAAATCCCAATAGTTCATTTTTGCCCTGGCTTCCCATGCCTTTGACGATGTTTCTAGGAAGAAGTTGCTGCAGCTGAGGTCGAAGACGTTGCTACCTGTGTTCTCCTTTAGGATTTTGATGGACTTCTGTCTCACGTTTAGGTCTTTCGACCATTTGGAGTCTATTTTCGTGTGTGGTGTAAGGAAATGGTCCAGTTTCATTCTTCTGCATGTGGCTGTCCAATTTTCCCAACACCATTTGTTGAAGAGACTGTCTTTTTTCCATTGGACATTCTTTCCTGCTTTGTCAAAGATAAGTTGACCGTAGAGTTGAGGGTCCATTTCTGGGCTCTCGATTCTGTTCCATTGATTTTTGTGTCTGTTTTTGTGCCAGTACCATACTGTTTTGATGATGACAGCTTTGTAATAGAGCTGGAAGTCCGGAATTGTGATGCCGCCAGCTTTGCTTTTCTTTTTCAAGATTCCTCTGGCTATTCGGGGTCTCTTCTGGTTCCATACAAATTTTAGGATTATTTGTTCCATTTCTTTGAAAAAAGTGGATGGTATTTTGATGGGGATTGCATTGAATGTGTAGATTGCTCTAGGTAGCATTGACATCTTCACAATGTTGGTTCTCCCAATCCATGAGCATGGAACGTTTTTCCATTTCTTTGTGTCTTCTTCAATTTCTTTCATGAGTATTTTATAGTGTTCTGAGTACAGATCCTTTGCCTCTTTGGTTAAATTTATTCCTAGGTATCTTATGGTTTTGGGTGCAATTGTGAATGGGATCGACTCCTTGATTTGTCTCTCTTCTGTCTTGTTGTTGGTGTATAGGAATGCCACTGATTTCTGTGCATTGATTTTATAGCCTGCTACTTGACTGAATTCCTGTATGAGTTCTAGCAGTTTTGGGGTGGAGTCTTTTGGGTTTTCCACATAAAGTATCATATCATCTGCAAAGAGTGAGAGTTTGACTTCCTCTTTGCCGATTTGGATGCCTTTGATTTCTTTTTGTTGTCTGATTGCTGTGGCTAGGACTTCTAATACTATGTTGAATAGCAGTGGTGAGAGTGGACCTCCCTGCCGCGTTCCTGACCTTAGGGGAAAAGCTCTCAGCTTTTCCCCATTGAGAATGATATTCGATGTAGGTTTTTCGTAGATGGCTTTTATGATATTGAGGTATGTACCCTCTATCCCTATACTCTGAAGAGTTTTGATCAAGAAAGGATGCTGTACTTTGTCAAATGCTTTTTCTGCATCTATTGAGAGGATCATATGATTCTTGTTCTTTCTTTTGTTAATGTATTGTATCACGCTGATTGATTTGCGGATGTTGAACCAACCTTGCAGCCCAGGGATAAATCCCACTTGGTCGTGGTGAATAATCCTTTTAATGTACCGTTGGATCCTATTGGCTAGTATTTTGGTGAGAATTTTTGCATCCATGTTCATCAAGGATATTGGTCTGTAATTCTCCTTTTTGATGGGATCTTTGTCTGGTTTTGGGATCAAGGTAATGGTGGCCTCATAAAAGGAATTTGGAAGTTTTCCTTCCATTTCTATTTTTTGGAACAGTTTCAGGAGAATAGGTGTTAATTCTTCTTTAAATGTCTGATAGAATTCCCCTGGGAAGCCATCTGGCCCTGGGTTTTTGTTTGTTGGGAGATTTTTGATGACTGCTTCAATTTCCTTAGTGGTTATAGGTCTGTTCAGGTTTTCTATTTCTTCCTGGTTCAGTTTTGGTAGTTGATACATCTCTAGGAATGCACCCATTTCTTCCAGGTTATCTAATTTGCTGGCATAGAGTTGCTCCTAATATGTTCTTATAATTGTTTGTATTTCTTTGGTGTTGGTTGTGATCTCTCCTCTTTCATTCATGATTTTGTTGATTTGGGTCATTTCTCTTTTCTTTTGATCAGTCTGGCCAGGGGTTTATCAATCTTGTTAATTCTTTCAAAGAACCAGCTCCTAGTTTCGTTGATCGGTTCTACTGTTCTTTTGGTTTCTATTTCATTGATTTCTGCTCTGATCTTTATGATTTCTCTTCTCCTGCTGGGTTTAGGCTTTATTTGCTGTTCTTTCTCCAGCTCCTTTAGGTGTAGGGTTAGGTTGTGTATTTGAGACCTTTCTTGTTTCTTGAGAAAGTCTTGTATTGCTATATACTTTCCTCTTAGGACTGCCTTTGCTGTATCCCAAAGATTTTGGACAGTTGTGTTTTCATTTTCATTGGTTTCCATGAATTTTTTTAATTCTTCTTTAATTTCCTGGTTGACCCATTCATTGTTTAGTAGGATGCTCTTTAGCCTCCATGTATTTGAGTTCTTTCCGACTTTCCTCTTGTGATTGAGTTCTAGTTTCAAAGCATTGTGGTCTGAAAATATGCAGGGAATGATCCCAATCTTTTGGTACCGGTTGAGACCTGATTTTTGACCTAGGATTCTATTTTCAACTTTTTGAGGAACCTCCATATTGTTTTCCAGAGTGGCTACACCAGTTTGCATTCCCACCAGTAGTGTAAGAGGGTTCACTTTTCCCTGCTTCCTCACCAACACCTGTGAAACAACAAGCTTTTGAACAGTAAAGGAAACAGTCAACAAAATGAAAAGGCAACCAATGGGATGGGAGGGAACACCTACAGACTATATATCTGATAAGAATTCAATATCCAAACTATGTAAGAAACGCATACAACTCAGTAGCAAAAACAAAACAAAACAAAACAACCCACAAAAAAACCTGATTACAAATGGGCAGAGGACATGAATCAACATTTTTTCTGAAGAAGACATCCAGATGGCCAACAGACACATGGAAAGATGCTCAATATCACTCATCATCAGGGAAATACAAATCAAAACCATAATGGAATATCACCTCATGCCCACCAGGATGTCTATTATTAAAAAAACTAAGTATTGGTGAGGTCATGGAGAAAAAGGAACCCTTGTCCACTATTGGTGGGAATGTAAATTGATGCAGTCACTATAGAAAACAGTATAAAGTTTTCTCAAAAAATTAAAAAAAGTACTATATGACCCAGCAATCCCACTTCTGGCATATATCTGAAGGCAATGAAATCAGGATCTTGGAAAGACTGTTTGCATTTCTATGTTCATTATAATAATGAAGACACAGAAACAACCTAAGTATCCATCAACAGATGAATGGATAAAGAAGATTGGTGTATATATATATGTATATCTATATACACACACACATATATAATACGCATATATACATACACACATATACACACACACACACATACATACAGTGGAATATTATTCATCCTTAAACAGAAGACAATCCTGTCATACATGACAACATGGGTGAACCCAGAGGACATCATGCTAAATGAAATAAGCCAGACACAGAAGGCCAAAAACTGCATGATTTCACTTACATGAGGCAGATTCATAGAAACAGAGTAGAATGGTGGTTGCCAAAAGCTAGGCAGGGCACAAAATTTCAGTTACACAAATTGAGTAAGTTCTAGAGATCAGCCATATGACATTGTGTTTATGTTGAAAATACTGTAGTGTGCAGTGCACTTAGGACTTTCAGAAAAGAAGCAGGTGGCAGAGCCTAGGGTGGCCCCATGTCCCCCTGCTGTGTAATTCTTGAGAGTGGATGGGACTTTTTTTTCTCCTCTTCCAAAGCAAGTTCTTTTTTGTCCAACCAACCATCAGGTGTTCAGTGGGGCCTGGGGCTGTACTTGGTATATTGTATTAGGGCATAAATGCAAAAGCGTAAGACACAGTGTCTGTCAATTTGAGGTATAAATCCTAAGCATTTCTTAGGAATTACTCCATGGTTAAAAATAAAATCTGTACTTACTTGCCAGTATTGTAATGAGCATTTTTAAAAGTCAACATTAAAAAATTTACACCTCACATTATCCTGGTATGAAATTTCTTCTTAGTAATACAACTTCATTGTTACCAACAAGTTCTAGTTTTGTTAAAATTTGCCTTATATTCCCCTCCTCTGTAATTTGAATAGAGGCCTTTTAAAAAAAGAGTTTTAAAAGGTTAAGCAGTGGGAAGTGCTTGGGTACAAATTTGGCTGACAGTTTTCTGGGCAAAAGACCTCTAGACTGCTGAGTGAACCTAGCTCATCTCCAATTCACTTTTATTAATATGTTGAGGATAACAAAAAGGGACATAAAGCACTTGAGAGTGGATGGGAACCAACAAGTATGCAAAGGGATTGGGATGTCACTCCTGTGATGCGTTATGTTCCATGAGACTCCATCCGAGTCTGACCCTGCGGGCCTGGAAGGAGCTGTCAAACAGTAGGAGGGCATGTAGGGCCACCTGGCAGGGATCTCTTCCCAGAAAGAGAATAGGGCCTTGGTCTTACATTTGCAAGGAGATGAATTCTTTTTTTTTTTTTTTTTTTAAAGATTTTATTTATTTGACAGAGAGAGAGACAGCGAGAGAGGGAACACAAGCAGGGGGAGTGGGAGAGGGAGAAGCAGTCTTCCTGCCGAGCAGGGAGCCCGATGTGGGGCTCGATCCCAGGACCCTGAGATCATGACCTGAGCTGAAGGCAGTTGCCTAGCCAACTGAGCCACCCAGGCACCCCTGCAAGGAGAAGAATTCTGCCAAGAGCCTGAGAGATCTTGGAAGTGGGTCCCTCCCCAGGTGAGCCTCACATGGAACACAGCCCCAGCTGACATCTGCCTGCAGTCTGGCAAGACCCCAAGCAGAGGACCCATGGAAAGTACGAGATCATCAATAGTTTTGTGCGGCTAACCTGTGATAATTTGTTACACAGCAATAGAAAACTAATATGGATGGTCAAGGGGAGGATGGTGGAATGTGAGGTTGGAAATATTTTTTAAAATAAACAATTATTGAAAAGGCATAAGCAGGTTTTCTCTGAGAGTAATCTGAGACTAATTAGTACCTTTGCATGCTACTCACATGGTCTTGGTCATTGGCAGGTGATCTGAGGTGCAGAGGCTGGTCCCCAGACCATGCTCGGGAACTTCTCAGGACTCTCCTGTAAGGCCTGGACCAGCTGATTCTAAGTGTCTGCAGTAGTGGCAAATATCTACCTTAGATTGTGACTGACTTTTTAGGAAAACCAGCCAAAGTTGCCATGTGCAATTTTCCCGGAGTACAGGATCCTAGGTTGGCAGATTTTTCCAGCACCTTGAAGGCACTCACTGACTTCCATAGTTACTGCTGGAAAGTCAGCTTCTGGTTCCCTGGGAAGACATCTGCGCTTTTCCCAGCTGCTTTTGGGAGTTTCTCTCTGTCTTTGATGTCCTGCACTGTCAGTATAATGTGTCTGGGCATCATTTGTATTAATTCTGCTCAGCATTCATGGACCTTTATTGAATCTATAGATTTCTTTTGTTCATTAGTTCTGGAATATTCTCAACCACAGTCTTATCAAATATTGCTCTATATCAGGGACAAGCCTTTTCTGAAAAGGGTCAGATAGTATATATTTGACTTGCAGGTCTCACTCTTCCTGCCCACCACTCCCTGATGCATCACAGGCAACCACTGATCTGCTTTCTGTCGCTGGTGATCAGTCTGCATTTTCTAGATTTTTATGTATCACATTTTTCCCATTTAACATAATTACTCTGAGACCATCTATGTCATTGCCTGCATCAATAGTCCATTCCTCTTTATTGCTAATAAATCCAATATGTGGTTATACCATAATTTATTTATCCACCTTCTGATGGACCCTTGAGCTATTTCCAGTTTGGGACTATCAAAGAAAGCTGTGATGAACATACACTTACAGATCTTTGAAAGGACTTTCATTTCTTTTGGGTAAATACCTGTGAGATGGGGGGTTGTATGGTACGTTTGTGTGTAATGTTTCAGGAAGTTCCCATCTTGTTCTCCAAAGTGGCTCTGCCCTTTACATTCCAGCCAAGACATATGATTTAGAAATATCTTCTCTCAGGCTGTGGCTTGTGTTTTCATTATTTTAACTGTGCCTCTTGAAGAGCAAAAGATTTAAATTCTATTGAAGTCAGTTGATGATTTTTTCTTTTATGGATTTTGGTTTTGCTTTCATATCTAAGAAATTTTTGCCCAACCCAAGGTAAAAAAGATTTCCTCATATGTTTTCCTCTGGGGGTTTTAGGTTATATTTAGGTCTATGAGTATATATGATATGAGGTATCAAAGCCTATTTGGGGGAATCAAGATATCTAATTTTTCTGGCATTATTTGTTGAAAAGACTATTCTTTTTCCACTAAATTGCCTTTGCACTTTTGTGAAAAGTCAGTTGTCTTTATATGTGGGGCTCCGTTTCTTAGTCTCTCTACTCTGATCTGCTGATCTATTTGTCTATGTTGATGCCAGGACCATGCTGTCTTATTATAGTAATTTTACAATAAAACCTGAAATCAGACAGTGTTAGTTTTCCAAATCTGTGGCTCTTTTTCAAGTTGTTTTGAAAATTCCAGGTCCTTAGAATCAGTTTGGTACTTCCTAAGAGAAACCTGCTTAAGTTCTGATTGAGATTGCATCAAATGTATAGATCAGTTTGGGAAGGATTGGCATCTTAACTATGGGGAGTGTTTCAACCAATGAACATGGTTTACATCCCATTTCTTTAGGTCTTCTTTAATGTTCTCAGCAATATTTTGTAGTTTTGAGTGTATAGTTCTTGCACATTTTTGTAAGATTTACACTTAGCTATTTTATTTTTTTAAAGTTAAATTCAATTAGCCAAGGTATAGTACATCATTAGTTTTTGATATAATGGTCAATGATTTATTAGTTTACTATAACACCCAGTGCTCATCACATCAGGTGCCCTCTTTAATTCCCATCATACTGGAAATGGTATTTGGAAAATATTCCAATTTCCTATTGTTTGTTGCTGATATATAGAAATACAATTGATGTTTGAATAATAAGCTTTGTTGTAGACTCTACGAGTCTCCTCTTTGCTCATCATGTCAGCCATGAGTAAAGACAGTCTCAGAGGCATCTGTGAGGCAAACCCCTTCCTTCTGGGCTTTGCACTTTAGTCCTCTCTGCTCTGCTGGGTCCACTCCATTTATCCAGTTTCTGGGGCTTTGTTGCTGCCGTCCCCTCTGTCGTTGTCCTTATCTGGTGGGTTCCTTTAGCATCGGTCTGGTGGGATTTAAGGAGGGAGCATGTGGTGCTCAACCTGCTATCTTTAACCAAAAACTGAATCCTCGCTGGGGGCTGGGCCTGGGAGGCAGAGGCCCCCTTGGAGAGGGCCTGGGGGTGGTCAGCAGGACCACTGGTGGCAAGGCGTCGCGGGCCACAGGAGCTCTGACTCCTCATCTGCTAGTGGGTCATCCTGGCCTGGGGCATGGGGGGCAGTCTGGCTCAGCACTGCAGGCCTAGGGACACTGACCTCCCCCTGCTGCTCAGACAGGAAAAACAGCCTCTTCCTTCTCTGCTGTAATGGCCCCCAATTTCACAGTGTGCAAAAGAAAGGAGTAGCCACTGGAAATACACGTCTCCAAAAGTCTGAAAAAACAACAAATGGAGGTCTGCTCGGAACTAGGGGAGCTTGAGGGCTGGAATCCCAGGCGGGTGGTGGTGTCCTCCTTCCCAGCTGAGGCTCTGGCCTGTTCCTTGCATCTCATTCCCGCCCTGAATGGGGTCTGTCCCTTTTGTTTCTACCGCTCCCCCTTCAAGCTCTTCCCACCACCCTGCAGGGACAGCCAGCAGACCCCTGCCCCCAACAGCTGCCTCCTCCAGCAGCCCACCTCCCTAGCCAGCGCTTCCTCAATACCCTTTCTCTGGCTACCCAGCAGCTTGCCCCCCGACCCCCCGCTCCCTCACTGCTCTCCCCTCCCACCTGATGTCTGAGCCACCTGCTGACAAACCCAGGGGAACAGTTCTGGCCTCACCTGGTGCCCTGTGGGGACCTCCACCCTGACCAGGGTGTGGGGCGGCCTGTGGGCTACCTCTTCCACCCTCAGTGCTCCCTTGCTGAGGGGTCTTCTCTGCTCCTCTGCTCTTCACCCCTGGTAGGTGACCTTCTTGTGCTCCTGACTGTGCTCTCCCTCTATAAGCTTACTCTGAAAGTTCTATTTCTGGCCCCTTTTCTCTGGAGCTCCAGAGCCAGGGACTGGACCACCTCTTGGATGTTCCAGTGCCCTCCTCCCCGGACCTGCCCATCTGGGTGGGTGGATAGTGGACCCCCAGCCTCAGCGCCTCACAGAGCTCGGGCCCCACCTTCAGGGCTGCCCCACAGCCTCACACGCCTGCCCACTGTGCTGTGTTTGAGGCGCCCCAGCCCCTTGCCTGGGCTTCTTACACTGGCTCCCTTATCCCTGGACTCCTGCTTCCACACTGTGTTCCGTGTCCCACGTTAGAACAAGGCCAAATCCTGTAGAACCTCCCCAAGTTAGAGCAATCGTCTAAAAACTCAAATTATGATTTCATGCAGCTGTGCTTTCAGTGGGTCCCCGTGGCCCCCAGTCCAAGAGCCCATGAGACTCCTCCATCAGGCCCCTGCTTGCTCCCCACCTCATCTCTGCTCTGGGGGTTCTTTCTGTCTTCAGTTGGGGGCACCTGCCCAGCAGCCCAAGCCAACACTGGGGCCTTGTCCATGACCCCTAGTTTTCACTCCCCCAACATTAACTAGTCGCCTGATTGGGCTGCTTATGCCTGTGCCCCTCTCCCCCCGCAGCCCATCTCCGACTTCTCCCCCTCTGCTCAGGTGGGCCGTCCCTCTGACCCAGCTGCAGAGTTGTCTCTCCAACATGAAGATCAGAGCGCGTCTCCACTTTGTTTAAAGTGGCTTCCACCTCTGCAGGAGGATGTTCGGGGAACACATCTGCCATGCTGGTAGCCTTGCATTCCAGCACCTTCTGGTTTGCAGCTGTGCTTGGTCTCCCGACACTGCTGTTCTCCTGTGGGGCACTCCACACTCGCTGGGGCTGACTCACGTCCTCACCCATCCTTGGCATCCATGCCCCGCCTGGAACGGGTCGTGTCTCCCTGGCCTTGGGGGCCCTGTTGTGTGGCAAGCCCCGACCGGAGCTGCTTCTGTTGCTTCCAGACTAAGCCAGGCTGTGAGTTCCCTGACCCAGCTGGTCTCTGCAGGGCCAAGCAGCTCCAGCGAGAGGCTGGTACTCAGTGCTTGCTTTATTAATTGTCAGACCAGTGAGCCAGTAGTATTTTCACCCTAGGTATTTTTTTTTTTTTTTTTTTTTTTGGTGATCACATTTATTGAAAGGGTTGGAAAAAAATTAAAATGCCCTTTAGCTTAAGAATTTTTTAGTTATCTGCAAATCAACTCGTTTCAGGAGTGGAAGAATCCTTGGTCATTTCTTAATATCAAAATTTACACAGGTTTCTCTTTTGAATGTCTTCTACATTTAAAGAGGCAATCATACAAAAGCTCCTATATTCCATACATGATAAATTCTTTGTTTCAGCCAACTCTTAAAGGAGGGGCAACTAGTACAACACCATCTCCCCGGACAAAAAGCATTGGAATATTCCGTTTTGTTGATTTATATATCTCTTCGTATGTTTCCTCATCAATTTCTATTTCCACCGACCGGCACAAGGCCTTCTCCACCTGCACCGCGTGCCTGGCTGTGGTGGTCATCTTCGACTCGGCCTCCCTCTCATCTACGCCTGGCCATACGCCATCTACTCCTTCAACCTCAACAAGCTGGTGTCCGTGGTCTACACGGTGCTCATGCTGTTGCTCAACCCCATCATTTACTGCCTGCGGAACCAGGAGGTCAAGGAGGCGCTACGCAAGGCGCCTTGTGACTTGTAGTCACAGTTTCTTCCACATCTCCCAATATCATACTTAAATGCTGATCATAAGCATGTAATCTGCCTGGAAGCTCTCTGTCATTTCTCATTTTCACATAAATTTGCTCATCCAGGCTGAGCCTGATGAGATCCAGGGGCTCTTCTACAGTGTTGGTAGTTTGTTGCTGGTCCATGTCGTCTGCCATGTTTCAAACCCTGGGCCTTTTTTTTTTTTCTTCACCCTAGTTTTTAAAGTGATTACTTTACAGAAGTTTGATTTGGAAGGACCTCCATTATGAAAGTGGGAAGTGCTCAAGGTTTCAGACCTATAGGCAGCTTGCATGGGCCGTTTGCTCTATCCTGGTGCCTGCCACGGCAGTTGGAGTCTGTGCCAAGACACCTGGCAAGATGCAGCGATGGGTCAGTCTGTGCTGGGATTGCCCACAGTCCTGGCCCAAGGGGCTACGTGGGGACTTGTGCCCTGTTCCTTGCATCGCATGGCCCATCACACCCACGGAGCCCAGTGTGTGCATGCTGAATGAGCAGCCTTAATGTTCAGTGTCTAGTGTGTTTCTGTGGTGGCCCAGAGAATGAAGCTCAAAACCCCCATTGTCATTTGCCCAAGATGAACATTTTAGATTTCCCCAACCTTGCCAGCATGGTTGACAATTATAACCAGAAATCCTGCAGAGGCACCATGAGATTTCTGACCAGCACTCAGGCTGCCTTTGAGCACAGGCTGGGGCCGGGCCTCGTGACCCTAGAAGCCGTGGCAGAGCCTCATGGGCTGTCACAGGCTGGGGCCGGGCCTCGTGACCCTAGAAGCCGTGGCAGAGCCTCATGGGCTGTCACAGTCATGCTCCAGTGGGGACACAGGGCCTTCTGATGCCATGGTACCAATCATCTCAGGAGAGCAGGCGGAGGTTCCTTTCGGACGATCCAGGTACTGTCCTCCCTGGTCAGCCAGGCCTGTGGTGGGTGTGGACCCCCACCCAGTCTCCACTTGGTGACGATGTGCTTGTGGGAGCCGTGGCCAGGGTCAGCTGCACAGCAGGGCCAAAGTGAGCCAGCTTGGAGGGTCCTATACACCAGGTCCGTCACAGAGCAGGGAGGCCACAGTCGGGCAAACGGCTGGAGGAAGTGGAAGGGGCGGAGGGGTGTGAGTCCCTGTAGAATCAGCACCAGGGCTGGGTCCGTGTGGAGCAGAGCTGTGGCTCGGGGCCTACACATCGCTTTCAAGCCCAGCCTTGTCTACTCTGCGTGCCCCCATCGGAGAGGAAGCTGGTCACAGGGACGCTGCTAGGGAGGTGCCGCCAGGGGACTGCTGGCGGTGGGCGGGCAGCTCCCTGCCTTCCCGGGGTCTTATTTGCCCCAGGACCCTGGGGATGGCAGGGTGAGGGGGCTCCACACGGGGTGCCCGTTCCAGGCATTGGCTCCCTGGCCATGAGCCGGGTTGGGGTGGTCATCCTGTGTGGTGTCCCGGGCAGGTCCCGCTAGATGAGGGGCAGGGACAGGGAGGACTCTGCCTTCAGCCCCTTGCCCTGGTGGAGCTGCTCAGGAGATAAACAGGAGACACTGAGGCCCAGCGTGGGTCCTGGGGAGGCTCCTAGGACTGGGCACTCAGGGCCTGGGCTGCCCTCCGAGCCGCCTTGCGTAGCGCCTCCTTGACCTCCTGGTTCCGCAGGCAGTAAATGATGGGGTTGAGCAACAGCATGAGCACCGTGTAGACCACGGACACCAACTTGTTGAGGTCGAAGGAGTAGATGGCGCATGGCCGGGCGTAGATGAGAGGGAGGCCGAGTCGAAGATGACCACCACAGCCAGGCGCGCGGTGCAGGTGGAGAAGGCCTTGTGCCGGTCGGTGGCAGAAGCGATGCGCAGCACGGTGCCGAGGATGGCGGTGTACAAGAGAATGGTGAGCAGGAGCGGCCCCAGCAGGAGGAGCAGCGCCAGGAGGAAGTCCACCAGTTCTGCTGCGGACACGCCAGAGCACGCCAGGTTCAGCAGGGGGGACACATCGCAGAAGAAGTGGTTCATGATGTTGGGGCCACAGTAGCCCAGGCGCGAGATGAAGAAGACCTTTCCCAGGGAGACGGTGAAGCCTAAGATCCAGGAGCTGGTGGCCAGGAAGCTGCAGAAACTCGTGATGGCGGGGTAGCGGTTGTAGCCACGACGCCCAGGAGCGTGAGCTCGGTGCAGGCCAGCACCAGGAAGAAGTACAGCTGTGCCACGCAGCCCACGAAGGAGATGTGGTGGAGCGGGGACGCCGCCAGGCTGAGCAGCATCTTGGGCACGGTGACAGAGATGTACCACACCTCCAGGAAGGACAGGTTGCTGAGGAAGACGTACATGGGCTTGGGCAACAGGGCACTGACACGGATCCCGGTGAGAAGGACCACGTTCTCCGAGACAGTCGGTGTGTAGGCCAGTGTGAATAGCACCAGCAGGCACATGGGGAAGCCCAGCGAGCCCGGGAAGCCCACCAGGATGAAGTCTGTCACCTCGGAGCAGTTGTCCCTGGCGGACATGGTGTGCACTGCCTGGTAGCAGAGGAGCAGGTTAGGTGATGGCTGGGGGGCGGGGTGAGGGAGGGAGGGGCCCCGTCCTGGTCAGTATCCCCCAGGACTGCCCACGGCGGGGCCCGCGGCCTCACACGTTTCCTCCGGGCACTGGGTGGGGGGTGGGCAGACGTGGGCTCTGCCCTGGAGCCACCGGCCCTGCGTGGTCACAGACGAGACAAAGGCCGTGGTGCGGTGGGGGTCTGTGCAGGGCACACGAGAAGGCCTCAGAGGCCTGGCCTGGGGACCTGCTAACAGGTGTGGATGAGGACCCACCCCAGGCCTGGCTTGGACCCACTGATGGGGAGGGGGGAGGCCGTGGCCAAGGTCACCCAGGTCGGAAGAATGGGTGTCGTGGGTCAGTGGGCAAGTGAGCGGCCTGGGGCGGACGAGAAAGGGCTGGGCCCGGAGCTGGGCTCCTGCCATCTTCCTGGGTGAGGGGGAAGGCACCCGCTGCCCAGAGACGCAGCTTCCTTGTCTGTTCTTGAGATGACAGCCCCAGAATTTGCCGTCAGGTTAAGTGGAGATGTACCACACCTCCGGGAGGGATGGGGTGCTGAGGAGGACGTCCATGGGCATGTGTAGTGGGGGGCCAATGAGGATCATGGCCACTCATGGGGTGCCTGTTCCCTAGGAGAATTCAGCATCCCAGGGAGTTGGAGGGATGCAGGAGGCCAAGTTTCCCGCCCTGGGTCCCCTTGACACCCTGGCCAGGCAAGCTACATGCTCCCTGGAGCTCCCAGGAGCTGAGGCCCCTCCCCAGGCCCTGGGGGTCCGGCCCTCCGCCGCCTCACTCCACGTGCAGCTCCTGTCTGGTTCTGCCCAAGCCACGCTGATACAGCCACAGCTCTGCAGGGAGGTCCTCAGGGCCAGACTCCCTGTGCGCCCTGATTCCGGTCCCTGCAGTGGTGGCCGAGGGATTGACGGGCAGGATTGGTGGGCAGCTTCCTCGCTGCTACAAGGAACTGTTTTCACAGGATTGAAAGGGCCAGAGCCTCAAAACAGAAGCCAGCTTCCTTCATCCCTGCCCACCCATGGGTTTGCTGGCTCAGGGGCTCCCCAAAATGTGGCTGAGCCCTGTCCAGGGTCCCCCTGCACCCTGCCGCCAATCAGCCTGTGCTCTCCATTCTAGGAACGTTCCCACAGGTCACAGGCTGTGCTTCTAGATCTCCAAAACCCATTTAAAAACCAATGCACTCATTTGTAGTATGGTTGGGGTTTTAGCTTCTTACCTGCACCCCGAGTGCCTCAGAACGTGGCCCTGAGTGGATCTGCACACTCGATGTGAAAGTGAGAGTGTGCTAAACAAGCTGGCTGATATACGGGAGAATGGGTTTGGAGGACAAAACCCCTAAACTCTTACTCGGGCTCTGTTCTGCATCTTGCTGCTGTGAGCCTTCAGAGGGCATTCCCCTACACCAGGCCTTGTCCACCGAGGCCTCAGACTGAGCTTGGGGTTGAGCAGGGTGTGGCGGGTGGCCCCCCTTCCCTGGTGGAGTAGATGCCCCAGGGTACAGCTGCCCTGGCCCCCCACCCCCGCCCCTTTTTGGAGAGGCCCTTGAGCCTAGAACCGGGCAGGGTGGCTGCCTCCACCCCTAGGCCCCAGCTCATGTCCCCTTCTCAGCTTCCTGCCTCCTCCCAGAACCCCAGAACTCCCCGGGACTCCTCCTGGCCTCTGCCCTTGAGCGGCCACAGGCTCCCTCACCTCTCTCCTCTGCATACTGCCCAGTATCTGCTTGACGCCTGCAGGTACACGCAGTTTCATCCTGCAAAGATTTCAAGAAGCAGCAGAGTCCAGAGCTCCAGGGTGTGGGCACTGGGACGGGCGGCTCAGGTTCAAGCCCCACCTTCCCCAGCCACCTGTGCCTGGGACAGGACATCTGGTCTCTCTGTGCCTCAGACCCCTCAGCTGTCCCATGGGGCATGGAGGTGGGGTCCTGGCCTCAGGGGAGCCCCGATCTCTGGGGCTGCCCTATCTCATGGCCTCGTGTTCCTGGGCTGCAGAGTCATTTTATAGAAGTCACATTTACTCATATTCACGATTCAACCCGGGAGGGCTCCGGGCTCTGGATACGGCATCCAGCAGTCAAGCTCCTGTGTGTGGAGCTCTGGAGCTGGAGGGAGGAGATGAGGGGCTGGTGACGTGTGCTCTGGCCAGTAGGGACCGGGAGGAAGTCTGGGGCGCAGTCAGAGCTTTGTACAGAATCCTGGAGAGAGCTTGGAAGGAGAGCGTGGGCGGAGGCACCAGCCACTGCACAGCCTAGGGAGGGGGCATGGGCTCCACATGTGGGGGGGAGAGGGTGGGCTCCACGTGTGGGGGGAGGGGACGTGCGCTCCACGTGTGGAGGGGGAGGGGACGTGCGCTCCACGTGTGGAGGGGGAGGGTGCATGCTGGGACTGGCCTGGACTCAGAGAGCTGGGGCGGGGTCGGCGGCTGAGCCCCGGGGTGGGCGCATGGCCTGGTGGTGCCCCTGAGACATGCGGGGTTCTGGGCAGAGCAGGGCTGCTGGGAAGAATAGACTGGCGGGGCCCAGATGGGCTGCATTCAGGCTGCTGCCGGAGCTAAGGATCGCTGTGGTAGGGCAGGATGTTGCTGGATTTGCTGATGGGTCGGGCGTGATGTGGAAGAACGAGGAGTCCAACGGTGTGGGATTGGTGGGTTTTGGAGGGCTGGGGGGGGGGGGTTGGGAGTAAGTGTTTTCGGTGTGCAGATTTAGTGATGAGGGGAAGTTAGGTGGGGACATGGGCACGTGCGTCTGGAGCTCAGAGCCTTCCTGGAGATGGGCATTTGGGGTCCCACAAGGTGCGAGGCTGGGAGGAGGACCAAGGACTGGGGCCTCCGGCAGATGAGGGTGCGGGACGAGGAAGGAGCTGGGAGCAGGGCTGTCCCTCTGCGGACATGAGTCAAGATGGCCAGCCTCTTTTCCACTGCTGTAAGCGACTCCTCAGTTGCCCTGGTGAGGGACTTCAAGCATGCTGGAGCTAAGCTGTTCAGGCTGCTATTTGAGGTGACCGTTAACGTGGCCCGAGTGAGGGACCAAGGGAGGACACTCAGATACACTGCTGGTCTGTGTGCCCACACTCAGCCCTACACCACCCCTTCCCACTGGGCCTTGGTGCTGGGGAGTAGCTGTGGCTCCTGGGCAGGGCTGACCACCCTCTGGACCTCACGGCCCTGCGTTCCACCTGGGCCAACCAGGCTGCTTTGCAGAGAGGTGGCTGGAACCTTCCAGGGGAAGACACTGTCTTACTCACGCGACTGCCTCAGCCCCTACCCTGGTCTGCTCGGGGCTTCCTGCCCTGGTGCACATCTGTGGCCCCCCTCCCCACCGCCCCTGCACGCTCCCGGGGGCCTCGCACCACAGTGCCTCTCCAGTAGGGAGGTCAGGTGGCCCTCTGCAGGCTGTGCTCAGGCAGGTGTGTCTTGGGCTTCCGGACTGCTTGCTGGTTTGTTGGTTTTGGTGGCTGGCTGGAGATTTTCTACTTGGGAATCCCAGCACCCACCGGCAGTGCTCCCCACAGTTCCCCAGCTTCCTGCTTCCCGGGGTCCTGTTTCCCCACCTCATCTCAGCCCCTTTCCGCAGACACCCCTGGCTTCTCCTGGCCCAGAACTTCACCTCTGCATCCAAGGTGTGGAGATTAAGGTGCTGCCCATTTCTCATGTCACGCTCACAGCACCCCTAGTCCCACCTTAGTGGGTGCCTAACACCTGGGCTTGCCACCCGTCCCCAAACTCCAGCGTCAGTGTTCACCCTTTTGTCCCCAGCAGAGTCTCCAGTCTGTCCCTGCAGCGTGAGCTCCAGCAGACCCAGAGGCCCTCTGCGGCCCCAGGCAGGCTTCCCAAACCCTATAGCGCCCACCCCTCCGCAGAAAACAAGCCAAGGGGCAGGGACTCTGACTTCTTGCTTCCCCCACAGAGACCTTATCTTTATCCACACACATCCTGGGGGCTTTCCTGCTCCAGGCTGTGCTGACCTCTGGACCCTTCCCTGGCCTTTCCTGCCGGGTCTCCACCTTTCTTTCTGCTTTTTTTTTTGAAAAAAATTTTTAAAGATTTTATTTATTTATTCATGAGAGACAGAGAGAGAGAGAGAGAGAGAGAGAGAGAGAGAGAGAGGCAGAGGGAGAAGCAGGCTCCCCGCCGAGCAGGGAGCCCGATGCGGGACTTGATCCCAGGACCCTGGGATCATGACCTGAGCCGAAGGAAGACGCTTAACCATCTGAGCCACCCAGGCGCCCTTTTTCTGCCTTTGCTGACATCGCAGAGACACAGGCTGCAGCCTCCTGGCTTGGAAATGACAGGGCAGGCAGCCCCAGCCGCGCAGCCCACGCCCCACTTCCCCCGGGTAGCAGCACCCTCGTGCCCTCACCCCACTTCTTGCCCACTCTAGTGCCCTTGTCAGCTGGGCAGGAGGCCTCCCTGCCTGTCGCTGGCCTTCGAGAAGTAGGGCGTCCACTCCTGACCATGCTCTCTGCTTCCATCCACACTGGCTGGCTGACGTGTGTTGGAGACGCCCACAGTTGCATTGCTGCCAATCCAGCTGGACCTGCAGGGTCCTGCTCCTAGTTGGCTTGGCAGCTACTCACGCCCATCTGGGGTTCCATGTAAATTTTAGAGTCATTTTGTCAGGGTTAGCCTCCCTCCTTCAGTAGTTAATTTGGGGAAATTTTATGTCTTTGCAAGATTGAGTCTTCTGACCTGTAAACTGGGTGTATTTTTCTTTCTTACTTAAACTTCGCTGTGATGTCTCTCAGTTTTCTGTGTAAAGGTTTCCCACATCTTTCATTACAGTAATTCCTAGATGTTTAATATTTTTGTTGCTTTTGTAAGTGGTAGCTTTTTAAAATAATTCCTTTTCTGTTTCTTGTTGCTCTTATGTAGAAAAACTGTTGTTTTTTGTTTATTAACTGTGCCCTGTGAGCTTGCTAAACTGTCGTGGATTGTACTCATTTAGCTGCAGATTATTCTGGATTCCTTTCTTTCCCGCTGGCATTGTCTGTGGGCCATGAGGGCTTTGTCCTCATTTCCAGTCCTAACGACTTTCTTCTCATAACCCACTGCACTGGTGAAGGCCCCCAGGGCAGGGCAGAGACGGTCGAAGTGGGGAGGGCAGCCCTGCGCTGCCTCTGGTCTCTGACTGGGTTTTGGAGAGCAGGAGGCTTGCTGTGGGTTGTGGTTTGATACTTGTTATCAGATTAAGGGAGTTCCGGGCTACTCCTAGTTTGCAAAGTATTTATTAATTGTAACACATTTTTTAATATAAAACTTTTTGCCTCTCTTAAGAGGATAATATAATTTTTCTCCCTTAGTACCTCAGTGTGGCAAATTACAATGATGGCTTTTCTAATGGCAAACCAACTTTGCAGTCCTGGGGAAAGAGCCAGTTGTGGGCACCATTATTATGCTTTATACACATTGCCAATTCTGTTGGTTCCGGGCACAGGGTTTTCTTTGTGGGAGGATAATCTTTCTTTAAAAACAGCATTATCCAGGTACAAATGATGTACAATAAATAGCACATATTTGAAGTGTACAATTTGATTAGTTTTGACATATGTATACACCCATGAAACTGATACCACAATCAACAGAATGTGCATTTCCACCCCCCCCAAAAGTTTCCTCCTTCCTGCCCCTCCCCACAGTACCTCTCCAGGCGGCCACTGACCTGCTTTCTGTCACTGTACGTTAGTTTGCATTTCCTAGAAATTTATGAGTGGAGAGGATGTGGAGGAACTGAAGCCCCAAATAGTACAACCACTTTGGAAAACAGTTTGGGCCCTTCATAGTGAGTTACACCTGCTCCTACCGAACGACCCCACCACTCCACTCCAAAGTACTTACTTCAGAGAAATGAAAATATACGTCCACCAAAGGACTTGTACAAGAATGTTCTTAATAGATTTATTTTTAACAGTCCCAAACTGTAAACAATGCAGGAAATCCACATGGGTACAATCCCTAGAGCTAGTTCAGATTTCACTGGCTGTGCACGTTCTCATGTGTGTGTCCGTGTAACTCACAGTCACATCACGTATGTACGTTCAGGTGAGTACCACAGGAATCACGCTGACTCCCTGGTGCTGCCCCTTTCTAGTCACACCCCTACACCCTCACGTACCTAGCCCACTAATCTGTTCTTCGTCTCTGTTGTTATTTCAGAAATGTTATATAAATGGTATCATGCAATATGTATCCTTTTGAGATGGCTTTTTTCATTCAGCATAATTTCCTTGAGGTTCGTTCATCCAAGTTGTTTTGTGTGTATCAATAGCTCAGTCCTTTTTTATTGCTGAGTAGTGTTCCATGCATGGATGCACCACAATTTAACTGTTGAACCTTGGAGAGGCATTAAGTAATTCCCACTCTTCGGCTACTGTGAATAAAGCTGCTGTGAGCATTAGAGTACAAGTTTCTGCATGAAGATAAGATTTCGCTGCTCTGGGGTCAGTGCCCAACTGAGTCATATGGCAAGTCTAGTTTTTGGGTTAGAAAGAAAGGCCAAATTATCTAGAGTGGCTGTGGCTGTACCATTTACATTCCCACCAGCAATGTGTGAGTGATTTAGTTTCTCGACTTCTTGCCAGCATTTGGTATTACCACTAATTTTTTTAAAAGCCATTCTGGTAGTTCTGTAGTGATATCTTATTGTGTTTTAGTTTGCATTTACTAACGGCTAATGAAGGTGAACATCGTTTCATGTTCTTATATGACACATCTGTATGTCCTCTTTGGTGAAATGACTATGCATTCCCATTTTCTAATTGAATATTTTTTCATGTTCAGTTTTTAGAGTTTTTTTAAAATACTTTGAATGCAAGTCTTGCGTTGAATATGTGATTTGCAAATATTTTCTCCCAGTGGGTATTTTCACAATACTTTCACAAAGCAAAGATTTTTAGTTTTTACAAGGTCCAATATAACTTTTTATAGAATTTTGTTTTTGGTTTCAAATTAAGAATGCTTTACCTCATTGTAGGTCCCAAAGATTTTATTAATTTTTTTCCTAGAAGTTTTATAGTTTTACATTTGACATTTAAGCCCATCGTTCATTTTGAATTAGTTTCTGTATAAGATATGAGGGTTAGGTTGAGTTCATTTCTTTGGAGAAATTATAAATTGTATTACATTTTTTATTGAGGGTTCCACCTGGTCATTGTTAGTGTGTAGAAATGCACCTGATTTTTGTGTTTGATCTTGTGTTATATGATCTTATTGAATCCACTTATTACTTCTAAGAGTTTTATTTTTGTAGACTTCTTGGGATTTTCCACACAAATAATTATGTCATCTGTAAATAGAGATATTTTTTATTTCTTCCTTTCCAACATGTATGCTTTTAGTTCTTTTTCTTGCACTGTTGCTCGGGCTGGAACTTCCAGTGCTATGTTGGGTGAGGGTGCTGAGAATGGGCATCACTACACTAAATTCCTGATCTTAAGGGAGGACATTCAGTCTTTCAGCATTAACGATGATGTTAAATGCAGAGAATTTTTGGTAGATATTCTTTATGAGACTGAGAAAGTTCCCCTCTATTCCTAGTTTCCTGAGAGCTTATTTATCCTGAATAGGGTGTGAATTTTGTCAAGCTTTTTCTGCACATTTGATATGATCATAATATTTGTCCTCTTTTGTCTGTTGATGAGATGAATTATGATGATTGATTTTCAGAATCAATCTTGCATGCTTGGAGTAAATCCACTTAGTTATAGTGTATTATTCTTTTTATATATTGGATTATGTTTGATGAAGTTTTGTTGAGGATTTTACAGCTAAGTTCATTAGAGACATCGGTCTGTGGTTTTCATTTCAGTGCTATCTTTGGTTGTACTTTCAGGGTAATTCTTGTCTTATAACATGAGTTGGAAAGTGTTCCGTCTTATTTTTAGAAGAGATTGTGTGAAATTGGTGTATTCTTTTTAAAATGTCTGGTAAAATACTCCAGTGGAACCATCTTGGCCTAGAGATTTCTTTTTTAGGAATTTTTAGACTTTATTTTTTGGGACAGTTTTAGATTTGCACAGAGACAGAGAAGCTACTGCAGATACCCCACATCCCACATACATTGTATACATCTTACATTAATATGGTATATTTGCTACAATTAATGAACCGATATTGACACGTTATTATAAATGAAAGTCCATAGTTTATTCAGATTTCCTTAGTTTTTACCTAATGTCTTTTTCCTGTCTTAGGAACCCATCTAGGATATCACTTTATATTTAGTTGGCATGTCTCCTTAGACTCCTCTTGGCTGTGATGATTTCTCATATTTTTCTTGGTTTTGATGACCTTGACAGTTTTGAAGAGTACTGCTCAGGTATTTGTAAGATGCTCTTTTACTGGAATTTCTCTGATCTTCTTCCCATTAGATAGTGGTTATGGGTTTTTTTGGAGGCAGATCACAGAGGTGAAGTGCCATTTTTATCCCTTATGATCAAGAGTACACATATCAAGATGGTGTATGGCTGTTGATGTTGACTTTTTTCACATGGATGAATTGTGTTTGTCAGGTTTTTTTTCCATTGAAGAGCTGTTCCTTTTCTCCCCTTTCTATACTTCACTTTTTGGAGGAAGACATTAGGCAGGCCCAAGGAGTGGGAAGTTATGTGCTCCTTCCTTGAAAGCAGAGTATCTACACAAATTATTTGGACTTCTTCTGCATGGGAAAGGTATCTCTTCTCCTCCTGTATGTATTCAGTCATTTTTTTAATGCCAGTATGACTAATGGGTGTGTATTTTACCCTTTGGGTTATAATCCAATATTGACTGATTGATCATTGCTCAAATTGTTCCAGCTTTGGTCTTTGGGAACCCTTCAGTCAGCCCCTATGCACCTTTGCCATATCTCATCATCAGTGTTTTCAATTTTCTGTTATTGTTTATTTTTGATCACTTCTTTACTTTCTGACATTACAAGATACTCCAGGCCCACCTTATATATTTCCTACCCCAGTCTTAGAATCAGCTGCTTCTCCCAGGTGTCCTGTCTCCTTTGACTGAGGATGATGTTAGATGCCAAGATTTGGGCACTGGGTGTGCTCATCGCTACTGGGGCACCAAGGCTTCCAGGCTCTCTCAGTTGGCAAAACAAAGAAATACATGTGTGTTTGTACATACCTATGCACACATCTGTATAGAAATACACACACACATACACACATCTACAGTATTTCTGTATGTAGCCATCTGTACCCAGATTAAGCTGAACACAAGATCGTAGTGACATCTCCACCTCTAATCCACCACCATGTGGGTCATTCCAGCCTCCTGCCCTTGCTGATCTGTAAATGTCAATTCTAACAGTGAGAACTCTGGATTCAGAAGCATTTTGATGACAAAAACCTAGTTCCTTTAGAGTTTTAGTTATCTATTTCATCTGGCTGAGTTTTAGTAGTTTGTGGTTTTCAGGGAATTGGTCCATCTCTTCTAAGTTGTTGAATTTATGAGTTTAAAGTTGTCCATCGTATTTCTCTCTTATCCTTATAATGGCAGTTGCATCTGTTGGTATATCACTTTTTCTATTCTTGGTATTGATTTGGGTCATTTTTTATTTTTGTTAATCTTGCTAGAGGTTTATTTTTTTTTCCAAAAAATCAGCTTTTTGTTTCATTAATTTTTTAAATTGTTTTCCTGTTTTTAACTTCATTCATTTCTGATATTACCTTTATTATTTCTTTCCTTATGCATACTTTGGCTTTATTTAGCTTTTTTCTCTCTAGATTTTTGAGATAGCAATTTAGCTTATGGGTTTGAGATCTTTCCTCTCATGTAAATATTAAGCACTGTAAACTTCCCTCTTAACATTTCTTTAGCTGCATCCTCCAAATGTTGATATGTCATTTTCATTTTCATTCACTTCTTTGTATTTTTAAAATTTCCCTTGAGACTTCATCATTGACCCATGGATTATTTAGAAGTGTGTTTAATTTTCAAGTGTTTGTAGATTTTTCTGTTGTCTTTCTGTTATTGAGTTCTTGTTTGAATCTATTATGGTCAGAAAATATATTCTGTATGATTTAAATTCTTTTAAGTTTGTTAAGGTTTGTTTTATGACCTAAGATACAAATTTTGGTGAATGTCCCATGTGTGTGAAACAAATGTGTATTCTACTTTTGTTGTGTGGAGTGTTCTGCAGATGTGAATTAGATCCATTGGTTGATGGTGTCGGTTCTTCCATATCTTGCTGATTTTGTCTCAAGTAGTTCTGTCAATTGCTGTGAGAGACATCTTGAAGTCTCCAAGTAGAATTGTGGATTTGTCCATTTCTTTTTTCAGCTTTATCCATTTTTGCTTCATATATTTTGAAGTTCTGTAGTTTGGCACATACATATTTAAGATTGTTCTATCTTTTTGGTGGATTCATCCTTTTTATTATTATGTAATGTTCCCTATTCTTCCTAGTAATTTTCTTTTATCTGAAATTTTTCTCTGATATCAATATAGCCACTCCAGCCAAAATTCACTTTGCCAACCTTAACCCTAACCCTAACCCTAACCCAAGCAGGGTGCCCGATGTGGGGCTCAATCCCAGGACCCTGGGATCATGACCCAAGCCGAAGGCAGCTGCCCAACTGACTGAGCCACCCAGGCGCCCCCAACATCTGCCTGTTAATGTGTGTATTTAGAACATTTACATCTAAGTTATTACTAATGTTTTAGGGCTTATATCTGCCATTTACTTTTTGTTTCCTATTTGTTCCCCTGTCTTCATGTATCTGTTTCTTTTCCCCTTCTCTCTCTATGAGTTATGTGAACATTTTTCAGACTTCTATTTTGATGTATTTATAATGTATTTGGGTTTTGTATGATTTTTTAATTGGTTACCTTATATGTAACTTATATATGATACTATATGTAACTTATAACAGCCTTCTGGTGTTGTCATGTTAACACTTGTAGTGAAATATAGAAACCTTACTTATATTTAGTTGTTTTTTTACCCTCCTACTTTAAACATAGAACTGTCTGGAGTATTTCTTCTGTATTCACTGAGCACCACTTCAGGTGGTGTTATAACATAAAATGTGATTAAAGAAACTCACAAAGTGAAGGATAGTCTATTATGGTCACTTCTACTTTTACCCATTTCATTGTTCTTCTTCCCTTTCTGAAAGTCCCATCTTTTTGTAATCATTTGCTTTCTGATTGGAAGGTTTTCTTTAGCCATTATGTAACAGTATGTCTTCTAGCAAGAAGTTCTCTTGTTTTCCTTCATTTGAGGTTGTCTTTATTTCCCCGTAATTTGTGCAGGATAGTTTCACAGACGTAGCATACAAGCTTGACACACCCTCTCTCTCAGCTCTTAAAAATGGGTCTTCCACTACCTACTGGTCTCCATTTTAGATGAGAAATTTGCTATCATTCAGATTGGTTTTCCTTTATTGATAATGTATTGTTTTTCTTTGTCTGCTTTTAGGATTTTTTTTTTTTAATTCTTAGTTTTCAGAATTTTACTTATGATGTGGTTTGGAGTGAATTTCTTTGGGTTTATCCTATTTGGAGTTTGCTCAGCTTCCTGAATCTGTAAGTTTATGTCTTGCCAAGTTTTCAGTTTCTTAACATTCTTTTCTCTCCTCTCCTTCTTAGATCTCCAATGATAGAAATATTATCTTTTTTGTTATTGTCCCAGAAGTCTCTGAGGCTGTATTAATTTTTTTGTCTATTTTCTCTCTGTTGTTTACATTTAGTAAGTTCTTTTTATTTGTCTTCAGTTTGACTGATGCTGTCCTCTGGCATTTCCATTCTATTCTTCAGTCCATTGGGTGAGTTTTTTAAAAAAAGATTTTATTTATTTATTTGAGAGAGAGTGCATGAGCAGGGAGGGGGCAGAGGGAGAGAGAGAAGCCGACTACCTGCTAAGCAGGGAGCCCGATGTGGGACTCAATCCCAGGACCCTGAGCCAAAGGCAGACACTTCACTGACTGAGCCAACCAAGGGCCCCCTTTTAGTGAGTTTTTAAAAAACATCAGTTGTATTTTTAGTTCTATAATTTCCATTTGGTTCTTTAAAAGGATAACAGCTTTATTGAGAATATAACTCATACACCACAAATGTATCCTTTAAAAGTGTATAATCCAGTAGTTTTTAGTATACTCAGAGTTATACCACAATCACCACTGGCTGATTCCAGAACATTTTCATCTCCCCCAAAGGAAGCCCCATACCTATTAGCAGTCATTTCCAATTTTCTCCTCCTTCCAGCCCCTGGCAACCACTAATTCACTTTCTCTGTCTGTGGATTTGCCCAATCAGGACATTTTATATAAATGGAATCATACATGTGGTCTTTTGTGTCTGACACTTAGCATACTGTTTCCAAGGTTCACTCCACTGTTGCAGGTGTCAGAGCTTCCTTCCTTTCAATGGCTGAATATGTTCTGTGCTGTGGATAGACCACATTTGTTTATCCATTCATCAATTGATGTACATTTAGCTTGTTTCTATTTTTTGTTTATTATGAATAATGCTGCTATGAACATTTATATACAGGTTTTTGTGTGGACATAACTTAATTTCTCTTTGATATGTACCTAGGAGTGGTATTGCTGGGTTAACATTATGAATAACTGCCAAACTGTTTTCCAAAGTGGCTGCACCATTTTCCAATCTCATGAATGTTCCAATTTTTCCATACCTCACCAGCAGTTCATTTTTATAACTTCTATTTCTCTGCTGAGATTTTCTATTTTTTTCCCATTAGTTTCAAAAGAGTTTGCAATTTACTGTGGAAGCATCTTTTATGAAGTCTACTTTAAAATCCTCGGCAGATAGTTCTGAGATCAACTTCATCTTGTATCAGTTCATTGTATTTTATCATCAAATTGTTGTTTTCCTGATTCTTCATATGATGGATGATTTTCACTTGTATTCTGGATTGTGATGTTGGGAGACTCTTCCATGTCAGCAGGTAGTCACCCTGTTTAGGTTCAGAGTATAGGTTCTGTCCTTTTGCGGCTTTAGGTCCAATGACAGTTCAGTTTTTAGGGGCCTTGAAAGGCTATCCTGGGCTGTCTCATTCTTCTGGTGCTGTGGGGCTTCCACTCAGTTCCTGCTGGTCCCCAGAAATCTGGTGTCACTGTGTCACTGTGGTGCGGAGCCAAGGCTACTGGGCCTGGGCGGAGGGCAGAGACACACAGGGCTTTGTTGCTGCTGCTGTGGCTGTGGGCAGATTAGACCACCTGTCTGGCTGTGGGGTCTGAGTAAAGCTACCCTGTCAGCAGTTATCAGTGCGGGAGGAAACCCACAGCCTGGGCCCCTCGCTCATATCTGGCAATGCTCAGGGCTGCCAACACCATTGGTTGCTCTGCTCAGAGACAGAGAGACAGACCCCTGATAGGTTCTGGAAAGGCCCTCACTGTCCCCATTGGTTCCTGGAGGCCATTGGTGGCTCCTACTTCTGTATATTTGACTCTTGACTGTAATCTCTGCATTGCCCCAGTTGAGTGGCTGGAGCTGGCTGAGCCCTCGGGTCACAGGGCCATGAAGACAGTTCTCTGGGCCTTGGGACTGGGAACCCTTCTCCTCACTCTCAGGGCAATCCCCATTGGTAAGTTTCTCCTTCCCTCATCCATGGAAGCTTCTGGAGGCAGTGGTTCTGTAGAGCCTGAGACCCTGGGGTGTGGGGGTTTTCTGCTATGACCAGCTGTCTATCTGGCTCTTGCTCAGCCCAGAGGTGTATGGGTCATCCTGGGGCAAGTGGGCATGTGGGCTCCAAAGTGTGTATCCCTGGAGACTCTTGTTCTAACGAAGACTGAGCAAACCTAATCCCAGGGTGACCGCGGGGTGCAGGGCTGGGTCAGAGCCTGGATGGAATGAGGGGACATGGCTAGTTTCTGGTCCCAGTGATCCCCATGGACAGGAGGTGTTGATAGGTCCTGCGGAGGGGCTGCTCCATCTGCTTTCCCCGGGGCTGGGTGGCTGGTGGGGGAGACGGAAAGCCAGCTGTACCTGGCAGTGAGGGTGACCATTCAGCTTGTGCTGGGACATGGAAGAGAGACACCGTTGCAGGGAGTCGCAGTAGCAAGGTGGGGGGCACAGGGGTGTGGGATGCTGCTGGGTCCAGAAACCAAGAGGCAGAATCATGGGCAGCAAGCTGTACAGAGGGGGTTCTGCCGGATGGAACAACACGGAAAGGCTGGTAGTGAGGGAGCAAGCCCCTGGGGGAGACTGCATACAGTAGCCTGGGGCCTCTGACTGGGTGAGTGATATTGTTGGTGTCAGAGAGTGAGTGTGTGAGTCGCACAGGGAGATGGGAGAGGGTAGCAGTGTCCAGTGCCCTGGAAACTGATGGAAGAGCCTCACTGGGCAGGCTGATCCTTGGCCCAGCCCAGGTGGCCTCAGAGTTGGACAGTAGGGGCGCCCCAGGTAGTGGTGGCAGGAATCTGTGGGCAGTGATGCCGTTGTGGGAGTGCTGTAGGAAAACCGGAGGGGATCCCGTTTTGTGTTAGAGATGCAGACACCCATGCACAGGTTGGAGGGGGATGTACCAGAGATATACCAGTGATGAATGAAGACCCTCAGGGGTCAATGAGAGCAGTGCGGAGAGGGACAAGCCTTCCTCTGGATCTGTGTGTGGGAGTCTGCCCTCTGTCTCCTCCTTCTGTGAGTCCAGGATGGGCCCTGGAGGTGGTCTGGGGTGGCCCAGGCTGGGACAGAGACTTCTCTGTGACTGCTGTTCTGTTTCTCCAGCAGCAGCCCAGGAAGGGGTCGTGAGAATCGGGGATCAAGGGGCTGTGATGGGGAGGGGTTTGTGCAGGAGAAACCAAGGTGCAGAGGCCTAGAAGGGGTGTGGTTCGGGAAATACATCCTGGTCCTGGTGAGGTGGTCCATTTGGTCCTGGTCCCGGGAGCTGCTGAGACCTGAAACCCGAGGAGGCCGCCTGGGAGAGCGGAACTGGAAGGACAGGCAGCCGTCCGGGGGGTGGGGTAGAGGTGAGCAGGGAACGGAGAGTGGTGGGGTGCGTGTGGTGGGCCACAGGCCCGCCAGTGGAAGTGGGGAAATTATGATTGGGAGGCGTGGTGGGGTGGTGGGAAGAGCCGCCCCAGTTCCAGGCAGCGGACAAGGGACTTCCTTGCCTGGGGGGTCGGGTCACCCACATCGTATGGGGCCCCAGAGGGCTTGGAAGGGGAGCAGAAGACATGGTTGGGGGGAGGGGGACTGTGGAGGCAAGGACGCAGGGGTGCGTGGGGGCAGTGGGCGGGTCTCTGTGTGACCCCACCCCATCACCCTTCTGGACGGCGCAGACTCGGGGGTCAGGGGGACCTGACTTTGTGCTGAGGCCTCGCAGCAAGACCTTGGAAGTGGCCGCGGGTAAACGCAGGCGTCTTTATACCTCCCAGCTACAGCCGGCTCTCCCCCCACCCCCACAAAGACGGTTCTGGGCCCCTCTGAGGCGGGCCTGTCCTTCTGTAGGCGGACCAGGCGACCTGAGGCTGGCGTACAGACGCAGTTCCTGTGACGGAGTGGTGCTGGTCCGCCACGAGGAGCAGTGGGGACACGTGTGCAACCAGGAGTGGACGTTGGCGGAGGCGTCCGTGGTCTGCAGGCAGCTGGGCTGTGGCCATGCCGTGGGTGCCCCCAAATACGTCCCATTGCCCGGGGAGATGGTGCGGCCCTGGCTCCACAACGTGTCCTGCAGGGGTGATGAGCCCTCCTTCTGGGAGTGCAGCCTCGGGGCTTGGACTCGGAGCAAGTGCCCTCACGAGTGGGTGGTGGTTGCTCTGTGTGCAAGTAAGTCCGGCGCAGGAGGGAGCTGCGGAGGGGGAAGAGGGTAGGTCTGGGGGAGGGGCAAGGAGAGAGGATCTGGGCGGGGAGGGGGGGCTCCTTACTGGGCATAGGAACCATCCCCACCTGTAAAGCCTTCCAACCTCTCATGACTCTTTCATACCTTCTGTTAGGGGTCCTTTGCTTTTCATTCAACAAGTGCTTATTTGCAAGGCACTGTTCTGGGTGCTGGGGATGCAGCTGTGAATAAATCAGACAAAAATCCCGCTGCATGGAGCCTGTACTCTCCTAGGGGGAAACAGAGTAAATAAAGAAGTACAACAGCAATGTGGGAGTGTGGAGAGGCGGGAAATGGGCAGATGGGGGGGGGTGGGGTGGTGGCTAGGGACCACCCTGTCTTCTAGACACCTGAGGGTGCTTGTTGGTGTTTAACATTAGGTATTTAAACATGATTTCAAAAATGATGAGGAGGCAAATGCTTTCCCTTTGAGGTCTATCTTGAGAGTCTTCTGCTGTCTCTGGGCACTTGTGAACTTGTGCCGCCCCCCATAGCCTCCTGTCTGTGAAGCTGACCCACTGCATGGTTAATGGAGCCCAGTATAAAGCGAAAATGCAGGGACCCTTGTTCAACAACAAGATTTTCAAGACAGTGACAGCAGAGTATTAACCCAGGCTCAGGTCCCTCTGAGTGGGGGAGGCTTTGTGACTGGCTGCTCTCAGAAAGTGCCCTCTGGACCCTCTGGAAGGAGCAGGGTTGGTTGCAGAGTCTGACCCAGGCCCAGCGTAGGGACTGCCACGCCCAAATGGGATCTGGTCATGGAGGCAGGCCAGAGGCTCTGAGTGGCCATGCGGCCAGCAGAGTCCCCACCTTCTGTCACTGGGCCCGTGCTTCTCAGATGGCACCTTTCGGGAGATCCGGCTGGTAAAGGGCCGCAGCCCCTGCTCTGGACTCCCCGAGATCCGGAATGTGAATGGGGTGGATCGCCTCTGCGGCCTGCATGAGGAGGAGGCCACGGTGTTCTGCCAGGAGCTGGGGTGTGGGCCTGTGCTTCAGGCCCCCCGCCAAGACGTGGGGGTCGTCAGGAAGTACATGATGTGCAGGGGTACCGAGCCCACCATCCGGAACTGCAGACTCAACAATAATCTCCGCAGTGGTTGTGACTTCCGGCAGGACGCGGAGGTGGTCTGCTCAGGTGAGGCCCAGCATGGGGCTCGCCTGAGTCTCAGGGTGCAGACCCCTGGGGAAGGAGCTGTTGGGAGTGGTCTCAGCTCTCACAGACCCATCTCCTCTTGACACCTGGGCAGCTTGGTGTCTCAGATGAATTAGGGATGGGCTGGACAGGTGAGGGCAGGCACTGTGACCATCTGGCGTTCTTTAGCTCACAGCTGCTTGGAACAGAGGCCTGGAGGTGAGAGCACAGGAAGTGCTCTTGGATGGCTCCTCAGGTGCCTCACTGAGTCACCTGTGTGTGTGTCCCCCCAGATGTGTCCTGGCTCAGAACCCCCTGGCCGGCTGGGGTCCTGGCTATCCTGCAGCATCTGTGCTGGTTGAGCTGTGATTGTTGCCTTACAACATGAGTCAGCTGGCTTGTGGTTGCCCCCTCCCAGTCCTGTCTCAAATGGGCAAGTGAATTGGCCCTCATAGATCCTGCCTGTGTTCTGGGAATCGGGAAAAGCTAAAGTGAGGTGGATGGGTCACCTTCCTTGGTGCCCCCAAGAAGGCAGTGATCTGTGGCCGGAAAGGTGTCTTGACCTGGCTTCCAAGACTATACAGGGTCTTGATGCCCCTGCTCTGGGCAGGCAGAGGCTATGTGACACCTGTGGGCACCTGGAGGAGGTGACTCTGACCTCTGATCTCAGGGAAGTGACCAGGGACTCCTGCTCTGTTCTAGGTGGAGGGTGTATGGGCCTCTGGCTATCAGTTTCTGCCCAGGGCTTGCAGACTCACTGCCTGATTACAGATGGTCTACCCTGGCTGGAGCCTCCTGTGGCCCAGGGAGGTGGCTGAATTGTTCACCTGAGAACACTTATCCCTAACTGAGAGTTTGTGTCCTCCCCCAGGACACATGGAAGCCCGGTTGGAGGGTGGTGAGCACCCCTGTGCCGGGCGTCTGGAAGTGAGGCGTGGCCTGACCTGGGGCACTGTCTGTGACGCTGACCTGGACCAGGCAACGGCTCACGTTGTGTGCCGGGAGCTGCAGTGTGGCTCGGCTGTGTCTACTCCTGGGGGCGCCCACTTCGGCCAGGGTTCTGGGCCTGTGTGGACAGAGGCCTTCCACTGTGCAGGCAATGAGTCTCTGCTGTTCCACTGCCCCCGGGGGCCTGGGCACCAGTGTGGGCACCGCCAGGATGCCGGGCTCAGGTGCTCAGGTGAGGCTGGGAGGGTAGCCTCAGGTAGCCTTCCCTGCCAGCCTCCCTTGGTGACTCCCTCTGGGGGCTCTAAACTAGGCTCATAAAGGTGCCTCTGGCCAGAAGGGCGTGGGAAGTGTTGCTTCTGTGGGTTGAGGGGGAGGAGAGGACTGTGCCCCCCCACCGTGGCAACACCGTAGTCTGTGGGCACATCTGCAGAGGCATGATCTGGATGCTGCGGCTGAGGTGGGGAGGGGACTGGTGAGGCAAAAGGGCACGGCTGTGGCCGGCGCAGTGGGTGCAAAGGAAAGAAGCTGGTCTGTAGCTGCGGGGGATGCTGACTCCCACTCCCCTCTTCAGAGTTCCGGCTGGTTAACGGCAGCAGCAGCTGTGAGGGGCGCGTGGAGCTCCAAGTGCAGGGGGCCTGGGCACCCCTCTGTGCTGCCCACTGGGACTTAGCAGATGCCACCGTCCTCTGCCACCAGCTCAACTGCGGTAGTGCGGAGGCCACACCCCGAGGAGGCCACTTTGGGAACGGGGACGCTCCCATCTGGCCTGATGTGTTTCACTGTGTGGGGACAGAACCCTATTTGTGGAATTGCCCAGTAAGCACCCTGGGGGCCGGGGCCTGTGTGCTGGGAAACGCGGCTGCCGCAGTCTGCTCAGGTGGGTCTGCAAGAGCGGCGGGCTGAGGGAGGCTGGGAGTGGGCGGGGTTCTGCTGGGAGGTGGTGGTTGTCTCCCCCTGACCCCCTGTCCATGCGTGCGTCTTCCCCAGGTCTCCTCCACGCCCTGCGGCTGAGAGACGGACAGAGCCGCTGCGATGGCCGCGCGGAGGTCTCCCTGGATGGGGTGTGGGGCCGCGTCCTGGACGACGCGTGGGACCTGCGCGGCGCCCGCGTGGTGTGCAGGCAGCTGGGGTGCGGACAGGCTGACCGGGCCTACGACGCGCCCGCGCCCAGGCGCGGGGCGGTCCCGGTGGGGCTGAGCCGCGCGCGCTGTCAGGGCACCGAGACCCGCCTGACCCAGTGCAACGTGTCCGCATCCCCGCTGGTACCCTCGGGAGCCTCGCGGGACGCGGGCGTCGTGTGCTCCGGTGAGTGAGTGCCCGCGCCGCTGGCCCATCGCCCGCGGGCCGGCCGCCCTGACTCCGCGTGTCTCCGCAGGGAGCCGGCGGGTGCGGCTGGCCGCGGGGCCCCACCGCTGTGCGGGGCGCGTGGAGGTGCTGCACGGGGGCACGTGGGGCACCGTGTGTGACGACGGCTGGGACCTGCAGGACGCCCACGTGGTCTGCCGGCAGCTGGGCTGCGGCCAAGCCCTCCGCGCCCTGGGGGCCGCGCCCTTCGGTGCGGGGTCGGGGCGCATCTGGATGGACCAGCTGGGCTGCAGCGGCCACGAGTCTGCGCTGTGGCAGTGCCCGTCGCGGGGCTGGGGCCAGCAGGACTGCGGGCACAAGGAGGACGCCGGCGTCATCTGCTCAGGTGGGTCCTGTTAGTTGACTGTCTTTTTGGGGCAGCTGGGTATAGAATGTTCGTGCTGTCCTAGTGCATAACATCTTGCACTCTTGCCTTCCACGGATTCCACTAACGTCTCTTCCCGGCATGGAGAGCTCCGCGGTGTATTGGACAGTGTTCTCTTGCTGCAGTGATGCTGCAGGCCAGAGCAACTTTACGCTGCCGGGGGTGGGGGACGGGGGGATGGACAGGAGACCCCGGCGGGGTGTGTGTGTGTGTGGGGGGGGGGTGGACAGGAGACCCCGGTCGGGGGAGGGTGCGGGTCTGCTCAGATGCGGCTGGCGGTCCTGGACCAGCACTGCCTGGGGTCTGTCACCCCTGCTCACAGGCTCAGCTCACATTTGTGTGTGAGCTTTCTCTGTCTCAAACTCTTTGGACCCTTATTTCAGTGTTCTGGAGGACTTTTTCCAGAATGCTTTAAAGGTGGTGTATGAAAGCTTATGCATATCTGAGGCTCTTTATATCGGTAGTGTGTGGGTGTGGTCATTCCCGAGGGACAGAGTGTCATTTATTGGGGGGGTATGAGCCTGTGAGGGGTCTGCGCAGGGCTGCCCTCCAGGACGGAGCTGAGCGTTCACTGTGCTTTCTTCTTACTGGTTTTGCTTTAGGAAAGTTTTCCTCATCTGATGTCTCGGATGATCGCTCTCTTTCAATCCTTGTGTGTCTTTCAAAGTGACATTTCAGCTCATTATTTTAGATCTTCCTTGTCCTTTTTATTCATTATTTTTTGGGGGGGCTCTGGTCTTTTCTCATATATTCTGGGGGAGTGTCTCTAGGTTTTGTATACATCACGGATTTAATGCTTGTGTGTCAACAAAAGTTCTTGGATGTGCGTTTCAACTTGGCAAGTTTGCCTTCCTTCGTCTGTCTCAGGGGCTCCCTCAGGCAGCTGATCACTTGCTGACTGATAGGATTCTGCTGCTGGGAACTGGTTGTTGGCTGGGGTGGGGGACGCTCTGTTTCTGTTATGATTCAACATGGAAGCAATGTTCCAAAAGCGAGAGCCAAAGCAGGCCAAGCACGTGTGTGATGCCCAGGCCTGGGACGGGCGTGGGTCACTCTTACCCATTTGGTCAGTTGACTGAAGTCCCAAGGCCAGCCCAGGTTCAGGGGGTCAGCCCAGACTCATTTCAAGGGGTGTGGGTACAGCAGGATACCTTAGGGGCCACTTTGGTAATCTGTCATGGATGTACATCCTTCAAGCATTTTTTAAAAGCTTATTTAAATTTTAATTTGTTATGGCCCCATCACATGCAATTCATATCCTGCAGAGGTATTTTTAATGTATTTGTGGACTCTCATAACATAATTTTAAAGGACTGTCTAATGCTTTATTAGTGGTGATATTATGGTTTACTTAAGACATCTCAGTGTTGTTGGAGTTGCCTTGCTTGAGGGTAATGTGATGGTACTTGGGCCATGACCAGCCCGGGTTGATGCTTTCTGAACATGAAACTGCGCTCATTCCTGTTTTTCAATTTTTTAAGTTTTTATAATCACTGCTACATTGATCATCTTGTGCACAAGGATTATTCTGTACTTTTTTTTTTAATTTAAATTCAATGAACATATATAATGCATTTTAGTTTCAGAGGTAGAGTTCAGTGATTCATCAGTCTTATATAACACCCAGTGCTTATTCCATCACGTGCCCTCCTAATGCCCATCACCCAATTACCCCATCCCCCCACCCCCCTTCCCCTCCAGCAGCCCTCAGTTTGTTTCCTATAGTTAAGAGTCTCTTATGGTTTTTCTCTCTCTCTGATATTGTTTTGTTTTATTTTTTCCTCTCTTCCCTTATGTTTATCTATTTTGTTTCTTAAATTCCACATATGAGTGAGATCATATGATAATTGTCTTTCTCTGACTGACTTACTTTGCTTAGCACAATACCCTCTCGTTCCATCCATGTTGTTGCAAATGGCAAGATTTCAATCTTTTTGGTGGCCGAGTAATATTCCATTGTAAATATGAACCATATCTTCTTTATCCATTCATCTGTCGATGGACATCTGGACTATTTAGTTTCCATAGTGTGGCTATTGTGGACATTGCTGCTATAAACATTGGGGTGCAGGTGCCCCTTTGGATCACTACACTTGTATATTTGGGGTAAATACCCACTAATGCAATTGCTGGGTCATCGGATAGCTTTATTTTTAACTTTTTGAGGAACCTCCATACTGTTTTCCAGAGTGACTGCACCAGTTTGCATTCCCACCAACAGTGTAAGAGGGTTTCCCCTTTCTCTGCATCCTTGCCAACATTTGATGTTTCCTGACTTGTTAATTTTAGCCATTCTGACTGGTGTGAGGTGGTATCTCATTGTGGTCTTTATTTGAATTTCTCTGATGCCAATGATGAACATTTTTCTTCATGTGTCTGTTGACTATTTGTATGTCTTCTTTGGAGACATGTCTTTTCATGTCTTCTGCCCATTTCTTGACTGGATTATTTGTTCTTTGGGTTTTGAATTTGAGAAGTTCTTTATAGATCTCAGATACTAGCCCTTTATCTTATATGTCATTTGCAAATATCTTCTCCCATTCCGTGGGTTGTCTTTTGGTTTTATTGACTGTTTCCTTTGCTGTGCAGGAGCTTTTTATCTTGAAGTCCCAATAGTTCACTTTTTTCTTTGTTTCCCTGGCCTTTGGTGACATGTCTTGAAAGAAGTCACTGTGGCCAATGTTGAAGAGGTTACTGCCTACGTTCTTCTCTAGGATTTTGATGGATTCTTGTCTCACATTTAGATCTTTCATCCATTTTGAGTTTATCTTTGTGTATGGTGTAAGGAAATGGTCCAGTTTCATTCTTCTGCAGGCGGCTGTCCAATTTTCCCAATACCATATGTTGAAGAGACTGTCTTTCTTTTTCTTTTTTTAAAAAATTTTTTATTTATTTGACAGAGAGACAGTGAGAGAGGGAACATAAGCAGGGGGAGTGGGAGAGGGAGAAGCAGGCCTCCTGCCGAGCAGGGAGCCCTATGCGGGGCTTGATCCCAGGACCCTGGGACCATGACCTGAGCCAAAGGCAGACGCTTAACGACTGAGCCACCTAGGCGCCCCTAGACTGACTTTTTTCTATTGGATATTCTTTCCTGCTATGTTGAAGATTAGTTGACCATAGAGTTGAGGGTCGATTTCTGGGTTCTCTGTTCTGTTCCATTGATCTATGTGTCTGTTTTTGTGCCAGTACCATATTGCCTTGATGATCACAGCTTTGTAATACAGCTTGAAGTCTGGAATTGTGATGTCCCTAGCTTTGATTTTCTTTTTCCACATTCCCCTGCCCACTTGGGGTCTTTTCTGGTTCCATACAAATTTTAGGACTATTTGTTTCAGCTCGGTGAAAAAACTTGATAGTATTTTGATAAAGATTGTATTGAATGCATAGATTGCTTTGGGTAACATAGACATTTTAACAATATTTGTTCTTCCAATCCATGAGCATGGAATGTTTTTCCATTTCCTTGTGTATTCCTCAATTTCTTTCATGAGTGTTTTATACTTTTCAGAGTACAGATCTTTTACCTCTCTGGTTAGATTTATTCTTTGGTATCTTATGGTTTTTGGTGCCATTGTAAATGAGATTGACTTCTTAATTTCTCTTTCTTCTGTCTCATTGTTAGTGTATAGAAATGCAACTGACTTCTGTGCATTGATTTTATATCCTGCGACTTTGCTGAATTCCTGTTTGAGTTCTAGCAATTTTGAGGTGGAGTCTTTTGGGTTTTCCACATAGAGTATCATGTCGTCTGCAAAGAGTGAGAGTTTGACTTCTTCTTTGCCGATTTGGATGCCTCTTATTTCTTTTTGTTGTCTGATTGCTGAGGCTAGGACTTCTAGTACTATGTTGGACAATAGTGGTGAGAGCGGGCATCCTGACCTTAGGGGAAAAGCTGTCAAGTTTTCCCCATTGAGAATGATATTCACTGTGGACTTTTCCTATGTGGCTTTTATGATATTGAGGTATGTTCCCTCTATCCCTACACTGTGAAGAGGTTTAATCAAGAAAGGATGCTGTACTTTGTCAAATACTTTTTCTGCATCTATTGAGAGGATCATATGGTTCTTTTCCTTTGTTTTATTAATGTAGTGTATCACATTGATTGATTTGTGGATTTTGAACCATCCTTGCAGCCCAGTAATAAATCCCACTTGGTTGTGGTAATTGTTTTAATGTACTGTTGCAGGGGATGATCCAAATCTTTTGGTACCAGTTGAGACCTGATTTGTGACCCAGTATGTGATCTATTCTGGAGAATGTTCCATGTGCAGTTGAGAAGAATGTGTATTCTGTTGCTTTAGGATGGAATGCTCTGAACATATGTGTTAAGTCCATCTGGTCCAGTGTGTCACTCAAAGCTCTTGTTTCTTTCTTGATCTTCTGCTTAGATGATTTGTTCATTGTGGTGAATGGGGTGTTAAAGTCCCCTACTATTATTCTATTATTATCGATGTGTTTCTTTAATTTTGTTACTTACTGGTTTATATAATTGGCTGCTCCAATGTTAGGGGCATAGATATTTACAATTGTTGGATAGACCCTTTAAGTATGATATAGTGTCCTTCCTCATGTCTTATTGGTCTTTGGTTTTAAAATCTAATTTGTCGGATATAAGGATTGTTACCCCAGCTTTCTTTTAATGTTTGTTAACATGATAAAGATTTTCCACCCCTCACTTTCAACCTGGAGGTGTCTTTAGGTCTAAAATGAGTCTGTTGCAGACAGCATATCATGGGTCTTGCTTTTTTATCCAATCTAATACCCTATGTCTTTTGATTGGGGCATTTAGCTCATTTACATTCAGAGTAACTATTGAAAGATATGAATTTAGGGCCATTGTACTACCTGTAAAGTCCCTGTTTCTGTATATTGTCTCTGTTCTTTTCTGGTCTTTGTTACTTTTGGGCTCTCTCTTTGCTTAAAGGATCCCCTTTAATATTTCTTGCAGGGCTGGTTTAGTGATCACAAATTCTTTTAGTTTCTGTTTGTCCTGGAGGATTTTTTTTCCCCTTGTATTCTGAATGACAGCCTTGATGGATAAAGTATTCTTGGCTGCATATTTTTCTCATTTAGCACCCGGATTATTCTCTATTTTGAATGATTTCCAAAGATGGATTTCTGGACAATTAGCTGACACCTGCTAAGACGTTACAGCTTGGGATTAAATCAGGTCACCTGAGATTAACTGCTACCTACATCCCTGGGGTGGAGATTGTCATGGGGATGTGTGATTGATTTAAGGTTCATGCCAGGGGCTCCCTGGGTTAGATGTCTCGAACAGCACTGATGCCAGTGCTGGGACCCTCTCATTTTGGCCTTCTCCTTTGGAGATTTCTCCTGGCCTGACTGCTCTTGTCTTCCAGGGTCAGTGGCTCTGAGACTGCGAGGTGGCATCCACCACTGTGCTGGGTGGCTGGATGTGTTCTACAATGGGACGTGGGGCGCCGTGTGCAGTAATGCCCTGAAGGACATCTCCTTGTCCATCATCTGCAAGCAGCTGGGCTGTGGGGAGCAGGGCTGGCTAGAGAACAGACCCGTCCACACTGGCTCAGGCACCTCCTGGGTGGACAACATCGAGTGCCGCAGGCTGAGAAACTCCACGCTGTGGCAGTGCCCCTCGGCACCATGGCACCCACATTCCTGTACCCCTGGAGAGGAGGTCTGGATCACCTGTGCAGGTGGGATGCTGGTGGTTTCTGACAAGCCACCCATTCATGATTCAGGGCCTGGGGGTCATGTGGGTTCTACAAACTGCATTCTGAAGCTTTTCAGGGCATTTACAGTGGGATGGTGACTACTTAATCCAATAGGATTGTCAGAGAAAATGGCACAGGATTCCGGGGAGACCCTCAACTGCTCATCCACCCACAGCTGCCCAGGTACCCTTCTGTCCATCTCCCTGTCCACTCTTCATCTTGGTCCTGCCCTGCAGTGACCACAACCCCCCTTTCCAGAAGAGGGTATGCTGCGTGTGCGTGGGGGCAAGGACAACTGCTCTGGCCGTGTGGAGCTCTGGCATGCTGGCTCCTGGGGCACCGTGTGTGATGATTCCTGGGACCTGGCAGATGCAGAGGTTGTGTGCCGCCAGCTGGGCTGTGGCCCGGCTGTGGGTGCCCTTGTGGGGGCTGCCTTTGGGCCAGGCTCGGGGCCTGTGTGGCTGGATGAGGTGGGGTGCCGTGGCAGTGAGGCATCCCTGTGGAGCTGTCCTACAGAGCCGTGGGGACTCGGAGACTGTGGGCACAAGGAGGATGCAGGCGTGCACTGCTCCCGTGAGTGGGCAGGGGGTAGCGGGACAGGCGGGGTGGGAGGGTTTGTTGGGGGCTGGGGAGGGGTTGCCAGAAGGGTTCCTCCGAGTATCCCCCCAGAACCTGGCCCTGAGGCTGTGCTGGCTTCCTCTGGTTGCCTCTGTGGTTGTCCCATGACATGTTGGCTCAGGCTGAGTGGGGCTGGGACACTTCCCTGAGGGTCTGGGTAAGGGTCTAGGCTGCCCAGGGCTGTGGTTGCCTCCCCTACTTTGCCCTCAGATCCTTCCTATTTCTCTTGCAGGTGACAGGGGAACCACGGCCTTGCCACCAGCACTGGCACAGACATTGGGTAGTGTGCTCTCCCTCAGGGCTCAGCTCATGCTCTCCTGTCTGGCCCCAACTCAGAGGGGCCCTACAATGGGTTCTCTACAGAGGGGTGCCCTGGAGTCTCCTGTGGGTGCCAAGGCTCCAGTCAGCCCCTCCTTAGGCTGGTCGGGCCAAGGTCAGGAGGACCACGACCACCCCCTCCTCCAAGGAAAATGGCTGTGCATCCTCCTGTGTGGAGAGCCACTGGGAGGGACAGCAGGCTCAGGCCCTGCCTAGCCACTTCTCTGGGGTCTTTCTTTTACCAACTGGGGGGTTTGACCTGGGAACACTGTGGCCTCCCTTCTGGCCCCCTCCCTCTGTACCCCCTCCCTCCTGACCCTTGCCCAATGACCTCGGGGTTATCTCTGGGGGAGGAGCACAAGGCCATCTCTCCTCTGGGTGCCTTCCCCCTCCCTGAGAGGCTCAGGTGGTCCAGACCCAAGGTCACAATACCCCAGGCACACAGGCACACAGGGGAGACCCCGCCTCTCACTGTCCCCACAGGCCCTCCCCTGGCCCCTGCATCTGCCCTCAAGGCTGGGAACCTACCCATGATGTTTTGCGTTGTCCTCGGCACCCTTCTGGTCATTGTCTCCCTGGTCTTGGGGGCACAGTGGCACCGTGGCAGAACCCGCAGGGGTAGGTGGGTGTGGTTGGGGAGGTGAACACAAGGCTTGGGTTGGGGAGGTTGGGGGCGCACACTCTGGGACCCCAGCCCATCACAGGCCTCTTCTGTCCTGGTAACTGCTCTGCATGCCCGGTCACACCTGGACCTCCACTGCATGGCGACTTCCCAGTGACATTCTTGGACCCTGGGGACTCGGGATCCTGGGCCCTGCTTTGCTTCTGAAGGGTGGCCTGGGTGTGAGAACAAGTCCCCAGTGGTGTCCCGATTCCTCAGGCCATCTGTGTGGTGGGGCTAACCAGCCCTGGGTGCCAGGGAGGCGTGTGGCCCCTTGTGGGGGACGTTGCTCTTGGTGGGCAACTGCAGCAGAAGGGCCAGGTTGCACGCATGGGAGACCCCACAGGGCCAGCAGTGGGAGGGCTCAGACTGTGGGAGTGTCTCTTCTAGAGGGGTCTGGTGTGGCCTTTGCAGGTTCCAGAATGTTGGGGAGTTTGCCCTCGGAAGGTGTTTATGAGGACATCGGAGCTGTCCCCATGGGGGAGAAAGACGAGGGGCCCAGAGTGTCCCAGAACCTGGCCCTGGAGGAGGAGTATGATGACGCTGGGGAGCCGGAGCTGGGCCCTGAGGAGGAGGAGGAAGAGGAGGAGGTGCCCCTGAGCCCCACTGGTGTGCACCTCTGCGCCTTATTGTCTGGCGTGCTGTCCCTTCTGTACTGCACCTATGCCTGGGGCTCTGCTCTGGCCAGTGCCTACATTTAAAGACCCTGAGAGCCATCAGCCCGTGTGTCCATGACCCTCACTCCTGCGTCACAGGCTTGGATGTTAGAAAATTCGGCCGTCCCTTCAAAGTTGCTCCTTAGACAGGAGTCTTCTTGTGGGTGGATGTGGAGTTTAGGGAGGGTCCTGGAGTTTTCTTTGGGTTTCTTTACATGGCTGCCCACAGGGCCCTTCTAGTACCTTGTCCTGGCCGGCCACAGGGAGCCTGAGCAGACAGGGTGGGAGGGGAAGCGGTGTGACCCTGGCTCACCCATTCTAGTCCTTGTGTGACCTTCTGGCTTCAAGTGACACACCAGGGCCCAGAAGTCGGGGGGGCTCGGAGGGATGGCCAAGGGACCCAGTGCACGTCTCTCTCCTTAAACGCAGGTGGGGCTTCTTGCAGCCTCGGCCCCAAAGCTCAGGCTGATATGGAAGACACAGCGTGCCCTAGGACGTGATGACAGTGAGCTGGCCATGGGAGACATCAGTGAGACCAGAGCAGGGAGAGAGCCCAGGCCCTGGAGGGCTTTCATTGTCCTCATTTTAAAAGATGTCATTAAAGTCCCTTTGAACTCACTCATTCATGCATTAATTCATCTCAGAAACATTCCTCAGACTGCCCCCTCTCAGCCCAGGTTCTGTTCTCAGCTACCCCCTCTTCACCCTAGTCCCACGTGGTCGCGTGTTTTCAACGTTCTGCACCGACAACTTCTTGCCCACGTGGTTCTCCTGTGCGCATCAGGATGGGGGCCCCTGACGAACCAACTCCTGGATGCCCCTTTTCACATCCACAGAGGGTGCTGGAACCGGCCCAGGTGTTCCGTTGTGCCAGAGTCCCCAGTACTCACCGAGGGAGCCAGCCCTTTGTGACCACAACCACACTTGCCACAGCCTTTCCACCTCCCTTCCGTCCCCACCCTACCCTCACACCCTGCATCCTGCCACTGCCACTCTGACCACGCCCTGACCACGCCCACCTGACCCCACCTTCCCCACCCCACCCTCACAACCTCCCTCACATCCTCCTTCCCTGACCACACGCACCCTGACCACACCCTGGTCACCCTCACACTGGATATCCCTGGGCCTGGGGGATGGGGGAAGGTGTGCGGCAGGAGTGCGTCCCCTGGGGTCAGGAGGGAGAGAAGGGAGCTGGCAGGAAGTGGGGTGGGGGTCTGGGCATGGGACAGGGGTCTGGAAGACACATGGGGTGCAGAGTAGGGGTGTCAGCCGAGCAGCCAGAGCGGTTGGGACTTAGAGGAAGGGTGCGGGGCCCCTCTATCTGTGCTGCCCTTCCCCAAAGCATAGCGCTCCGCACCTGCCCCAGGCACCCGGACCGTGCCCCCTTCATAGCTGTGTGCTGAGCTTTTCCCGGTGGCCCCTGGTCCTTTCAGTCTATTTGTAGGGTATTGATTAGGCTTCTTGTGAGGGAAGAGCATGGGGGGACTCACTTGAGGCAGCTGCAGGTCCCTGAGCCCTGAGCTGGGGGTGCAGCTCAGTGCAGCGCACAGGCTGTGGCTCGGGAGGCGCTGGAGCTACTGTGCAGAGGGTCCTGCTGATGGGGTCCTCCTGCCCTCTCTGTATATCCTCATCTCCCTCCAGATTCTCCTCACCTCCTCCATACTGGTCTGAAAACCTGAGCTGCCCTCTCGAAAACTGGTCATCTGGCAAATCTTTTGGAAAGCAACCGTTATTGATCTTATTCTGTTTATAAAACAAAACACATTTATTACTGTAAATTTAAAAACTCATAGAATGAAGAAAGAGAATGGAAGACACTTGTTCTACACTCAGAAATGAATCCCTCAGCATCCTGGTTTATATCCATGAGAACCTTTCTTTGCACTGATGTGTAAATATGAGCATGATTTACGAGGTGCATGGTCTATGTGTCCTGTGTGTTTCCCACCTGACCCGTGCGGTCATCCTTTGCAGGTGGGTGGAGCACACTCTCCGTGCCCAGGTGGCTGTGAGGTATGGCCCCTCCTCCTTCCAGGTGAATGTGCTGCTCTCCACAGGGCTCTGGATCCCAAGAGGTCCATGAGAGGAGGGGACCACACCACGTGGGCCCCAAAGAGATGGGCTGTCTCAGCCCTTTGCAGGCAGTGAACCGTCTATGTGCATGTGAAGAGCCGAGACCCTAACTCTGTGGAGATGCCTCAGAAAACGGTCCTTAGGCATTCATTTGTTAGTATTTTAATTCCTTAATGTCATTGACACCATCAAAATAAAGTCTGAGAAAACTTAGGAAAATCAAAATTAAGGATACAAATTGAGATGGAAGGTGAATATTTGATTTCTAATTTTTGAAATTTCTGGACAAAGAGTCCTTGAGAGCATTTTTGCCATGTACAACCTTCCTGTGTTCTTGCTCCGAAGGCTGTATTTGGGAGTTGCTGGGGGGCAGACACCGCTGGGGGTTCCTAGAGCAGGTGCCCTCCCACAGGGCTCTGAGTGCTCTGGTCACGCTGTGACTATGCACCAGGGTTGAAGACTGACCAGGAGACTAATGTTCCAGCTGGGCACGCAGCCCCAGCCTGGGGTAGGGGCCCTAGGCCCTCCGGTGCAGAGCTGAGGGTGCTGTGCTCATCTACCCCTGGCTCCCATGGGGCCCGAGGAGGTGGGAAATGAGCTTTTGCTGTCTGAGTCTGAGTGGGGGCCAGGACCTGGGAGGTGCTGAGTGACGGGAGGGTCCTCAGAGTCTGCAGGACCCCCACCCCCAGGCTTCCAGTGGTGGCTTGAGGGCCCGCTGGGGCTATGCTAGGCCAGGTGGTCCTGGTCCTCCTGCGGCCTTCCTCCCTGTGGGACTGGAGGGCCGGACAGTCGGGTCGATTTCCCAGAGACCTGTCAAACGCTTACCCTGCCCTTGATGGACTGTTTCAGTTCAGTGTCCCCACAGGTCACACGGAGGCCCAGCTGGTGGGTGCCGAGCACCCCTGTGCCAGTGTCTGGAAGTGAGGTGTGTCCTGACCTGGGGCTCAGCTGCAATGCCCACCTGGACTGGGCCAAGGCCCATGTGGTGTGCCCAGCTGCAGGGTGGCTCAGCCGTGTCTACTCCTGGGGGCGCCCACTTCGCCTGGGGCTCCTGGCACGTGTGGACAGAGGTCTTCTGTTGTGCAGGCAATGAGTCTCTGCTGTTTCACTGCCCCTGGGGAACTGGGCACCAGTGTGGGCACCGCCAGGATGCCAGACTTAGGTGGGAAACAGAAAGTATATGTTTCTATCATTGTGAAGGGAATTGTTCTCTTAATTTCCTTTAGGAAATTATGGTATGTAGAGATTCAACTAATTTTTATGTATTGATCTTGTACCATCAACTTTCCTGAATTTATTTAATAGTTTTTTTTGTAGGATTTTGTAGGATTTTCTACAGAGAAGATCATGTGTCTGTGAATACAGATATTTTACTTCTTTTCCCATCTGAATGACTTTTGTTTCTTTTTTCTTGCCTAATTGTTCTGACTAGGAGTGGCGGGAAAGTTGTCCATGACTCTGCCCGCTCGATAGGAGGGGAGCTTGCCATCCACCACCGCTGAGCCTCGTGCGCACTGTGGGTTTTTCATATATGGCCTCTGTCATGTTGAGAAAGGTTCCTTTCCTTTCCAGTTTGCTGAGTGTTTCATCCTGAAGGTCTCCTGGGTTTTGTCAAATGCTTTTTCTGCATCAATCGAGATGATCAGGTTTTGTTTTTTTCCTTTATGAGTGAAGTGGAGAATCTGGGGCTGGGCTTTTCTTTGTTCAGAAATTTTTACTTACTGATTCATTCTCTTTAATTTTTGTAAGTCTGCTCAGATTTTCTGTTTATTTTCGGTCAGTTTTGGTAGTCTATGTGTTTCTGGTAATCTGTCTGTTTCATCTGAATTATGTCGTGCTGGGTGCATGCTGCCTGTATCTGCCTCTGTTCTCCAAGTTTGGTAGGAATGCTTCCACTTTCGTTTCTGATTTTAAGTAACTTGAGTCTTTTCTATTGTTTTCATGGTCAATCTAGCTAAATGTGAATTTTATTTACCTTTTCAAAGAATACAATGTTTATCTTCATTATTCTCTCTCTTGATTTGTGCCGTACATTCACTTGCTTTCATTCTATTCTTCATGACTCCCTTCCTTCCACTCCTTTCAGATCTGGTTTCTTCTTCTCTTTCTAGTTTCCTAAGGTATAAATTTAGGTTATTGTTTGGAGATTCTTCTTTTTTCTTAATGAGGGCTTTTTTTTTTTTTTTTGCTTCAATCCATGTCTTGGTATGTTTCTAGCTTTCCGTGTAATGTCTTTGCCCCATTGGCTGTTTATGAGCCTGTTGTGTTTGTAGATTTTCCAGTTTTCCTGGTCCTGTTCATTTCTAGCTTCATTGCACTGTAGTCAGAGATACTTTTTGTGATTTCAGTCTCTTAAAATTTTATACTTTAAAGATTTGGTTTGTGGCCCAACATGCAGTCAGGCTATGTAAAGATTCGTTGTTATGTGTGACCACGGAGGTCTCTTTCATTAGCTGAGTGGTGATTTGAAGTAGATTTGAAATTGATTTTCTTAAATGCTTGTAGCCAAAACCAAACATCTGGCCTTTGTGCACCAGCTCTTCGTTGGCTTGCACCTTCAGTGCTCTGGCCGGCTGCCACCAGCTCTGCCCTAGTGCCCAGTTCCTGCCTGTGCAGGACCAAATTCGCCCACATCTTGTTTCAGCACATGTCCCTTGGTGTTGTGAGTAAGAGAGGAGTCTTTCTTTTTTTTTTTTTTTTTAAAGATTTTATTTATTTATTCATGAGAGACAGGGAGAGAGAGAGAGAGAAGCAGAGGGAGAAGCAGGCTCCCAAGGAGCAGGGAGCCCGATGCGGGACTCAATCCCAGGACCCCGGGATCATGACCTGAGCCGAAGGCAGATGCTTAACCATCTGAGCCACCCAGGCGCCCGAGAGGAGTCTTTCTCCAGACCCTCTGCCCCACACCTGGACAAGCTGATGAAAGATCCAGGTCACAAGCCGCTGCCTGTGTGTGGAGACCCTCGCCTGGCCCCACCGCCTGACAGGGTAACCCTGAGCCAGGCTCCTTCCCTGCTGTCTTAGGCTCGCTGGGGCCTGCCCTGCTCCCCCCAGAGACCACAAGGGATAAGTGAGGGACTCTCCTACCTGCTTAGTGTGTGTGGTATCATTGGTTTCCACATCTGCTATGGTCTGAATATTTGGGTCCCCTGAAATTCCTATGTTGAAACCCAAGCGCTCAAGGTGGCGGTCTTTGGAAGGTGATGAGGTCGTGATCCTGGAGCCCTCATGAATGGGATCGGTGCCCTTGTAAGAGACTCCAGAAAGTGCCCTACCCTGTCCTCCCTGTGAGGACAGAGGGAGAAGAGCCAGAGGTGGGCTCTCACCAGACACCGGGTCTGCCAGTGCCTCGGTCTGGAACTTGCAGCCTCCAGTCTGTATTGTTCAGCTTTAGCAGCCCCAAACAGACTGAGCCAAGTGTTGGGTGGGTGCTCCTGCCTTTGCATGGGGTCAGTCTACCCGGAGAGCCTTCTGACCTGGGCATATGTTTCAGAGAGTGAGGACAGTTGCCAGGACCCAGCCCTGACAAGGCCTCGGAGGGGATACCACCCTTGCTGGTGCAGCTCCAGGCCGTAGGGGACCCTGAACAAGAGAGCAGGGCAGAGCATGGGGTGGTTGGCGTGAGCAACGCCGCGAGGCTCACCAGTCAGGGGGCTGCCCACTGGCTGCAGCGGCACTGCCCACGGCCCTCCTGCCATTTCTCGGCTGTCCCCACACAGGCTGCAGTGAGCTCAGCCTGAGAGGGGAGCCTGGTGATGCCATTGGGTGGGTTCCACTGGAGCACAGAAGGAGCCAGAACCGCCCTTCTTCTGTGAGTTGGTACAGTGAGGGAGGGGAGCAGAAGGACCAGCCTCCTGTAGGCCACCCACTTCCAGTCTGCTTTTGTGTTAAAGAAAAAGAGATTCTGAGGAAGTCTGAGCCACAGTTACTGCTCTCTCTGTCCAAGAGGAAAGTCGGCCTAATCCAGGTCTGAAGAGGTGGCTGGGTGGTTGCCTCCTTGGTACAGAAGAGAAACACTTCTCAGGAGCTGCCCAGAGAAGCCAGAGGGATTGTAGCAATGAAAACTCTGGTCTGACTAATGCGGGAGAGAGTAGAGCCAGAGAAACATCTCCGTGTTGGGGGGAGAGGGGAGGGTAGACCTTGGGTCACACGCTGGGATGCTGCACTCGTGGCAAGCCTGGGAGCAGAAGGGTGGGTGTGTGGGGACATGTCTCTCGCTTGCACAAATGGGGATGAAGGCCTGCCCTAGGCAGGACATAATGATGCAGCAGACAGTGTTTGATATGGGCCTAATTTGCATTAGTGCCATTTTATGTACAGAGAGAACTGCACCAAACAATTGGCATATAGCTCAAAATCTTACTCCAGGATCCATCAGTGGAACCCTCGACCCCATGCTGCAAACCCTTACCATACCACGTCACTGAACACTGGCTCAGGCCCCTTCCACACCCCTTGGGGATCATGGGCTATGGACCCATTCCCCGTGCCCCCCACTGAATGTACCGTCTGCCCTGATGTCCCTCCCACTGCATCTGAATGACCACCGGACCCAAAGCCACAGCTCATGCTCAGGCTGGCCACCTGTGCAAAATGTATATTGTTTCCTAGGGTTGTTGTCATAAAGTGCCACACAGTGGGAGGGTTAAAACAACCCAAACTTATTATGATCTAGGGGTAGAGGCCCAACACCAAAATCGATGTGGGGGTCAGCCGTCCCTGTCTGAGCCCATGGGGAGGGCCCTGGTTGCCTTGTCCAGTGTCTGTGTTGCCGGCGGTCCTGGCAAACTTGGCTTGTAGACACTTCGCTCCAACCCCTGTCTCCATCCTCATGTGGCTTCTCCCTCCGTGTCCAGGTCACTGTGTCTTTCTTAAGGACCCCAGACAGGGGGGATTAGGGCCCACCCTACTTTGGCAAGAACTCACCTTAGCTGATCACATCTGCAATGACCCTATTTCGAAAGAAGGCCACGTTCAAAAGTTCCTGTGTGAAGACTTCCACATATCTTTGCAGGGCACACAGTTTAACCCACAGCTATGGCTAAGGACCATTATAAGGGTTTGTGAGGAATACAGGTACACCGGGAACCAGAGGGAGTGGTGGCAACTGAGGGGTCATTTTATGCGAAGCCCAGAAGACCAGTTGAGCATTTGGACCATGAGGGGCTGTGGCATCTTCTTGATGAATAAGTGGGTGGAGGGCTGTTCTAGGATGGAATGGGCAGTTATGACCCACACGAAGGGCCCCCCAGCCCCCACTGGGTAAAGGGTCCAGGACACAGAGCTTCATGTGGGTGGCGAGACTGAGCTGTGAGTCACTCTTGACGCACGACCTTGGTGAAGGAGAATGCGTGGAGCAGAGAAGCTGCATGGGAATGTTGGGGCAGTTAGGGCTGTGGGACCCTGAAGCAGTCCCTATTCTTGTCCCATCGAGACCCTCGAGACCAGAGTCACCTGAGGGCCCAGCAGGGAAGGCCCAGGTGAGACCAAAGACCGTGTCATGGCTCCCACACACTCTGGAGGGGTGAGGGGCATCTGTGAATCTCCGGCACGAGGCGGGAACAGCAGGACCGGAATTGAAAATGCAGCCAACGAGGCAAGTTGCTACGTGGACTTCCAGCATACAGTAGACCAGGGGCAGAGAAGCAGCTGCAGGAGACAGAGTGAGGGGCCGTTATCGGCAGAGGATGAACCCTTCAGGGCAGTGATAGGTAGGGCTTGAGGAATGGGGCCGACTGTGCACTGAGGAAGGGGCTCTAGGAACAGACCACCCCCGTGAGTGCAGTCTTGGGGACAGTAAGACATTACAGATCCAGCTGGTGACACTTTCAGCTAGAGCTTGGGGTGGGCCCGAGATTGTCACAGCTAAGGAAGAGCTGGGTCAAGAAAGGCCTTGGGGCAGTTTGACTGTCAGTTTGTAGGGCTCACCCAAGGGCGATGACACGTTTACTGGATGCAAGAAGGGCACCTAGCTGGACCCGGGCCGAGATTCTGCAGATGAGGCATTTATTGTGTGCATAGTGCCACACAGGTCAGGCAAACCCAGGATGGCATGGCCAGCACAGACACCTGCCGGTAATCAAGCTGACAGGTGTTAGCCCAGCCCGATTTCCACAAGCCCGGTCTTGGAGACAGGTACAGGGTGTCCAGGCCGGAAGAAGGGCTTGCATATCTCCATGAACCTCTGGAAAGTGTAACAAGTCTCCCTGGGTGCACTTGACCTTCGTGTTCCTCAGAGAGTAGATGCTGGGGTCAGGGTGGGGCTCAGGGCAGTGTACAGCACGTGGACACTCTGTTTCTCTCAGGGCTGTAGCTGGAGGCTGGGCTGATACAGGCACAGAACACAGCAGGGGAGCGCAAGGTGAACAGCAGGAGGTGGGAGGAGCCAGTGGCCAAGCAGATGTGCAGGATGTTGGTGATGGTGCAGCCCTGGGACACTGGGGCGAGCAGGAAGCCTGTGACTCTATAGAAGGCACTGGCCGAGACAGCCCTGATGCGGCTCGCACTTGTGGAGGCTCTCAGAGCAGAAGTGTGTGGTGGCGCTGGGGCCACAGAAGGACCGTGTGCGCTGATGCACTGAGCACCCACACGCCCGCGGCAGTGGTGCTCAGCAGCGTGTGGGAGATGGCCATGACCCTGAGCCGCTGCAGCCGAACATGTGGGCACGACAAGGAAGAGCTGGGCCACACGTCCCGCGAAGGAGCTGGTGCTCTCCAGCAAGAAACTGCTCAAAGAATGAAGACAAGAAGTCAGAAGGGGACAGAGCCAGCCGGAAGGGGCTCCTGCTAGTGAAACCTGAACCAATTCAAGAACCCGAATAATTAACGATAGGAAACAACCATGCTAAGATTCTACGAGTCCATATTTTCATTAATTAATTAAATGGAGCGGGAGACGAACCATGAGAGACAATGGACTCTGAAAAACAAACGGAGCGTTCTAGAGGGGAGAGGGTGGGGGGATGGGTTAGCCTGGTGATGGGCATTAAGGAGGGCACGTTCTGCGTGGAGCACTGGGTGTTATATGGTATTATATAACATAATAAAATAAAATTTAAAAAAATGGAATGAAGAGAATGCTCATCCTTAAAGTAGGAGGAAGGAAATGACATCATCGATCATTGCTAAAACTGTGTGGACAAGTAAAACTTTGGACAGACACAGGACCTTACATGGCCTCAGAATATTTCCCACAGATTATTTACTAATCATGGAGGACTCTATTACCTTAAGCAAGTGGTGATAGTTGGAGCTGCTGGCTCAGGTCAAACTGCCCCCCCGCCCTGCCGCACAGCGTGTTTTGTGAGGCTTCTTGTGGAAGTTAGGTCATGGGCAGAAGGGGCAAGCTGAGAGCCTCACCCTGGTGGGCACCGGCCACCCCTCTGCTGGACCTGGCCTTTCACTCTGCCTTGCCTGGGTGGGGGGGCACCTTTCCAAGTCCTCGAACTCTGAGCGGCATCTTACACACACAGTTGGGAGGATTAAAATGGCCTTTTAAGAAACAACAAATCAATAATTGATCAGGTTTCTGTCCATTGGCCTGAGCAGACTACTTTGAGGCCTCTCTTCCCAGCTGGCTGGAGGGGTATTTTTATCCCTCTATTTCGGATATAGGAACTGCTATCCAGATGGGATGAATCGTGTGTGCACACGCACACTGGCCTCACACGGGCTTGGCTGGATCCACACCTGGGACCTTTCCACCTGTCTGACTGGTCTTTGGAACAGAGTGTGGCTCTGACGTGTTCATCTGGGAAGGGCCAGCATTGAGCCTGGAGGCTGCCATGTGTGAGGACCCTGAATGTCCAAAGCGAGGCAGCCTTCCACACCTGCGGGGGCTGAGACCAGCCTGGGTGTGGGCTACTGGGGCCCACACTGTGTCACGGATGGAGATGCCTCTGCACCCCGCGGGCCCCAGCACGGAGGCTCAGTGCATGCTGGACACACTCCCTGAGACACTGCCTGGCAGCCCAGCCTTCTCCTCACACCCTTGACCCTCCGTGCTCTGACTGACTTTACATCCAATGGTAATGCTATTTTACTGATGTGACTTGGAGTCAGCCGCGCGCGGACTCTGCGGCCGATGGGGCCAGGCCAGCTCTGACGTGACAGGTAAGTGTTTCTCTCACGGGGTGTGAGACTCATTTTCTGCTCTTGGCTCTTGGCTTGACGCAGGACTAGGGGCTGGCATCTGGCATTGTTTCTCAGGTTCTCTCAGGAGGCCGTGGCCGAAGGACAGGACCCCAAGTATTGGCTAGTCATGGATTTGGATCTTAGATTCCTCACAGATTATTTGTTCAATTTCGAAAGCAGTATTATCAGCAGGACAGTTGAGTGAGAAAACCAGGTTTTGAACAAAGTGCAAAAATAACAGATCTGAATAAGCTCAAGGGTCATAAAAATTTGATATTATGCTTTTTATATGATGGGGCATAAAACCGAACCTTTCTACCGGTCCTTTCCTTGATCAGTCACTTTCAGTAAAACCTGAAGAAGTGTTAACTCAGAGTGTGGTGCCCTAACCCCACCTGCAATGAGCTCTGAGGACTGGCGTCAAGTTTCCGGGTTCGCTGGGAAGCAGGTGTTTGTTCTCCCAACAATTCAGAGGGCGGAGCTGCAGTGCTTCACTCACCTTTGCTCACGGTGGCCTCCCGGGATGCTCTGGAAGGCAGCTTTAGCCACAGGAGGCTCTGCGGTGGCCCCAGATGCCCTGTGTCCTCCCATGTCTTCCTGGCTGGATCTCTGGTCTGACTGGCCCTCAAGGAAGCCTCTGTATTTCCAAGAGCAGGTGTTTGTCCCGGAGCCCCAGGAACCAGAGAAGAGAAATGCGGTTTGTAAGGATTTTCTCCTGGTCAGGTTTTCTGTTCTGGTGACCTAATCTATCTGCTCTTCTTCTTGGGTCACCTTTGATTTCTCTCATCAGGGGTTTAGTTTCCCACATACAAATTTTGCATGTGTTTTGTTAAATTTATAATGAAGTATTTCCTGCTTTTTGGTGCTATTGCAAATGGTACTTAAAAACTTTTTAAAAGATTTTATTTGCTTATTTGAGAGAGACAGAGATAATGAAAGCGAGCACATGCGGGGAGAGAGAGAAGCAGATTCCCTGCTGAGCAGGGAGCCTGATGCAGGGCTCGATCCCAGGACCCCGGAATCATGACCTGAGCCGAAGGCAGATGCTTAACCAACTGAGCCACCCAGGCACCCTGGTACTTTAAAGTTTTGTTTCTAATGGTTTTATTGCTTGTATATAGAAATGCAACTGATGTTTGTATAGTGACCTTGTTTGCTGTGAGTTTTAAAAATGAATTTATTAATTTTAGTGACTTTTTGAAAGATCTTTGGGTTTTCTACATAGACAATCGTGTGTGTGGAATGAAATACTTCTTCCTCACATTTCTCTATGCCTTTTACTGTTATCATGGTCTTTTGCCTCATCTTACTGGCCAGTGCTTCTAGCGTGAGGTTGAGCAGGAGCAACTGTTTATGATCTGAGAGGGAAAGCATTTGGTTCTTCACTGTGAAATACAGTGTGGCTCTCAGCGTTTTGTCAATACCCCTTACCAGTTTGAGGCAGTTTTCTTTAATTCCTATTTTTCCTAGAATATTTATTATTGATGCATGTTGAATTTTGTCAACTGTTCTTTCTGCATCTCATAGGATCATCATATGCTTTTTTAGTCTGTTGGAATGTGAACTACAGTGATTGATTCTAAGATACTGAACCAACTGTCCATTCTTAGACTGAGCTTCAATTGACATGATGTATATCCTTTATATGTTATCAGAGTAACTTTGTAATATTTTGTTGAGGGTTTTGATTTGCTGTTTTCTTTTCTTATAATGTCTTTGCTGTCTGTTTTGGAAGTCAGGGCAATGGCGGCCTTGTCAGCTAAGTCAGGAATGCTTTAGTCTTTACCCTCCCTGGAAGATGTTTTGTAAAATTAGTATTATTCTTTCCTTAAATATTTGTTAGAAAATGCACACACAAAACTTTCATTTTCTTCCAAATCATCTGAGGGTGTGTAACACACACTGTGGTCTTGCCCCCAGACTCTTCCATGCGTTAGAGATGTCATCTTATTATCTTCTGGCTTACACCCTTCCTTCCTTCCTTCCTTCCTTCCTCCCTCCCTCCCTCCCTCCCTCCCTTCCTTCCTTCCTTCCTTCCTTCCTTCCTTCCTTCCTTCCTTTCTTTCTTTCTTTCTTTCTTCTTTTTCTTTCTTTCTTTCTTTCTTGGGGGGGGAGGGGCAGAGGGAGAGGGAGAATCTCCAGCAGACTCCCTGCTGAGCACAAAGCCATACGCAGGGCTTGATCTAACGACCCTGAGATCATGCCCTGAGCTGTAGTCAAGAATCTGATGCTTAACTGACTGAGCCACCGGGCACCCTTGGCTTACACAATTTCCGATGAGAAATCTGCTTGCAATTTTTTATCTTTGTTCTTTCATATGTCTATTCACTGTCAAACATTTCATAATGGTGAGTTCTGATGTTTGTGTGTGTTTATGCTGCTTGGGGTGACTGTTGGGATTCCTATATCTAGAAAGTCTTTGAAGATTTTTTGACCAATTTTTTTTTTTTGTTTCCACCCCTTAATTTTTGGTAATCATTTACATATCTGACAGATTGCTCAGTATTCCCTTATAGATCACTCGAGATGTTCATTTTTCAGTCTATTTTACTTCACCTAACTTTTTAAAAAAATTTAAATTCAATTAGTCAACAAATAGTACATCATTAGTTTTTTAAAATTTAATTTAATTTTATTAGGTTAGTCACCATACAGTACATTATTAGTTGTTTTTTTTTTTTAATTTTATTGTTAGTCACCATACATTACATCATTAGTTTTTGATGTAGTATTCCATGATTATTGTTTTCATATAACACCCAGTGCTCCATGCAGTATGTGCCCTCTTTAATACCCATCACCGGGCATCTTTAGTTTTTGATGTAGTGTTCAATGATTCATTAGTTGCATATAACACCCAGTGCTCATCACAACACGTGCCCTCCTCAATACCTATCACTCAGTAATGCCATCCCTCCTACCCCCCTTTGGTAACCCTCAGTTTGTTTCCCAGGGTCCATAGTCTCTCATGGTTCATCTCCCTTTCTGATTTCTCCCCCTTCAGTTTTCCCTCTCTTCCCCTGTGGTCCTCCGTGCTGTTCCTTATGTTCCACAAATAAGTGAAACCGTATGATGATTGTCCTTCTCTGCTTGACTTATTTCACGTAGCATAATCCCCTCCACTTCCTTCCATGTCGATGCAAATGGTGGTTATTCATCCTTTCTGATGGCTGAGTAATATTCCATTGTATATATGGACCACATCTTCTTTATCTATTCATCTGTTGAAGGGCATCTCGGTTCTTTCCACAGTTTGGCTATTGTGGACATTGCTGCTATGAACATTGGGGTGCATGTGCCCCTTCTTTTTACTACATCTGTATCTTTGGGGTAAATACCTAGTAGTGCAGTTGCTGGGTCATAGGGTAGCTCTATTTTTAACTTTTTGAGGACCCTCCATACTGTTTTCCAGAGTGGCTGCCCCAGCTTGCATTCCCACCAACAGTGTAGGAGGGTTCCCCTTTCTCCACATCCCCGCCAACACTTGTTGTTTCCTGTCTTGTTAATTTTAGCCATTCTAACTGGTGTAAGGTGGTATCTCATTGTGGTTGTGATTTGTATTTTCCTGATGGCTAATGGTATTGAACATTTTTTCATGTTTCTGTTAGCCATTTGTATGTTTTCTTTGGAGAAGTGTCTGTTCATGTCTTCTGCCCAGTGCTTGACTAGATTATTTGTTTTTTGGGTGTTGAGTTTGATAAGTTCTTTATAGATCTTGGATATCAGCCCTTTATCTTTTCAAGAGGTTCTACTGCTAAGTGTCCAGACCCACAGGCTCCAGTCTGCTCTTCCTCTCCTTAATGAGCTTTCCATTTTAGAGACAGCATTTTTCATCTCTACAAGTTCTATTTGGTTTTTAATTAAACCTTTAATTTTTCTCTTCCATAATTTTCATCTTTTTTAAAACATGTACAACATATTTACAATAGCTTTTTTAAATGCAATTATTCACTAATTCCATCCTCTGTACCATGTTTTAGGGTTTCTGTTCACTGAACTCTCCCCTGGCTGTGTTACACTTTTTTCTGCCTCTTTTGTTTGTCTGATAATTGTGAATGGATGCTGGACACATGATTCTATGTTGTCCACTGCCTGCTTTTATAACATCTCTAGCAGGAAACGAACAGTCTTGCTGATCTGTTCACTGCTTTTCGGTGACTTCTAAGTGCTTTGGGATTGTCTAGAGTGGCCTTTATTCTGCAGCAAACTTTGCCCCACATCTGTTCTATAGCCCTTCTTGGTCCTCTACTGAGTATGTGGAGCCTCTACAAATCATGAGGATGGACAAACACATGTCTTAGATGAGGAATGATGAGTGAATTCCCCCAAAGAGAGCCAATATCACCACATTTGGGGAAGTGAAAATTTCATCAACAATGAAATAAAATTTCACTTTCAGATTGGAAGTTTTGGTGACGATAAGGGAAAATTAATACATTTGTAAATTGTTTGCATTTTGTGAACAAATAAAATTTGGCAGGTTTCATAAATATCCTTTCCATGATTAATCTCTTTTCCCTGACTGTGCTCTGCATAAATACTCAGTGCTCAAATATTTCTAAAAATATTTAGTGTAGCATTTTTATAACAGAAAAATGAAATTATCACAATCTCCATCAATAAATATCTGGTTGATTACAATTACTTTATAAAAGAAAAAATTTAAAGATCTATAAATGCTATGACAAATAGCTATCCAATATTTGTTTAGCAATGCACAAGCAATGCACAACAAAAATTTTCTGAGGGCATGTTCTGCATGGAACACTGGGTATTATGCACAAACAATGAATCATGGAACACTACATCAAAAACTAATGATGTGGGGGCGGAGCAAGATGGCGGAGGAGTAGGAGACCTAGATTTCGTCTGGTCTCAGGAATTCAGCTGAATAGGGATCAAAGCATTCTGAACACCTACGAACTCAACAGGAGATCAAAGAGGAGAGTAGCAACAACTATCTGAACAGAGAAGCGACCACTTACTGGAAGGTAGGACGTGCGGAGAAGTGAATCCGAGGCGATATTTGGGAGGATAGACAGCGGGGGAGGGGCCTCCGCCGGCCGCTTCTGGCAAGTGATAGAGTCCCGGAGCACAAAATCGGAACTGTTAGAAGTCGGCTCCACTGAGGGACGTCGCTGCAGTGGCTAAGCAGGGGGTGGAATCCTCCCGGGACAGTGTGGTCTCAGGACCCTTGGGGTCACAGAAAGACGGGGGGAGCCTGAGTGTGCCAGAGCTCACAGGTATCGGAGCGGGGAAGCCGGCTGCAGAGACGGAGCCGAGGCGCGGGCTCTCAACTTGGGGTTGCCATAAACTGTGATCCGTGGCCCAGTCGGGCCACTGCTCCTCCAGCAGGGACCCAACAGGTGGCAGAGCCGGGGAGACTCCCCTTCCTTCCCGGGGAGGAGCGGCGCGGGAGCGCACCGCAGGGATCTGCTGGGTTTGGAGACTCCACACGGGGTCAGGTGCCAGAGATAGAAACGCTTGGTCACAGGCCGGGTGAGCACGGAGAGCGGCCAGAGACCGGGGACAAGGGAGTGACTGCTTTTCTCTGTGGGCGCACTGAGGAGCTGGGCCCCGAGTTCTCAGCTCCTCCAGGTGGAGATTGGGAGGCCACCATTTTTGCCCTGGTCCTCCAAGCTGTACGGAGAGCTTGCAGGGAACAAAAACTCCTGAGATCAAACCGGAAGGGCTTGCTTAGCCCGGACCGAAAAGGGCGGGGCAATTCAGCCTCCGGCAAAGACATTTGGGAACCACGGCAACAGGCCCCTCCCCCAGAAGATCAGCACGAACAGCCAGCAAGCCAAGACCAAGTTTACCGATCAAGGAGAACGGGAGAACTCCAGCGCTAGGGGAATACTGCACATAGAATTCATGGCTTTTTTTTTTTTTTACCATGATTCATTAGTTCATCAAAGTTAATTTTTGTTAACTGTTTTTTTTTCTTTTTCCCTTTTTCAACCAACATCTTATCAATCTCTTTTTAAAAAAAAACATTTTTTATTTTTCATTTTTAGAGTCATATTTTATCCCTTCATAGTAGTTACCCTTATTTTTGGCATATATATATAAGTTGTACTCTCTTTAAAATTTTGAGATACAGTTTCTTCTAACAGATCAAAATATACCCTATATCACTAGTGTATGGCTCTGTTCTAGTCTCCTGCCTGATCACATTCTCTCCCTTTTTTCTTTTTTTTTAAATCTTCTTTCTTTTTTCAAACAACTTCTTATCTTATCAAGTCCTTTTATAAAATCTTTTATAATTTTCATCTTTACAGTCATCTTCTATCCCTTCATTGTATCAACCCTCATTTTGTACATATATGTCTTTCTTCCTTTAAAATTTTAGGAGGCACTTTTTACTAACAAACCAAAATATGCCCAAAATCTAGTGTGTGGCACTGATCTATGCACTAGCCTGATCATATTTGATCACATTCTGCTTTTTTTGTATTGTTCTGTTTTTGTTTTTATCTTTTTTTTCTTTTTTCTCTTTCTTTTTTCTTTCTTTCCCTTTCTTTTCCCCTGGTTTCGGGTCTTTTCTGATTTGTATACAGTATATTTGCTGGGGACGTTGTAAACCTGTTAGCATTTTGTTCTCTCATTCATCTAGTCTCCTCTGGACAAAATGACAAGACGAAAAAAATCACCTCAGCAAAAAGAACAAGAGGTAGTACCGTCAGCCAGGGACCTACTCAATACGGACATTAGTACGATGTCGGACCTAGAGTTCAGAATCATGACTTTAAAGATACTAGCTGGGCTTGAAAAAAGCGTGGAAGTTATTAGAGAAACCCTTTCTGGAGAAATAAAAGAACTAAAATCTAACCAAGTCGAAATCAAAAAGGCTATTGATGAGGTGCAATCAAAAATGGGGGCACTAACTGCTAGGATAAATGAGGCAGAAGGGAGAATCAGCGATATAGAAGACCAAATGATGGAAAATAAAGAGGCTGAGAAAAAGAGAGAGAGAAACAACTACAGGAACACGAGGGCAGAATTCGAGAGATAAGTGATACCATAAGACGAAACAACATTCGAATAATTGGGATCCCAGAAGAAGAAGAAAGAGAGAGAGGGGCAGAAGGTATACTGGAGCAAATAATAGCAGAGAACTTCCCTAATGTGGGGAAGGAAACAGGCATCAAAATCCAGGAGGCACAGAGAACCACTCTCAAAATCAATAAAAATAAGTCAACACCCCAACATCTAATAGTAAAACTTACGAGTCTCAGAGACAAAGAGAAAATCCTGAAAGCAGCTCGGGAGAAGAGATATGTAACCTACAATGGTAAAAATATTAGATTGGCAACAGACCTAGCCACAGAGACCTGGCAGGCCAGAAAGGACGGGCATGATATCTTCAGAGCACTAAACGAGGAAAATATGCAGCCAAGAATACTATATCCAGCTAGGCTGTCATTGAAAATAGAAGGAGAAATAAAAAGCTTCCAGAACAAACAAAAACTAAAGGAATTTGCAAACACGAAACCAGCCCTCCAAGAAATATTGAAAGGGGTCCTCTAAGCAAAGAGAGAGCCTAAAAGCAGCAAAGATCAGAAAGGAACACAGACAACATACAGTAACAGTCACCTTCTAGGCAATACAATGGCACTAAATTCATACCTTTCAATAGTTACCCTGAATGTAAATGGGCTAAATGCCCCAATCAAAAGACACAGGCTATCAGATTGGATTAAAAAACAAGACCCATCAATATGCCGTCTGCAAGAGACTCATTTTAGACCCAAAGACACCCCCAGATTGAAAGTGAGGGGGTGGAAAACCATTTACCATGCTAATGGACACCAAAAGAAAGCTGGGGTGGCAATCCTTATATCAGACAAACTAGATTTTAAAACAAAGACTGTAATAAGAGATGAAGAAGGACACTATATCCTACTTAAAGGGTCTATCCAACAAGAAGATCTAACAATTGTAAATATCTATGCCCCGAACATGGGAGCAGCCAATTATATAAGGCAATTAATAACAAAAGCAAAGAAAGACATTGACAACAATACAATAATAGTGGGGGACTTTAACACCCCCATGACTGAAATGGACAGATGATCTAAGCAAAAGATCAACAAGGAAATAAAGACTTTAAATGACACACTGGACCAAATGGACTTCACAGACATATTCAGAACATTCCATCCCAAAGCAACGGAATACACATTCTTCTCTAGTGCCCATGGAACATTCTCCAGAATTGATCACATCCTAGGTCACAAATCAGGTCTCAACCGGTACCAAAAGATTAGGATCATTCCCTGCATATTTTCAGACCACAATGCTTTGAAACTAGAACTCAATCACAAGAGGAAAGTCGGAAAGAACTCAAATACATGGAGGCTAAAGAGCATCCTACTAAAGAATGAATGGGTCAACCAGGAAATTAAAGAAGAATTAAAAAAATTCATGGAAACCAATGAAAATGAAAACACAACTGTCCAAAATCTTTGGGATACAGCAAAGGCAGTCTTGAGAGGAAAGTATATAGCAATACAAGCCTTTCTCAAGAAACAAGAAAGGTCTTAAATACACAACCTAACCCTACACCTAAAGAAGCTGGAGAAAGAACAGCAAATAAAGCCTAAACCCAGCAGGAGAAGAGAAATCATAAAGATCAGAGCAGAAATCAATGAAATAGAAACCAAAAGAACAGTAGAACAGATCAACGAAACTAGGAGCTGGTTCTTTGAAAGAATTAACAAGATTGATAAACCCCTGGCCAGACTGATCCAAAAGAAAAGAGAAATGACCCAAATCAACAAAATCATGAATGAAAGAGGAGAGATCACAACCAACACCAAAGAAATACAAACAATTATAAGAACATATGAGCAACTCTATGCCAGCAAATTAGATAACCTGGAAGAAATGGGTGCATTCCTAGAGATGGATCAACTACCAAAACTGAACCAGGAAGAAATAGAAAACCCGAACAGACCTATAACCACTAAGGAAATTGAAGCAGTCATCAAAAATCTCCCAAGAAACAAAAGCCCAGGGCCAGATGGCTTCCCAGGGGAATTCTATCAGACATTTAAAGAAGAATTAATACCTATTCTCCTGAAACTGTTCCAAAAAATAGAAATGGAAGGAAAACTTCCAAATTCATTTTATGAGGCCACCATTACCTTGATCCCAAAACCATACAAAGACCCCATCAAAAAGGAGAATTACAGACCAATATCCTTGATGAACATGGATGCAAAAATTCTCACCAAAATACTAGCCAATAGGATCCAACAGTACATTCAAAGGATATTCACCATGACCAAGTGGGATTTATCCCTGGGCTGCAGACTGGTTCAACATCCGCAAATCAATCAACGTGATACAATACATTAACAAAAGAAAGAACAAGAATCATATGATCCTCTCAATAGATGCAGAAAAAGCATTTGACAAAGTACAGCATCCTTTCTTGATCAAAACTCTTCAGAGTATAGGGATAGAGGGTACATACCTCAATATCATAAAAGCCATCTATGAAAAACCTACAGCCAATATCATTCTCAATGGGGAAAAACTGAGAGCTTTTCCCCTAAGGTCAGGAACGCGACAGGGATGTCCACCCTCACCACTGCTATTCAACATAGTATTGGAAGTCCTAGCCACAGCAATCAGACAACAAAAATAAATCAAAGGCATCCAAATTGGCAAAGAGGAAGTCAAACTCTCACTCTTTGCAGATGATATGATACTGTATGTGGAAAACCCAAAAGACTCCACCCCAAAACTGCTAGAACTCATACAGGAATTCAGTCAAGTAGCAGGCTATAAAATCAATGCACAGAAATCAGTGGCATTCCTATACACCAACAACAAGACAGAAGAGAGACAAATCAAGGAGTCGATCCCATTCACAATTGCACCCAAAACCATAAGATACCTAGGAATAAATTTAACCAAAGAGGCAAAGGATCTGTACTCAGAACACTATAAAATACTCATGAAAGAAATTGAAGAAGACACAAAGAAATGGAAAAACGTTCCATGCTCATGGATTGGGAGAACCAACATTGTGAAGATGTCAATGCTACCTAGAGCAATCTACACATTCAATGCAATCCCCATCAAAATACCATCCACTTTTTTCAAAGAAATGGAACAAATAATCCTAAAATTTGTATGGAACCAGAAGAGACCCCGAATAGCCAGAGGAATCTTGAAAAAGAAAAGCAAAGCTGGCGGCATCACAATTCCGGACTTCCAGCTCTATTACAAAGCTGTCATCATCAAGACAGTACGGTACTGGCACAAAAACAGACACATAGATCAATGGAACAGAATCGAGAGCCCAGAAACGGACCCTCAAGTCTATGGTCAACTCATCTTTGACAAAGCAGGAAAGAATGTCCAATGGAAAAAAGACAGTCTCTTCAACAAATGGTGTTGGGAAAATTGGACAGCCACGTGCAGAAGAATGAAACTGGACCATTTTCTTACACCACACACAAAAATAGACTCCAAATGGTTGAAAGACCTAAACGTGAGACAGAAGTCCATCAAAATCCTAAAGGAGAACACAGGCAGCAACCTCTTCGACCTCAGCCGCAGCAACTTCTTCCTAGAAACATCACCAAAGGCACGGGAAGCCAGGGCAAAAATGAACTATTGGGATTTCATCAAGATAAAAAGCTTTTGCACAGCAAAAGAAACAGTCCACAAAACCAAAAGTCAACCTACAGAATGGGAGAAAATATTTGCAAATGACATATCATATAAAGGGCTAGTATCCAAAATCTATAAAGAACTTATCAAACTCAACACCCAAAGAACAAATAATCCAATCAAGAAATGGGCAGAAGACATTAACAGACATTTTTCCAAAGAAGACATCCAAATGGCCAACAGGCACATGAAAAAGTGCTCAACATCGCTCGGCATCAGGGATATCCAAATCAAAACCTCAATGAGATACCACCTCACACCAGTCAGAATGGCTAAAATTAACAAGTCAGGGAGCGACAGATGTTGGCAGGGATGTGGAGAAAGGGGAACCCTCCTACACTGTTGGTGGGAATGCAAGATGGTGCAACCACTCTGGAAAACAGTATGGAGGTTCCTCAAACAGTTGAAATTAGAGCTACCATTCGATCCAGCAATTGCACTACTGGGTATTTACCCCAAAGATACAAATGTAGGGACCCGAAGGGGTACGTGCACCCCAATGTTTATAGCAGCAATGTCCACAATAGCCAAACTGTGGAAAGAGCCAAGATGTCCATCGACAGATGAATGGATAAAGAAGAGGTGGTATATATACACAATGGAATAGTATGGAGCCATCAAAAGGAATGAGATCTTGCCATTTGCAATGACATGGATGGAACTGGAGGGTGTTATGCTTAGTGAAATAAGTCAATCAGAGAAAGACATGTATCATATGACCTCACTGATATGAGGAATTCTGAATCTCAGGAACAAACTGAGTGTTACTGGAGTGGTTGGGGGTGGGAGGGATGGGGTGGCTGGGTGATAGACATTGGGGAGGGTATGTGCTACGGTGAGCGCTGTGAATTGTGCAAGACTGTTGAATCACAGATCTGTACTTCTGAAACAAATAACGGAACATATTTTAAGAAAAAAGAAAAAGAAGATAGCAGGAGAGGAAGAATGAAGGGGAGTAAGTCAGAGGGGGAGACGAACCAGGAGAGATGATGGACTCTGAAAAACAAACTGAGGGTTCTAGAGGGGAGGAGGGTAGGGGGATGGGTTAGCCTGGTGAAGGGTATTAAAGAGGGCACATTCTGCATGGAGCACTGGGTGTTATGAACAAACAATGAATCATGGAACACTACACCAAAACAAATGATGTAATATATGGTGATTAACATAACAATAAAAATTAAAAAAACTAATGATGTAATGTATGGTGATTAACATAACAATAAAAAATTTAAAGAGAAAAAAATTTTCTGGAAGACAATAAAAGAAAAAATTAACAGGGATTACTCTGGGGATAGAAATGGGGTGTGTGTGTAAGAGGGAGGACCAAGAATCTGTTGGAACTGTTTCTACTCTCTTCATGTAATATTTTGCGGTGATGATAAATACATATCTACTCTTATATAGAAAAAGAATTGGGAAAAATAATTCAAGGTTAATTGTAATCACATTCTTTACTTGCCTGTCCTAAACCGCTGAGGTGATGCACTAAATTAAGGATCTTCATAGCTTTATGTGGCAAAATCAGTTACAATTTGGAAATATGACAAAGTACCTGCGAAATTGGGAGATGAATTCTAAGTGGCTAAAGTGCCCAGAGGGACCACCTGAAGCCATTGTGATGCACTGACTCACCAGCCGCTAATGCCAGGTAACATTCTGTAGTCACAGTTCATTTGTCTTTTGGAGTCAGGCAAGATGAGAATGATAGAAACTCCGATGCTAGCTGGCTGGTTGGAAACATTCATGTGATTACTATTCTGATAGAATTTAGAAGAACTCTTTTCCCTATAATACTATTTTCAGCACTCAAGTTTGTGTCACCATCCAAAGCAGCCTGTGGTCCTTCCCATAGCCTAACTATGCTGTCAGTGGTATATCCAGGACCTGATCACAGGGCGATGCATGTGCTGTGTGGTGTCTCTTCCACAGGAGTGAAAAAGAACTTTAATGGAGGCTTTGGGAGCTGCCTGTGGCTGAGCCATGCTGTGGAGAGATGACCCATGGCTCTCAGACCACTGAGAGAAAACGGGGTGCTCTGGGGGATTACAATCAATATAGCCCAACTGGCTGAGCTACCTATATTTACTAGAAAACATACTTCCAAAAACTCAGATTATGATACTGACTTTTTTATTTTTAATTTTGTATTTTATTATGGTATGTTAGTCACCATATAGTACATCGTAAGTTTTTGATGTAGTGATCCATGATTCATTGTTAGTGCATAACACCAGTGCTCCACGCAGAACGTGCCCTCCTTAATACCCATCACCAGGCTAACCCATCCCCCCACCCCCCCTCCCCTCTAGAACCCTCAGTTTATTTCTCAGAGTCCATAGTCTCTCATGGTTCGTCTCTCCCTCCGATTCCCCCCCTTCATTTTTCCCTTCCTTCTCCTAATGTCCTCCGTGCCATTCCTTATGTCCACAAATAAGTGAAACCATATGATAATTGACTTTCTCTTCTTGACTTATTCCACTTAGCACAATCTCCTCCAGTCCCATCCCTGTTGATGTAAAAGTTGGGTATTCATCCTTTCTGATGGCTGAGTAATATTCCATTGTATATATGGGCCACATCTTTATCCATTCATCTGTTGAAGGGCATCTCGGCTCTTTCCACAGTTTGGCTGTTGCGGACATTGCTGCTATGAACATTGGGGTGCATATGGCCCTTCTTTTCACTACATCTGTATCTTTGGGGTAAATACCTAGTAGTGCAATTGCTGGGTCGTAGGGTAGCTCTATTTTTAACTTTTTGAGGAAACTCCATACTGTTTTCCAGAGTGGCTATACCAGTTTGCATTCCCACCAGCAGTGTAAGAGGGTTCCCTTTTCTTCACATCCTCACCAACACCTGTTGTTTCTCATGTTATTAATTTTAGCCATTCTGATCAATGATACTGACAAATTTTCTTTAAACAAACGGGATATGAACATCTATACTGTTGAGTGAAAATTCAGACTTATCTGCTAAACAGAGGAATTTAGCAGGGGGGTCCTATAGCTTTCTCTGTTTTGAGGAAGAATATCAGATCCCATGATGGGTACATAGTGGGAGACAGGAAAGTCTTGCTTTTACCCTGAATTAGGGGTATTCATACCTCAGCTTACGAAGCATCACCCAGGGAACTTGTTAAAATGCAAATTCTGATTCATTAGGTTTTTTTTTTTAAAGATTTTATTTATTTATTTGTGTGTATGAGAGAGAGAGAGCACAAGCAGGGGGAGCAGCAGGCAGAGGCAGAGGGAGAAGCAGGCTCCCCGCTGAGCAGGGAGCCCAATGTGGGACTCAATCCCAGGACACTGGGATCATGACCTGAGCCGAAGGCAGATGCTTAACTGACTGAGCCACCACCCAGGCACCCCTCAATGATTTAAAAAAATATATTTTATTTATTTACTTGAGAGAGAGCAAGTACGAGAGAGAGAGAGAGAGAACAAGCATGAGCTGAGGGAGCAACAGAGGCAGAGGGAGAAGCAGGCTTCCCACTGAGCAAGGAGCCCGATGCGGGACTTGATCCCAGGACTCTGAGACCATGACCTGAGCCAAGGCAGACACTTAACTGACTGAGACACCCCATTATTTCAAATTTCTATAAATATGGCAATGTTTGCCACCTTTATATAGTCACTTTCAACTTGCTTTTCTACTTGACATTATGCTTTTGTTGTATGTCCACATGGATAAGGCACATCCAACATGATACTCCATGTGTGATGTGTGTCCACATTAAATGTATGGATTCAGGATGATAATCCATGTGTGATAAATCCATGGCTTGCTTATTCATGTTCCCACTGATGGACATTTAGGTTGTTTCTACTTTTTGCTACTGCACAAAGTGATGGAACAAACAACTCTGAACCCGTGTCCTTGTGTATATATGCAAGAACACCTAGCAGTGAAATTGTTGAATAGTAGAGTATGTACCTCTTCATCTTGAAAAGATGTGCAAAGTAAGGTGGTACTGTGGATTATTTGTCATTTATTTATCACCTATTATGTTCCAGGTCCTGTTTTTTGTGAGGATACAGTGGTGAGCAAAAACTATAGCCCTTCTCTTAATGAAATCCAGTATGAGAGATATTAATTAAATAATCAACTGTATGATTAGCTCTGAGGGAAATAAGAAGGCACTAGGAGAGCAGATAATGGAGGGACCTAACTCAGGCTGGTTAGGGAAAAATTATTTAGGATTTAACATGCAGCTGGGATGTGGAAAGAGCATGAGTTGAGCAGGTAAATAACATTCCATGCTGAAGGAGCAATGTGTACACAAGATTCGAAGGGGGAATGTTGCCTTGGATCATGAGGTTCCTATCATACTTTATATGGGAAGAGAGATGTCTTAGGGTTCTTCAGAGAAACAACCAACAGCAGGTATACATACTTTTGGATTTGTGGTGATCTATATCTATACACACATGTATATAACATGCACACATATATACATACGTATAACACGTGTAATTACATACATGATATTATACAATATGGTGTGCACATATATATACATATATACATACATTTGGAGGTTTATTATTGGAACTGGCTCATGCATTTATGGAAGACAAGAAGCCCCACTACCAGCCATTTGCAAACTGTAGAATCAGAAGAGCTGATGTAGTAATTCAGTCCAAGTCCAAAGGCTTACAAACCAGGGGCAGTTTGTAAGTACTATTCTGAGTCTGATAGCCAAAGAAGCAAATATACCTTTCTTTTCCTTTTTTGTTTCATTCTGGCCCTCAGTGGGCTCATGATGCCCACCTCCATTGCTGAGGATGATCTATGACCTTCTTTATCCAGTTTACCCATTCAAATGTTAATCTCTTCCAGAGACACCCTCACAGACACACCCAGAAATAATGTTTGGCCAGCTGTCTGGGTGTCCTGGAGCCTAGTCAGGTTGACACATAAAATCAACCATTGTAGGAGATACCTCCTCTGCAGTTCGGGACCAAGATCTGTATGGCCTAAGCAAGAACTTTGGGTAGCTTTACAGGGGCATTTTTTTTTTTTTTTTTTTTTTTTTTTACAGTGGAACTTTGGATGGAGTTGAGCTGGCTCCCACCTCATGAAGGTCAGTAAGACATAGGTAGAGACTCTGGGTTGGTGTGCAGTCCAGGGATCTGAGAAGTAACCAACACATCCATTGTATCTTAATATGTGTTATATTCCAGGGACTCCAAACTTTCAGTAACAGTGGCCAAAATTCACATCTCACTGGGATGCTATAGAGAATTCACAGAGGAATATTTTCTCAATGAAGTATATTGAGGGTTGCATAGAAAGAGGGTATTTATAACAGGTGGGATAAATCTCATAAGGCTCAGTGGTCAGAGAGCAACAAAGAACACAAACTTTAGAAATTGCCAATTTACAGGTTATTGACCATGAGTATCAAGAGTTTCCTGAGGGCTGCCTTGACATCCTTGTTCTTCAGGCTGTAGATGAGAGGGTTCAAGGTGGGGCTCACAGTGGAATAAAGTACAGCCATCACCTTGCCCATCCCTGGGGAGTAGTTGGAGCCAAGGCTCAGATAGGTGTAAATGATGGTGGAGTAGTATAAGATGACCACAATGAGATGGGAGGAGCAGATAGAGAAGGCTCACTGCTTCCCCTCGGCTGTACGAATCTTCAGGATGGTGGAGATGATGAAGCCATAGGACACCATGGTGAGCAGGAAGTTCAGCATGGCAAAGAAGATGTCAGCCATAATTGCCATGATGTTATTCACATATGTGGAGGAGTAGGAGAGTAACAGCAGAGGGGGGATCTCACAGGAGAAGTGATCAATCATGTTGGGCCTGTAGAAGTTCAGCTGTAACATCAGGCAGGCATTGACTCCAGCACCTAGCACGCTGATGCCCCACACAGCTCCAGCCAGCACTGCACATACCCTGAGGCTCATCATGGAGCTATAGTGCAGTGGCTGGCAGATGGCCACGTAGTGGTCATAGGCCATAGCAGTGAAGAGCACACCTCCCCTGCCACTGACCATGACAGGAAATACATCTGGGTCATGCAGCCTCTGTAGGAGATGCTTCTCTTCTCTGCCACCAGGATCTTGAGCAGCTTGGGCACCATAGTGCATGCACAAATAATAACCACCACAAACAGATTGACCAGGAAGAAGTACATGGGCATGTGGAGCCTGGAGCTGAAGGTGATGGCCACCACTATGAGGGAATTGCCACGGAGTGCTGTGGTGTAGAGGCAGAGGAAGAGAATGAAGAAGAGAACCTGGAGCTGCGGCACTTCTGAGAAGCCCTGCAGAATGAATTCCATCACCAGCGTCTGATTACTCATGGCCTTTGACTTGTCTGTTCAAACTCTTTCTTGCTCTGCAGCTGGGCTGGAAAAAAGTGTGTGGAATTAATGGTCTGCATAAGTAGGCCAAGATACCTTCATATGTCAGACTCTCCCAGAATTTAAATGCTTTCATATTTCATTAGACTTGGGCATCACCAGCTAACAAGCTCCTCTCAGAAAAATGGGCAGGAGTACTCACCCTGGCTCCATCCTGCCACCACTACACCTAGGACCACCTCCCCATAAACAACCCCACTGCGGCACAATGGCCTCCCACAGGGATCCTCTGACTATGCCATGTCCCTGCAATAGCCCTTCAGGAGATGATGTCCAGTGTCGAGTGGGCCTTAAAGTGTCTCCATGTCCTGTCCTGGACAGGGAGTATCCAGCATTGCCCCTGCTCTCACCCCTCTCCCCCAAATGTACTATCCCACTTCCTCTGCCTGGTTCCCCTAATCCCTCCACATCCCTTGATGAGCTGCCCCAGGCATGAGCTTCTTTCTCAGTGAGCATCAGACCCTGACATGGAGCCTGGGCTCTGCTTAGGGGGACATAAGATGATGCCAGGGGAAGGCAGGAGGCCAGAAGGCAGGGCAGATAAATCTGCAGTCAGGTGGGAGACCTAAGTCATCAAGGGGGACAAACATGAGGTCCAGGCTGGGCGGTACAGTCAGGACCAGACTGGGAAGTCCAGAGGTGATTCAGGCAGTTCTGGAAGCAGGGAGGAGCTTACAGGTTGAGGGTCAAGGGCAGTCACACCTGAAAAGAGCAGAGCAAAGGGGTTTCCCAGAGGAAAGTGTTACTGATTCTGCCTCAGTGACTGCCCAGTCCCGGGAAGGATGCATCCAGGCCAGGTCAGAGCAGGCATCAAAGGGCCTGGTGGCAACTCCCAGCTGCTTCTGCAGGGGTGACCTTGTCCACAGCCCTTATTCCAGCTGATTATGAGCTGGCACATCAGAAATTAGCATGATTGTACATATATTTTATATTCCTCCATCATGTTTGTTGTATAAAAACAGACACAGAGAAACATTTTAAGGATGAGCTTATAAATGACAAGTGGATAAATGTCAGGCTCCTTGAGAAGGAAGACACACAGTTACACAGCAGATATAGAGTTACATGGAGTCTTCCTAACTGAACCCAAGATCAGGACTGCACCCTCCCACAAGCACACTCCACATATCTGCACACTGGCCAGCAAGTGATGTCTGAGAAAGCCATGCAACTGCCGCAGGACAGATGACAGTATTACTGCTGAGTGGGGGTGTCTTCTGCCCCAAGCTAAAAGGGACGTCCACTGTGAACCAGAGACAGCTCAACTCTGTGTGGCCTGCCATTAAGTCTGTAAGTAAAGCACCTTTTTAAGCTTTCCCACCACAGATGAGTGACAAGTTGTACTGTCACTGTTTAAATTTTGACTTTGTACTGCAAAGGTACAGACCTGCCCCAAGTTCACAGGGGCAACCCAGTCTTAAGAAAAATATCTCTGCTTGAAATATCATGTGTGACTGGGTCCCCAGCATCTTCATTTTTACAACCCCAAGAGATCTTCATACTGGAAAGACCAGCAGGCATGGGAGAAGCCACCCTATCTTCTGAAATAGTCTGTTAATGCTCCTGTTCTGTGCAGTAATGTGGTATTAAGAGGGACATTCTTGGAAGTGTTATTAAATACATCATTCTGGCAATTGGACCTGAATTCAGACCCTCTCAGCCTTTCCCTATTCCAGAAAAGAGAATACTGCTCAGAGTGAGCTGTCTCTGATCTGCTGCCCTCAGCTTGGGCTGTGCTATGAGCATGTGGGGCCCGAGAGAGGCAGAGAGGTCGAAGTCTGAGCATCAGAGGAGAGCAGTGGGAACACAGAAGCATCCTAGGGAAAACCCTGCACTTTTCTGAAGATGCAGAAAACCTACAACCTGCTCTCCTTCCCTATCACAGTCTGAGCCTGGACACTGTGTGGTCAGCAATTGATTTAAAAACTTGATGACATGGAAATTCATTATAACATGTTCTCTAAAGCAGAAGTCAGTTGTGTTCAAACATGCTGAAGAAGACCCTCCCCAATGTCTAGGACAGACCTGCACACAACGTGAGAGCACAGCCAGGGTACATGGATCCCGCCAAGCAGAAATGGCAGCACTTAAGGACACTGGGCTCTGGAAGGTACCAGCTCATTGCAGACACGATCCCACTCAAACCCAAAACCTCACAGAATGCACATCATCCAGAGGGACATGGGAACAACCTTGGAACCAGCCTCTGATCTGTCTCCCTTCCATGGGGTCAGAGAGGGAACAAATGGAGCAGCAGCCACCTCACAGGAGAGTCATGCCTCCCTCAGCCTCCCTGGCAGGTGTTCAGAGGTGTCTGCTGGTGTCCTGGAGGGGATGGTGCACAGCCCCGCACTTGCACCTGCTCTGAGCTGCAAAACTCAGGGATGTGGACCTTGGCCACAAAGTCCTAGCCCCTCCCTCCTTCCCTGCCCTGCTCTCTCTGTGAACACTGAAAATGATTAAAACTTACCCCCTAAAATTCAAAATTGCTCAGTAATAATAATTTATGACCTACCAAATAAAAATGTTCATGACCTAAGTCATTTAATTCCACTAATTTTGTAAAATGAATCTAATAATAGCAAGAGAAAGAGATCCATGATCAAGAATAAATACAGTACGACTTAAAAAATTGTTGAGCAGACAGAAGCTTCTTTCTAAGTCCCAGAAACATTGCAGATGGTCCTTAAATTGCCTAGGGAGTCCTCTTGGGCTCAACTCAGAAGAAACAAACAACATCCCCCTTGTGCAGGCACTTTCAGGGTCCTGGCTCAATGGCAAGTGGGGTCTGTGCTGAGGATGGGGGACTGTGGCCAGAGCCCAGCCTGGCCTGGTTTTAAAGCGGCAGCTCTGCTGTGTGATGTCATGAGTGAAGGTGTTAACCCACCAGGATCCAGCTCCAGATCCTGTCACTTAGAGGGATTCAGAAGCCCTGGGGGCTTTGGAACCTGAGGGCAGTGGCCTCAGTGCAGAGCAAGTTGTATAGAGGGACAGAGGCAAGAGGTGTTGACAGGACCTGTCACTCCTCCAAGTTAGGGAGACAAGGAGCTTACTTCCTCCTACGGGGCTGTGATGGGGAGTGTCTGCCAGGCACCGATATCCCAAGTGCACACTCTGAGCGCTGGTTTCTCGCAGAAACACAGTGCTGGAAGGTTTCTTGGAGGTGACAGCGCTGACCCTCAGTGTACAGATGAGAAAGCAGGTGCAGAGAGGGGAGGGCATCAGCCCACGTTGCAGGCCCATGGATGACAGGGCAGGGCTGCACGCAGCACCACTAGACTGGGGAGGTTGTCCAAGAAGCAGAATAGGGAATGGAGGCAGTTCTGGGTGACACTGGCTGGGGCAGGTGTGGGGGCAGATGTGGGGCAGGAGGCTTGGCCGTGGCAGGGGTTTGGCAGGGCAGACCAATAACAGCCACACAGCAGCAGCCATGGGGCAGCTGAGCCATTTTGAGCACTTATGGTATGCTGATTCCCGTGGGTTTCCTCCCTCCCTTCCTCCCTTCCTCTCTTTCTTCCTCCCTTTCTTTTTCTTTCTTTTTCTTTCTTTCTCTTTCATTAAGTTCAATTAACCAACATATAGTACATCATTAGTTTCGTGTAGTGTTCAATGATTCATTAGTTGCATATAACACCCAGTGCTTATCACAACACGTGCCCTCCTTAATGCCCATCACCCAGCTACCCCATCTCCCCATCCACCTCCTCTCCAGCAACCCTCAGTTTGTTTCCCGGAGCCCAGAGTCTCTCATGGTTTATCTCCCCTCTCTGATGACTTCCCATTCAGTTTTCCCTCCCTTCCCCTATGGTCCTCTACCCTATTCCTTATATTCTACATATGACTGAGACCATATGATAATTGTCTTTTTCTGATTGTCTTATTTCACTTGGCATAATCCCCTCCAGTTCCATCCATGTCGATGCAAATGATACGTATTCATCCTTTCTGATGGCAGAGTAATATTCCATTGTATATATGAACCACATCTTCTTTATCCATTCGTCTGTTGAAGGACATGTCAGCTCCTTCCACAGTTTGGCTATTGTGGACATTGCTGCTATGAACATTGGGGTGCATGTGCCCCTTCTTTTCACTACCTCTGTATCTTTGGGGTCAATACCTAGTAGTGCAATTTCTAGGTTGTAGGATAGCTCTATTTTTAATGTCTTTTTTAATTATTATTTTTTGTTCAGTTAGCCACTGTATAGTACATAATTTGTCCTTGATGCAGTGTTCAATGATTCATTAGTTAAGTATATCTATATACATTTAACGTCTTGAGGAACCTCTATACTGTTTTCCAGAGTGGCTGTACCAGCTTGCATTCCCACCAACAGTGTAAGACGGATCCCCTTTCTCCACATCCTCGTCAACATTTGTTGTTTCTTGTCTTGTTAATTTTTGCCATTCTAACTGGTGTAAGGTGGTATCTCATTGTGGTTGTGATTTGTATTTCCCTGATGGCTAGTGATGTGTCTGTTGGCCATTTGTATGTCTTCTTTGGAGAAGTGTCTATTCATGTTTCTGCCCATTTCTTGACTGGATTATTTGTGGGTTTTTTGGTGTTGAGTTTGAGAAGTTCTTTATAGATCTTGGATACCACCCTTTTATCTGATATGTCCTTTGCAAATATCTTCTCTCATTCGGTAAGGTTGCCTTTTGGTTTTGTTGACTGTTTCCTTTGTTGTGCAGAAGCTTTTATATTGACGAAGTCCCAAAAGTTCATTTTTGCTTTTGTTTCCTTTGCCTTTAGACACATGTGTTGAAAGAAGTTGCTGTAGCCAAGGTCGAGGAGTTTACTGCCTGTGTTCTCCTCTAGGATTTTGATGGATTCCTTTCTCACATTTAGGCCTTTCATCCATTTTGAGTTTATCTTTTTGTAAGAGAATGGTTGTGTTTCATTCTTCTGTATGTGGCTGTCCAATTTTCCCAGCACAATTTGTTGAAGAGACTGTCTTTTTTCCATTGGATATTTTTCCCTGTTTTGTCAAAGATTAGTTGACCATAGAGTTGAAGGTCTATTTCCTGGGTCTCTATTGTGTTCCACTGGTCTATGTGTCTGTTTTTGTGCCAATACCATGCTGTCTTGGTGATCACAGCTTTGTAATATAGTTTGAAGTCAGACATTGTGATGCCCCCAACTTTGGTTTTCTTTATCAACATTCCCCTGGCAATTCAGGGTCTTTTCTTGTTCCACACAAATTTTAGGATTGTTTGTTCCAGCTCTGTGAAAAATGTTGATGGTCTTTTGATAGGGATTGCTTTGAATGTGTAGATTACACTGAGCATCCTTTCTTGATTAAAACTCTTAAGAGTATAGGGATAGAGGAAACATTCCTCTATTTCATAAAAGCCATCTATGAAAAGCCCACAGTGAATATCATTCTCAATGGGGGAAAAACTGAAAGCTTTTCCCTTAAGGTCAGGAACATGACAGGGATGTCCACTCTCACCACTATTGTTCAACATGGTACTAGAAATCCTAGCCTCAGCAATCAAACAACAAAAAGAAATAAAACATATTCAAATTGGCAAAGAAGTCAAACTCTCTCTCTTTGCAGATGACATGGTACTACATGTGGAAAACCCAAAAGACTCCACCCCCAAATTACTAGAACTCATATAGCAATTCAGAAATGTGGCAGGATACAAAATCAATGTACAGAAATCAGTTGCATTTCTATACACTAACAATGTGACTGAAGAAAGAGAAATTAAGGAATCGATTCCATTTACAATAGCAACAAAAACCATAGGATACCTAGGAATAAACCAAACCTAAGAGGTAAAGGATCTGTACTCCAGAAACTACAGAACACTTATGAAGGAAACTGAAGAAGACACAAAAAGATGGAAACATATTCCATGCTCATGGATTGGAAGAATAAAAATTGCGAAAATGTCTATGCCGTTTGTGGGTTTTTTTGACATTTTATTTGCCTTTCTCCAACTTTTTAAAGATAAAATTAGCAAATAAAAATTGTATCTGTTAAAAGTGTGTGACTTAATATTTTCCCCCCAGGATTTCTACATTTTTTTCTTATGGTAAAATACTCATAACATAAAGTTTACTATTTTAACTATTTTAAAGTGAACGGTTCAGTGGCACCGACTACATCCTCACCACTATCTCGGTCCAGAGCTTTCTCATCCCCCAAATGGAGACCCTGTAGCTGTCAAGTGGTCACTCCACATCCCCTCCCTTGGCTGGGCAACAGCCAGTCTGCACTGTGGCACATGGTGTTTCTCGTGGTGGACACTTCCTATCCTCAGTGTAGGCATGAGCAAAAGCAACTAGACATGCACTGAAGACCACTGTCAGGGCCACAGCTAAGCCACGGTGCCTCTCACCAGGGCAGTGCATCTGGTAGAACCAAGGTCTCCAAGTCACCGTTTTCCAGATGTTGAAAACAGCAAGTTACAAAACAAAAAGCATATCCTATTGTTATAAAAGTGATGAGGTGGGGGATATCATTCTTTATATAAACACAGGCACACGAATGCACAGGTAGCAGTTTGCATGGACACACAACAAATACACAACAGTGGTGCTGGGGACGTGGTCAAGGGGCTTCAGCTTTGTCTTGTAATGTATCGGTTTCCAAGCAGAATGTGCTCATCTGTGGACTGTGTCCATATAATGAATTGATTTGAGAGAAAACAGGAAAAGTGGAAGAGAGGGACCAATGTGCAGAGAAAAAGGCAGGAAGGGCAGCCCATGGAGAGGCAGAGGCCTCTGGACACCTTGAGAAACTGCTGGTCAGGCCACACTCCCTCCTCGGAGTGGAGGTGCTTTGTTTTTAATTTTATTTTTTTCACCACAACAAGTGCACTCTTTCATCCCCCTCCCCCCCCCCCCCACATCCCCTCTGGTGACCATCAGAGTGTTCTCTAGAGTTAATCTGTTTCTTTCTTTCTTTCTCTTTCTTTCTTTCTTTCTTTCTTTTTCTTTCTTTCTTTTTTCTTTCTTCTTTCTTTCTTTTCTTCTTCGTTCTTTCTTTCTTTCTTTCTTTTTTTAAGATTTTATTTGTTTATCTGACAGAGAGAGACACAGCAAGAGAGGGATCATAGGCAGGGCGAGCAGGAGAGGGAGAAGCAGACTCCCCACTGAGCGGGGAGCTGGATGTGGCACTCGATCCCAGGACCTTGGGATCATGACCTGAGCTGAAGGCAGACGCTTAATGACTGAGCCACCCAGGTGCCTCTTTTTAAAATTTCTTTCTTTCTTTTTTTTTTTAAGATTTTATTTATTTATTTGACAGAGAAAGACAGCAAAACAGTCTGTTTCTTGCTTTCTCTCTCTCTCTTATCTCTTGCTCAATTGTTTTGTTTCTTAAATTCCACATATGAGTGAGATCATATGATAATTGTCTTTCTCTGACTTATTTCGCTTAGCATCATACTCTCTAGATCCGTCCATCTCATTGCAAATGGGAAGATTTCATTCTTTTTCTTGGCCGAGTAATATTCCATTGTGTATTCACCGCATCTGCAGCATGAGGTGTTTGATAGTGGGAATTCCAGTGAGTGATAAGCTGAATGTTGGTGATTATGGGCCGATCCCAGGGTTGCAAAGTCCAGAGGCCAGTTCAGAATGAAACTGCTCTTTTGAGTCTTACTCTATAAGCAGTGTTTGGATTTTAGAGAAAAATTTCCAAGTTTAATCAAGTTTCATTCTGTGTTGCCAATTCTTAGGCAAACCTATGGGATGGGTGCTAAACCCACCCCAGTGTGAAACTAAGGGCCTCCAGGGGCTTCTGCTTTCCATCACCCTGGGCCCTCTGCAGCATCGCTCTTGCTGCCACCCACCTGCTCTCTCACCATCATCAAGGCCCCTCCTTAGGCCCTGAGAATAAAGAATGTGCTCTCCTTGGTGCATGGTTCCCACCACCTTCCTGACTCCAGGCCCCAGGGACATGTCCACTCAGAATCATGGTGGTCTGTTTACCAACAGATGGTGTCTCCAGCCCCAGACTGTGCACAAATCCCACAGACAAAACTCCGATGTTATCCTGCCTACTGGATGGACACGGGATTGTGGCTCAGGAGGCTGGAACTGAGGGAATTGTGGTAGAAGGCACATAGAGGGCCAGTCCAGAAAAGGGTGGCAGAGATCAGCCAGACTCAGTCTTAGGGGCAGGGAGGTGGAAGTTAGGATAAAAGTGACCAGGTCAGAGGGGGGATAGCACTGTCACTATGGATGTCAGGATGGACATGATAGTCACCATGTCTGTGATGTACAGCACCTGCTCTGCAGAGACTCTGGCCCCTGTCCTGCCTGATGCCCAGTGATCCTCTCACATTAGCTGACCTCAGAGGAAGATACCTGGCAGACACTAGCAATCTGAGAGGTCTGATGCATGTCTTGATCAACAAATTGTGGAACACTGTGTGTATTTGTGTCTGTAAGTAAAGTTACAACTTGGTTCCAGCATTACAGTAGAGCCAATAACACATTAAGGGGCCTGGTAAAGTTCCTGGACACACAGCTGATGAGGTTCCCTTCATCCTGCCTTTCTGTTTTCCATCCACAGGGAACTGAGTGCCTGAGCAAGGAGCTCGTGGCCTCACAGGAGCAGAAGTGAGAATTGCCGAGAGTGCATGGCAGCCTGATGGCATACCTGGGGGTCTGTTGGGGACCCAGCCTCACATCAGGAGTTGCTGGGACCCAGGAAGAGTAGGCAGCTTGATGCCAGAAAGCTCAGCCAAGTAAACAAGAATTGTGTGTGCCAGGTGAGATCGGCCAGGTAAGCAGGTGCTCTGTGTGTCAGGTGAGATGTCAGGCCATGACTTCAGAAGTAGGGGTATGAATGAAGGATCCTGAGCTGGAGAAAACTAGACTTTGAGGAAGGTCCCCCTGAGGCCAGCGTGGGAAGTAGATAGAAGCTAGGCTGCAGGGAGGGAAACCAGTTAGCAGTTTTATAGGAATAAAGGAAAGAAATTGGAAAGGCAGTAGAGTGGAGCCATGAAGGGAGGATGTGTCTTGAGGGGTTTGAGGAGATTGGTGGGTGCCCAGGAGGTGTGGTGGACAGAGGAGGAACCAGGATGGCTGTGGGGTTGGCCCACAGAGTGGGGAGCAGGATGATGGCTGCATAATATTCCATTGTGTATATATACCACCTCTTCTTTACCCATTCATCTGTCGATGGACATCTTGGCTCTTTCCACAGTTTGGCTATTGTGGACATTGCTGCTATAAACATTGGGGTGCATGTACCCCTTCGGATCCCTACATTTGTATCTTTGGGGTAAATACCCAGTAGTGCAATTGCTGGATCGTATGGTAGCTCTATTTTCAACTGTTTGAGGAAACTCCATACTGTTTTCCAGAGTGGATGCACCAGCTTGCATTCCCACCAACAGTGTAGGAGGGTTCCCCTTTCTCCGCATCCCTGCCAACATCTGTCGTTTCCTGACTTGTTAATTCTAGCCATTCTGACGGGTGTGAGGTGGTATCTCATTGAGGTTTTGATTTGGATTTCCCTGATGCCGAGCGATGTTGAGCACTTTTTCATGTGTCTGTTGGCCATTTGGATGTCTTCTTTGGAAAAATGTCTGTTCATGTCTTCTGCCCATTTCTTGATTGGATTATTTGTTCTTTGGGTGTTGAGTTTGATAAGTTCTTTATAGATTTTTGATACTAGCCCTTTATTTGATATGTCATTTGCAAATATTTTCTCCCATTCTGTCGGTTGTCTTTTGGTTTTGTGGACTGTTTCTTTGGCTGTGCAAAAGCTTTTTATCTTGATGAAATCCCAATAGTTCATTTTTGCCCTTGCTTCCCTTGCTTTGGAGATGTTTCTAGGAAGAAGTTGCTGCGGCTGAGGTCGAAGAGGTTGCTGCCTGTGTTCTCCTTTAGGATTTTGATGGACTCCTGTCTCACGTTTAGGTCTTTCAACCATTTGGAGTCTATTTTTGTGTGTGGTGTAAGAAAATGGTCCAGTTTCATTCTGCACGTGGCTGTCCAATTTTCCCAACACCGTTTGTTGAAGAGACTGTCTTTTTTCCATTGGACATTCTTTCCTGCTTTGTCAAAGATGAGTTGATCATAGAGTTGAGGGTCCATTTCTGGGCTTTCGATTCTGTTCCATTGATCTATGTGTCTGTTTTTGTGCCAGTACCATACTATTTTGATGATGACAGCTTTGTAATAGAGCTGGAGGTCTGGAATTGTGATGCCACCAGCTTTGCTTTTCTTTTTCAACATTCCTCTGGCTATTCGGGGTATTTTCTGGTTCCATACAAATTTTAGGATTATTTGTTCCATTTCTTTGAAAAAAGTGGATGGTATTTTGATGGGGATTGCATTGAATGTGTAGATTGCTCTAGGTAGCATTGACATCTTCACAATGTTTGTTCTTCCAGTCCATGAGCATGGAACGTTTTTCCATTTCTTTGTGTCTTCCTCCATTTCTTTCATGAGTATGTTATAGTTTTCTGAGTACAGATCCTTTGCCTCTTTGGTTAAATTTATTCCTAGTTATGTTATGGTTTTGAGTGCCATTGTAAATGGGATTGACTCCTTAATTTCTCTCTCTTCTGTCTTGTTGTTGGTGTATAGGAATGCCATTGATTTCTGTGCATTGATTCTTGTTTCTTGAGAAAGGCTTGTATTGCTATATACTTTCCTCTTAGGACTGCCTTTGCTGTATCCCAAAGATTTTGAACACTTGTGTTTTCATTTTCATTGGTTTCAATGAATTTTTTAAATTCCTCTTCAATTTCCTGGTTGACACATTCATTCTTTAGTAGGATGCTCTTTAGCCTCCATGTATTTGAGTTCTTTCCAACTTTCCTCTTGTGATTGAGTTCTAGTTTCAAAGCATTGTGGTCTGAAAATATGCAGGGAATAATCCCAATCTTTTGGTACTGGTTGTGACCTGATTTGTAACCTAGGATGTGATCGATTCTGGGGAATGTTCCATGGGCACTAGAGAAGAATGTGTATTCCGTTGCTTTGGGATGGAATGTTCTGAATATATCTGTGAAGTCCATTTGATCCAGTGGGTCATTTAAAGTCTTTATTTCCTTGTTGATCTTTTGCTTAGATGATCTGTCCATTTCAGTCAGGGGGGTGTTGAAGTCCCCCACTATTATTGTATTGCTGTCAATGTGTTTCTTTGCTTTTGTTATTAATTGCCTTATATAATTGGCTACTCCCTTGTTCGGGGCATAGATACTTACAATTGTTAGATCTTCTTGTTGGATAGACCCTTTAAGTAGGATATAGTGTCCTTCCTCATCTCTTATTACAGTCTTTGTTTTAAAATCTAATTTGTCTGATATAAGGATTGCCACCCCAGCTTTCTTTTGGTGTCCATTAGCATGGTAAATGGTTTTCCACCCCCTCACTTTCAATCTGGGGGTGTCTTTGGGTCTAAAATGAGTCTCTTGCAGACAGCATATTGATGGGTCTTGTTTTTTAATCCAATCTGATAGCCTGTGTCTTTTGATTGGGGCATTTAGCCCATTTACATTCAGGGTAACTATTGAAAGGTATGAATTTAGTGCCATTGTATTGCCTAGAAGGTGACTGTTACTGTATATTGTCTGTGTTCCTTTCTGATCTGTGCTGCTTTTAGGCTCTCTCTTTGCTTAGAGGACTCCTTTCAATATTTCTTGTAGGGCTGGTTTCGTGTTTGCAAATTCCTTTAGTTTTTGTTTGTCCTGGAAGCTTTTTATCTCTCCTTCAGTTTTCAATGAGAGCCTAGCTGGATATAGTATTCTTGGCTGTGTATTTTTCTCGTTTAGCGCTCTGAAGATATCATGCCAGTCCTTTCTGGCCTGCCAGGTCTCTGTGGATAGGTCTGTCGCCAATCTAATGTTTCTACCATTGTAGGTTACATATCTCTTCTCCCGAGCTGCTTTCAGGATTTTCTCTTTGTCTCTGAGACTCGTAAGTTTTACTATTAGATGTTGGGGTGTTGACTTATTTTTATTGATTTTGAGAGTGGTTCTCTGTGCCTCCTGGATTTTGATGCCTGTTTCCTTCCCCACATTAGGGAAGTTCTCTGCTATTATTTGCTCCAATATACCTTCTGCCCCTCTCTCTCTTTCTTCTTCTTCTGGGATCCCAATTATTCGAATGTTGTTTCGTCTTATGGTATCGCTTATCTCTCGAATTCTGCCCTCGTGATCCTGTAGTTGTTTCTCTCTCTCTTTTTCTCAGCCTCTTTATTTTCCATCATTTGGTCTTCTATATCGCTAATTCTCCCTTCTGCCTCATTTATCCTAGCAGTTAGTGCCCCCATTTTTGATTGCACCTCATTAATAGCCTTTTTGATTTTGGCTAGGTTAGATTTTAGTTCTTTTATTTCTCCAGAAAGGGTTTCTCTAATAACTTCCACGCTTTTTTCAAGCCCAGCTAGTATCTTTAAAGTCATGATTCTGAACTCTAGGTCCGACATCGTACTAATGTCCGTATTGAGTAGGTCCCTGGCTGACGGTACTACCTCTTGTTCTTTTTGCTGAGGTGATTTTTTTCGTTTTGTCATTTTGTCCAGAGGAGAATAGATGAATGAGAGAACAAAATGCTAACAGGTTAACAACGTCCCCAGCAAATATACTCTATACAAATCAGAAAAGACCTGAAACCAGGGGAAAAGAAAGGGAAAGAAAGAAAAAAGAAAGAGAAAAGAAAGAAAGAAAGAAAAAACAAAAAGAAAAAGATAAAAACAAAAACAGAACAATACAAAAAAAAACAGAATATGATCAAATATGATAAGGCTAGTGTATAGATCAGTGCCACACACTAGATTTTGGGAGTATTTTGTTCTGTTAGAAAAAAGTGCCTCCTAAAATTTTAAAGGAAGAAAGACTTATATATGTACAAAATAAGGGTTGATACAATGAAGGGATGGCAGATGACTGTAAAGATGAAAATTATAAAAGATTTTATAAAAGGAATTGATACGATAAGAAGTTGTTTGAAAAAAGAAAGAAGATTTTTTTAAAAAAAAGGGAGACAGTGTGATCAGGCAGGAGACTAGAACAAAGCCATACACTAGTGATATAGGGTATATTTTGATCTGTTAGAAGAAACTGTATCTCAAAATTTTAAGGAGAGAACAATTTATATATATATGCCAAAAATAAGGGTAACTACTATGAAGGGATAAAATATGACTCTTCCAGTAAGTGGTCACTTCTCTGTTCAGAAAGTTGTTGCTACTCTCCTCTTCGATCTCCTGTTGAGTTCGTAGGTGTTCAGAATGGTTTGATCCCTATTCCGCTGAATTCCTGAGACCAGACGAAATCCAGGTCTCCTACTCCTCTGCCATCTTGCTCTGCCCCAGACCTTTACTTTCAAAGGCACCCCTCACCTTGTTCTCTCATGCTCCTGCCTGCACTGGAGTGTATCCTGGAAGGTCCCTCATCTCCTCCCCCATTGACTCCTGTCCCTCCTTCCCATCACTGTGCTGTGGCTGGATGGTCTCCAACATCCACCGGTCATGTGCAGTCCTGCAGTCTCCTGTCATGCCCTGCTTCTGTGAGGGCCCCTCACCCCAGGCTCCTCCATCCAACTCCTACCTCCTGCAGTCTCCTGTCACATGCCCTGCTTCTGTGAGGGCCCCTCACCCCAGGCTCCTCCATCCAACTTCTACCTCTTGCTCTGCCAAGAGTGTTCTATTCTGGCCCTTTGCCTTCTGACATTGTGCTCTCCCTACCCACAGCCTCACATGACAGTTTAGATTCTCTGACACACACCCTTGAAATCCAGGTATTTTATATCAAACATTTTCTCATTCTTTGTTGTTGTATAAAGGCAACTTACCTGCCCTGAGCAGTAAAATCCTTGGAGTAGGGGCTCTGCATAGAATGTCTAACCATCCTCCTTCACAGACTGTGGGGCTGATCACACAGGCAGTGCACATCTGCAGGTCAGTGGTGGTGGTGGGGTGAATGGAAGATGAGAACCATCTGTAAAAGGACCTGAAGATAGAAAGTTTACTCATACCAGCTCAAGAGTGGATAAGGAAATATGTGTAGTCTTGTAGCAGAATGATGCTTGACATAGGGAGGAAAAAGGGATTGTTGGTGCTGTTGTTAGGGTAACCATGATGTTCCTGATGGAAAACATTCATCCTCAGCTTTTCAGAGCCTATAAAACCATGTCATCTTTGACAAACTAAACTGCTCTGACCCCCACCCCCATCTTAGACCTCACTGCTCCCAGAGCCTTGCCCTCTCCCTCATTGGGTGAAGGTCACTGGTTTAAAGATGGCACTTTTAGGCTGAAATTCTACATTATTGCTGTTTTTATCTCATTTAATTGATTTTATTTAAGACTAGAAAGGCTAGCCATCACAGTTGTGCCTGATTTTCTCAGAAGAATACGTACTTTACCAGGTCACTGAGCCACAAGCATGCTCATATACTCCTGGGTGACACTCTTAATGGAGGCCCCACCAGGTTCCAGCTACTGGTTCCCTCACACTCGATCCTGGCCCCTCAGAACGGGGCCTGGCACAGCCTGGAAAAACTCAGTGCATGTTAGAAGAATCAGTTGTATGGGGTGGAAATTGAAAATTGAGTTGCACAGAAGTTGAATGCCATGGATACCAAACCCAGACAGACACTGGAGACTTTCCCATGGCCTATATCCTTGGCATAGACTCCCTAAAAGACTGAGATCTAATCATAGGACTGTAGAAGGCTTCTCTTGCCTCCATATCACCACCATATTACTAATACCTATCTACAGCAGTTCCCTTTACCCATTCTATCATAGCTGGCTATGACAAAGAAATTACTGGCATATCAAAAGGCAAAAAGTACAAACTGAAGACACAGAAAAAACATCAGAACCAGACATCCAGGGATGTTGGAATTATCAGACCAAGAATTAAAAAATACTCCAATTACTAGGTGGCCAATGTAAGCAGAGAGGTAGAAATCCTAAGGAAGAACAAAAAAGAAATTCTAGATATGCAAATCACTGTAACAGAAATGAAGAATGCCTTTTAGGGACACATTAATAGATGGGACATGGCTGAGAAAACAATCTTTGAGCTAGAGAATAAATCAGTGGAATCCCCAACAACTGAAAAGCAAAGAGAAAAGAGATTGAAACAAAAAAAGCAGAATATCCTCAGACAATGGGACAACTACAGAAGGTGAAACATACACATAATGGGAAGACTAGAAGGAGAAAAAGGAGAGAAAGGAATGGATAAAAATATTTGAAGCAACAATGGCAGAGACAATAGATTATTTATTTATTTTTAAATAAATTTTAAATTAATTTTTTCCATCAGTCATGATACAGCACATCATTAGTATTTAATGTAGTGTTCCATGATTCATTGTTTGCATATAACACCCAGGGCTCCACGCAATATGTGCCCTCCTTAATACCCATCACCGGGTTAACCCATCTCTCCACCCCTCTCCCCTCTAAAACCCTCAGTTTGTTTCTCGGAGTCCATAGTCTCTCATGGTTCGTCTCCCCCTCCGATTTCCCCCACACCTCATTTTTCCATTCTTTCTCCTAATGTCTTCCGTGCTATTCCTTATGTTCCACAGATAAGTGAAACCATATGATAATTGACTTTCTCTGCTTGACTTATTTCACTTAGCATAATCCCCTCCAGTTCCATCCATGTCGCTGTAAGTGGTAGGTTTTCATCTTTTCTGATGGCTAAGTAATATTCCACTGTATATATAAACCACACCTTTATCTATTCATCTGCTGAAGGACATCTCAGCTCCTTCCACAGTTTAGCTGTTGTGGACATTGTTGCTATGAACATTGGGGTGCATATGGACCTTCTTTTCACTACAACTGTATCTTTGTGGTAAATATCCAGTAGTGCAATTGCTAAGTCATAGGGTAGCTCTATTTCTAACTTTTTGAGGAAACTCCATACTGGTTTTCAGAGTGACTGTACCAGCTTGCATTCCCACCAACAGTGTAAGAGGGGTCCCCTTTCTCCACAACCTCTCCAACATTTGTTGTTTCTTGCCTTGTCAATTTTTGCCATTCTAACTGGTGTAAGGTGGTATCTCAATGTGGTTTTGCTTCGAATTTCCCTGATGGCTAACGATGATGAATATTTTTTCATGTGTCTGTTTAGCCATTTGTATGTCTTCTTGGAGAAGTGTCTGTTCATGTCTTCTGCCCATTTTTTGACTTGATTATTTGTTTTTTGGGTGTTGAGTTTGAGAAGTTCTTCATAGATCTTGGATACCAGCCCTTTATCTGTAGTGTCATTTGCAAATATCTTTTCACATTCTGTGGATTGCCTTTTTGTTTTGTTGACTGTTTCCTTTGCTGTGCAGAAGCTTTTTATCTTGATGAAATCCCAAAAGTTCATATTTGCTTTTGTTTCCCTTGCATTTGGAGAAGTGTTTGAAAGAAGTTGCTGTGGTCGATGTTGAAAAGGTTACTGCCTATGTTCTCCTCTAGGATTTTGATGGATTCCTGTCTCACATTGAGGTCCTTCATCCATTTAGAGTTGTGTGTGGTGTAAGAGAATGGTCGAGTTTCATTCTTCTGTATATAGCTGTCCAATTTTCCCAGCACCATTTTTTGAAGAGACTGTCTTTTTTCCATTAGATATTTCCCCCTGTTTTGTCAAAGATTATTTGACCCTAGAGTTGAGGGTCCATCTGGGCTCTCTATTTTGTTCCATTGGTCTATGTGTTTTTGTGTCAGTACCATGCTGTGTTGATGATCATAGCTTTGTAATATAGCTTGAAATCAGGCAATGTGATACCCCCAGCTTTGTTTTCCTTTTTCAACAATTCCTTGGCGATTTGGGGTCTTTTCTGGTTCCATACAAATTTTAGGCTTGTTTGTTCCAGCACTTTATTTATTTATTTTTTAAATTAAATTTAATTTTATTATGTTATGTTAGCCACCATACAATACATTTAAAAATGCCATTGGTATTTTTTTTAATTTTTTTAAATTTTATTTTATTATGTTAGTTAGTCACCATATAATACATCATTAGTTTTTGATGTGGTGATCCACCATCCATTGTTTTTGTATAACACCCAGTGCTCCATGCAGTACAGAGTCCATAGTCTCTCATGGTTCGTCTCCCCCTCTGATTTCCCCCCCTTCAGTCTTCCCTTCCTTCTCCTAATGTCCTCCATGCTATTCCTTATGTTCCACAAATAAGTGAAACCATATGATAATTGACTTTCTCTGCTTGACTTATTTCATTTAGCGTAATCTCTTCCAGTCCCATCCATGTTGATGTAGAAGTTAGGTATTCATCCTTTCTGATGGCTGAGTAATATTCCATTGTATATATGGACCACATCTTCTTTATCCATTCGTCTGTTGAAGGGCATCTCGGCTCTTTCCACAGTTTGGTTATTGTGGACATTGCTGCTATGAACATTGGGGTGCATATGGCCCTTCTTATCACTACATCAGTGGAAAACCCAAAAGACTCCACCCCCAAATTAATAGAACTCATACAGCAATTCAGTAATGTGGCAGGATACAAAATCAATGCACAGAAATCAGTTGCTTTCTTATATACTAACAATGCAACTGTTGAAAGAGAAATTAGAGAAACGATTCCATTTACAATAGCACCAAAAACTGTAAGATACCTCGGAATAAACCTAACCAAAGAGGTAAAGGATCTATACTCTAGGAACTACAGAACACTCATGAAAGAAATTGAAGAAGACATGAAAAGTTGGAAAAACATTCCATGCTCATGGATCAGAAGAATAAACATTGTTAAAATGTCTATGCTACCCGGAGCAGTCTATACCTTCAATGCCATCCCGATCAAAATTCCAATGACATTTTTCAAAGTGCTGGAACAAATAATCCTGAAATTTGTATGGAATCAGAAAAGACCCCGAATTGCCAAGGAAATGTTGAAAAAGAAAAACAAAGCTGGAGCCATCACGTTGCCCGATTTCAAGCTATCTTGCAAAGCAGTGATCACCAAGACAGCATGGTGCTGGCACAAAAACAGACATATAGACCAATGGAACGGAGTAGAGAGCCCAGATATGGACCGTCAACTCTATGGTCAAATAATCTTGGACAAAGCAGGAAAAAAATATGCAATGGAAAAAAGACAGTCTCTTCAATCAATGGTGCTGGGAAAATTGGACAGCCACATGCAGAAGAATGAAACTCGACCATTCTCTAACACCATACACAAAGATAAACTCAAAATGGATGAAAGACCTCAATGTGAGACAGGAATCCATCAAAATCCTAGAGGAGAACATAGGCAGTAGCCTCTTTGACATCAGCCACAGCAACTTCTTTCAATATACATCTCCAAAGGCTAGTGAAACAAAAGCAAAAATGAACTTTTGGGACTTCATCAAGATAAAAAGCTTCTGCACAGCAAAGGAAACAGTCAACAAAAGAAAGAGGCAACCCACGCAATGGGAGAAGATATTTGCAAATGACACTACAGATAAAGGGCTGGTATCCAAAATCTATAAAGAACTTCTCAAACTCAACACCCAAAAAACAAATAATCAAGTCAAAAATGGGCAGAAGACATGAAAAGATACTTCTCTGAAGAAGACATACAAATGGCTAACAGACACATGAAAAAATATTCATCATTGTTAGCCATCAGGGAAATTCGAAGCAAAACCACATTGAGATACCACCTTACACCAGTTAGAATGGCAAAAATTGACAAGGCAAGAAACAACAAATGTTGGAGAGGTTGTAGAGAAAAGAACCCTCTTACACTGTTGGTGGGAATGCAAGCTGGTACAGCCACTTTGGAAAACAGTGTGGAGGTGCCTCAAAAAATTAAAAATAGAGCTACCCTATGACCCAGCAATTGCACTCCTGGGTATTTACCCCAAAGCCATTGGTATTTTGATTGGGATGGCGTTGAAAGTATAGATTGCTCTGTGTAGCATAGACATTTTAACAATATTTATTCTTCCGATCCATGAACATGGGATGTTTTTCCAACTTTCTGTGTCTTCTTCAATTTCCTTCATAAGTGTTGTATAGTTCCTAGAGTATAGATCCTTTACGTCTTTGGTTAGTTTTTGGTACTTACAGTTTTTCATACTATTGTAATTGGTATCTTACAATTTTTGGTACTATTGTAAATGGAATTGATTCGCTAATGTATCTTTCTACAGTTACATTGTTAGTGTATAGGAAAGCAACTTATTTCTGTGCACTGATTTTGTATCCTGCCACATTACTGAATTGCTGTATGAGTTCTAGTAATTTGGGGGTGGAATTTTTAGGTTTTCCACATAAAGTATCATGTCATCTATGAAGAGAGAGAGTTTGACTTCTTTGCTAATTTGAATACCTTTTATTTCTTTTTGTTGTCTAATTGCTGTTGCTAAGACTTCTAGTACTATGTTGAACAATAGTGGTGATAGTGGGCATCCCTGTCATGTTCCTGATCTTAAGGGAAAGGCTGTCATCCTTTCCCCATTGAGAATGATATTCACTGTGGGTTTTTCATAGATGGTTTCTATGAAACTGAAGAATGTTCCCTCTATCCCTATACTCTGAAGAGTTTTAATCAGGACAGGATGCCATATTTTGTCAAATGCTTTTTCTGCGTCAATTGAGAGGACCATGTGGTTCTTGTCTCTTCTCTTGTTTATGTGTTGTATTACAATGATTGACTTGCGAATGTTGAACCACACTTGCATCCCAGGGATAAATCCCACCTGGTCGTGATGGATAATCCTTTTAATGTACTGTTGGATACTGTTAGCTAGGATCTTGTTGAGAATTTCGGCATCTATATTCATCAGGGATATTGGTCTGTAATTCTCTTTTTTGATGGGGTCTTTTCCTGGTTTGGGGATCAAGGTAATGTTGGCCTCATAGAATGAGTCTGGAAGTTTTCCTTCTGTTTCTATTTTTTGAAACAGCTTCAGGAGAATAGGTATTATTTCTTCTTTGAATGTTTGGTAGAATTCCCCAGGGAATCCATCAGGTCCTGGACTCTTGTTTTTTGGGAGGTTTTGATCGCTGCTTCAATCTTGTTACTGGTTATTGGCTTCTTCAGGTTGTCAATTTCTTCCTATTTCAGTCTTGGTAGTTTATAGGTTTCCAGGCATCCATTTCTTCCAGGTTGCTTAATTTTTGGTATATAGTTGTTGATAATAATTTCTAATAATTGTTTCTATTTCCTTGGTGTTAATCGTGATCTCTCTCCTTTCATTCATAATTTTATTAATTTGGGTCCTTTCTCTTTTCTATTGGATAATTCTGGCCAGTGGTTTATTGATTTTATTAATTCTTTCAAAGAACCAGCTTCTAGTTTCATTGATTTGCCCTACTGTTTTTCTGGTTTCTAATTCATTGTTTTCTGCTCTAATCTTAATTATTTCTCTTCTTATGTGTGGCTTAGGCTTTATTTGTCATTCTTTCTCCAGTTCTTTAAGGTGTAAAGTTAATTTGTGTATTCAGGATTTTTCTATATTTTTGAGTGAGGCTTGGATGGCTATGTATTTCCCCCTTAGGACCGCCTTTGCAGTATCCCATAGGTTTTGGACTGATGTGTTTTTGTTCTCATTGGTTTCCATGAATTGTTTAAGTTCTTCTTTGATTTCCTGGTTGACCCAAACATTCTTAAGCAGGATGGTCTTTAGCTTCCAAGTGTTAAATTTCTTCCAAATTTTTTCTTGTGATTGAGTTCCAGTTTCAAAGTATTATGGTCTGAGAATATGCAGGGAATAATCTCAATTTTTGGTATTGGTTGAGACCTGATTTGTGACTCAGTATGTGGTCTATTCTGGAGAAAGTTCCATGTGCGTTTGAGAAGAATGAGTATTCTGTTGGAATGTTCTGTATATATCTATGAGGTCCATCTGGTCCAGTGTATCATTCAAAGCTCTTGTTTCTTTGTTGATTTTCTGCTTAGATGATCTGTCTATTGCTGAGAGTGGAGTGTTGAGGTTTCCTACTGTTAGCATATTATTATTAATATGTCTCTTTGTTTTGGTTAACAATTGGCTTATGTAGTTGGCTGCTCCCATGTTGGGATTTAGATATTTACAATTATTAGATCTTCTTGTTGGATAGACCCTTTAAGCATGATATAGTGTCCTTCTCTATCTCTAACTACAGTCTCTAGCTTAAAATCTAATTTGTCTGATATGAGAATTGCTACCTCAGTTTTCTTTTGAGGTCCGTTGGCATGGAAGATGGATCTCTATCCCTTCACTTTCAGTTTGGATGTATCTTTAGGTTCAAAATGAATCTCTTGTAGACAGCATATAGATGGGTCCTGTCTTTTTATCCAATCTGCAACCCTGTGCCATTTTAGGCCATTCACACTGAGAGTGATTATTGAAAGATATGATTATATTGTCATCATGTTGCTTGTGAAGTCCTTGTTTCTATAGATTGTCTCTGTAAATTTCTATCCTATATCACTTCTGGGGTCTTTCTCCTTTTATAGAACCCCCCTTAATATTTCTTGCAGAGCCAGCTTGGTGGTCACATATTCTTTCAGTTTCTGTGGGTCTTGGAAGCTCTGCATCTCTCCATCCATTCTGAATGACAGCCTTGCTGGATAAAGTATCCGTCGCTGCATGTTCTTCTCATTTCATACCCTAACAATAGCTATTTTAGAGTAATTGTCTGATAAATCCAACATCTGGGTTGTCTCATTCTATTAACTATATTTTCTCTTTGTCTTTTGGTCACACCTTGTTTATCATATGTATGACATTGTATTCCTAGACATTGTAAATGACACTTCACAAAGACTCATTATGTTACCTTCCTGTGAATAGGTTTGACTTTTTGTTTTAGCAGAGTTAAATTACTGGGAGATCTTATGGTGGTTTAATTTTGTTTGTTAAGGACTACTTTTTATTTTGTCAGGATAGGTCTGTTTTGGTTTTGACCTCAGTTTTTTTATCATTGTTTTAAATTTATTTTTTCCAGCTTTTTTGAGATATAATTGACATATAACATTTGTAAGCTATGGTGTACAACATGTTGATTTTATACATTTGTATATTGAAAAATTTGTGTATTGCAAAAATATTACCATCAGAGCATTAAGCTAATACCTCCATCGTGTCAAATAATTATCATTTCTTTTTTGTGGTAAGAACATTTAGGATCTATTGTTTTAGCAACATTCAAGTGTATGATATAGTATTATTAGCTGCAATAACCATGATGTACATTTGATCCAAAGAACTTGTTAATCTTATAACTGGAAGTTTGTACCCTTTGACCAATATCTCCCCATTTTCCCACCCCACATGCCCCAGCCCCTGTTAATCATCACCTTACTGCTGGTTTCTCCTAGTTTGCTTTTTTTTTTTTTAGATTCTACATGTAAGAGATATCATACAGTATGTATCTTTCTCTGTCTAAATATCTCAGTTAGCATAATGCTCTCAAGGTACACCCGTTTCACAAATGGCAGATCTCCTTTCTTATAGCTGAATAATATTCTACTGTATATGAATCACATCTTTATCCATTCGTCCACTGACAGATGCTTAGGTTGTTTCTATATCATGGTTATTATGAGCAATGCTGCAATGGACATGGGAGTGCAGATGTCCCTAAAGATTCTGATTCAATTCCTTTGAATATATACCAGAAATACAACCGTGGCATCATAAGGTAATTCTGTTTTAATTTTTGGATGGAATAGGAACCTCCATGCTGTTTTCCAGAGTGGCTGCACCAGCTTGCATTCCCACCAACAGTGCATGAGGGTTCCCCTTTCTCCACATCCTCATCAACACATATTATCTCTTGTCTTTTTGATGTCATTCTGACAAGTGTGAGGTGACACCTCATTATGGTTTTGATTTGTATTTGAGTGCTTTTAGTCTTAAGATAAATCTTTGGTCCTGTAACATAGTCTTTATTCCTTAGGTGTGGCCCTTCTTGGGTTTTAGTGGAGATCCTGAGATGTTTATCAAGCCCCTCTACCAAGGTGGGACTTGAATCTCAAACTCCATCTGTCCCATCATGAGAAGCAGCTCACATATCAGCCACTTGATCCTTCCACATACTGACATTCCTTTGTCTCCTTTCAGTGCCCCCTTTTCATGCACAATTCAGGTATCAGCCAATGGCTGGAAAACCCTTGCTCCCCGCTTTTTTTCTGAGACATTTATCTTCAATTTCCAGCTGCCTGGCAGCCACAATCTCTGTCCTCTGACATCTCAAGCCAACTGGCCTATGGCCCTATGATGAGTCTTAGTGCCTGGAATTCAGCTTGTAGTTGAGCTTAGACACAGAATCTTACAATGACTCCATTCTTTTGAGGTTTATTCCTATCCAGTTTTGTCTGGTTTAGGTCACCTTCAGGTTCTAGAAAGAGTTGTGACACATAAAAAAACATTTGTTCTGGAGATTATAATTGTTATCTATGTGATAACAATCTGATAAAATCTACTTAAAGATTATAGAACTAGAAACAACCTGTCATCTCCTTTTTAATTCAATGTTTTCTAAAAAACCTTAAATATGCATACATTTTATTCTGAATCAAGAAGAGAACAAGGGACTTGTTGAGAATTTGAATATAGGGCTTGAGAAGAGGAATAAGGCCAACATTTCTAGGACATGTATCTGAGGCCCCGGTGGACCCCTGACACCTGCATACACAAGCCAGTAATGAAATTGGGAACACTTCCAGTATGAACTGATTTAGAAGAACCTGGAATGACATGGAAAGAATTACACAGTGTTTTTTAAACTGAAGAAGCAGCTTATAAAACAATCACACAGTTATTCTATATTTATTAAAGCCTGTGTATATGTATAAATACAAATCAAACAAAACTTGCTCATACCAGAATAGCTTCCTCTGGTTGGAATCACAGGGTTTGCTTTTTTATTTTCTCCTTTAAATGTCCTTGTTTTCCAATTTTATTGGTGTAAAATACATTTTTGTAATGAAATGAAACCCCATGGATCTTTTTCAGGGAGTCCCTACAACACAGAGCAACAGAGAACCTGGGAGTAGACAAGAGTTAAGGGTGTGAGCCATATCGGGTCTCCCTGGGCTGGGGGCCCTCAATGGTGGTTCTAGACCCTACCTCAGTAGAATGCCTCCCCCAACCTGAGGATGGGGGATGGGCACCTCTCATGCAGAATTCTGGCCCCAGAGTTCATCTCTTGAAGCATTTCTAGCAACCCTCTCCGTCTGGGGTCAGAGAAGCAAGACAGGCAAAGCCCACATCTCTGTGGCCACAGCCAGTCCCAACAAGACTGCTTACCAGCCACCTTCCTGTGACCTGTGCAAAGCTCAGAAGCTTTGCACAGAGGCTCTAGGATTAGATTGCAAACTCTGCCCCTGGCCACTGTCCTAATACCCTGCCCAGTTTCCACAGGTTTTATAAACCTCATAAATGTGAGGTTTATTTCTGATCAGGGAAAAATAAAAAGAATGGTCACAGTCCCCTGAGTAACCATGTCACAAAAATACCTCTGTGCAGCCTTTCCAAAATTAGTTCTAATTGGTAGACATCATCTCTGGATCATTTGTTTACTCTGTCAACTGATATTTACTGGTTCCTGCCATGTGCCTGGTACACAATGCTTTTAAATGAATTGATTTAGACAGACAACCCCTGGTGTAGGAGTAAGAAGGTGAAAAAGACATTGTCCTTGTCCTCAAAGAGCTTAAAGTCTGTAGAGGGAGACAGACAAAGCAATGTGGAGGAGGGCAGGCCAGGAAACATGGTGAGAGAGCTTGCAGGGGAGATAGCCTGTTCCCTCAAAAGGCCCTTTCTGTCCATGTACTTCAAAAGCAACACGTTCTTACATCCCGCCCCTAGCCCCACACAGTTAAATTTCAAGGGGGAACAGAGTGCTTGGGCCATGAGGAGCCTCTATTTCCCAGGGACTTCCCCATGCCCAAATCTTCCTGAACCCAAATCTCCCTGGATCCAGGGTCCATGGGGAGAAGACAACTGGGTTCGTCATTTGTGGCAGGGGAAGACAGGGCCCAGCAACCCTGGTTAACTTTCCACAGTGATGCATATAACATCTTCACATCTGAGACTTGAAAAAGCCTTGTCAAATTATTACCCTAAAAAGTGCTTTTTTAAAGACCACTCTTGGAGCCTCTGCTTCCAGGAAGAATCTATTCTCCTGAAATGCTATCTTTCCCCAAGTGTCGCAACCCCCGCCCCTCACTGCCTCTCACCCACTATGCCTGCCACAAATGCAGCCTTGAGTGTGGTGGGAGGAGGGTCCACAGTCTTCACCCAAAGCCTCTGCCTTGGGCAGAGGTATGTTGGAGAGAAAACTGCTAGCCAGGCCTGGGGACAGGGCCATGTCCACACTAATGATTTCTTAAATCTATTTAGTGCCTCTCAGTTCACAGAGCTGCCACACAGGTCATTCCTTGACCCTATAGGGCAGGACACTCAGGATCTGGGAGGATGAGGGGCTTCCTGGGGCCCCAGGGTGCAGTGATATCAGAGCTGGGCTCCTTTTTTTTTTTTTTTTTTTTTTTAAAAACTTTTTATTTATTTATTCATGAGAGACAGAGAGAGAGAGAGAGAGAGAGGCAGAGGGAGAAGCAGGCTCCCAAGGAGCAGGGAGCCCGATGCGGGACTCGATCCCAGGACCCTGGGATCATGACCTGAGCCGAAGGCAGATGCTTAACCATCTGAGCCACCCAGGCGCCCAGAGCTGGGCTCCTTGAACATAATACATGGACACATTGGGGTGTGTCTTCTGGAAGGAGGATGGGGGCTCTCAGACATCAGGGCACACCCCACTTTAGGGAAACCTGTACCCCGGGCCATGCCTGCTGCCATACTCTTCAGTGGAGGTGGTGGGGTCTGGGCATTGGACACACAGACCTCAGCTCATGAGAGCAGCCTCCTGAGGGCAGCTTTGACATCTGTGTTCCTCAGGGAGTAGATAAGGGGGTTCAGGGAGGGTGCCACAGAAGTGTAGATCACAGACACCACTTTGTCCTTGTCCAGTGAGTATCTGGACGCCGGGTGGATGTAGGTGTAGATGACAGTGGAGTAGTACAAGGTGACCACCAGGAGGTGGGAGGAGCATGTGGAGAAGGCCCGCTGCTTGCCTGCAGCTGAGCGAATACGCAGGATGCTGGCGATGATGCAGATGTAGGAGAGCATGATCACAGAGAAGTTCCCCACAGCCAGGATCATGTCTGCAGTGAATGCCATCACTTCATTCAAGTGTGTTGGGGCACAGGAGAGCTTCAGCAGAGGGGGGATCTCACAGAAGAAGTGTTGGACCACTTTAGAGTGGCAGAAGGGCAGGCGCAACAGGAGGCCAGTGTTCACGCTGGTGTTGGCCAGGCTGACCATCCACACAGCCATGGCCAAAAGCCTACACACCTGGGGGTCCATGAGGGTGCTGTAGTGCAGGGGCCAGCAGACGGCCACATAGCGATCATAAGCCATAGCAGAGAAGAGCAGTAGCTCAGCCCCCAGGGACCACGTGAAGAAGAAAACCTGCACTATGCAGCCCCCGTAGGAGATGGTCCTCTTAGCCACCATGCTGCCCAGCAGCTTAGGCAGGATTGTGGAGGTACAGAGGATGTCCACCATGGCCAGGTTGACCAGGAAGAAGTACATGGGGGTATGCAAGGCAGGGCTGGAGCCAATGACCACCATGATGAGCAGGTTTCCAGAGAGGGCCACCATGTAGAGGAGGAGGAAGGCAGGAAAGAACAGCATTTGCAGCTGAGGTGTTTCCGAGAATCCCAGAATGAGGAATTCAATGACCTGTGTCTGGTTCATCACAGCCACTGTGGGTGGGAGCTCTGAGCCTGGCTCTGAAGGAAAGAGGTACCACTATTTCACTTTGTTCTGAACATCCTGTCTTGCAAATATGTGTGTGATCCACTTAGAGAATTTCAAATACTCTTTTGGTAATAAAAATGGAGCTTTGTGTCCCTGAAAACTTTGGAGATCAGGGGCATCACAGAGAAAGCAGCCACCCCACTGTGTGCAGAGAAGCCCCAGTCCTCACCCCTCTCTTCCTGGTGTAGGACTGAGACGGCCACTAACAAAATCACCAGACTTGGAGCCCTGGTCATCAAGGGCTGGTCTCCCCAGCCACTCAGAGCACTGGGTACGTGTGGCATTGGGGGGCTTACAGAGAACCAGGGGACCTGAGGTCTGTGAAGACCACAAAGATTGTGTTAAAGCCCGCTCATCCATTCAGATAGGGTCTAGGAACAGAGGAGGGATGGGAGAGATGGGGAGGAGGGAGCACATTAAATGGGAAAGAACCTGCTTCCAAAGCCCAGCTATCTCCTTCTAGGACTGACTATCTCCAAGGCAACACTGTCTGAGGGGGACCGAGGGTCCTCACACACATGGTCACTGGGCATGGGAGCAGGCCTGTCTGCGGGAGCAGGCCTGTCTGCAGGTGCAGGACAGCCCACAACAGGGGTCCCAAAAAATCAGAGGCAAATCACCACCAAAACTCTCTAGCTGAATCAAAAAGGTCCCCCCAAGATAAACCTGGAATAAGTGGGGACTCAGGCTCATCCGTGACAGCTTCTGGTGATGATGCCAGTGCTGGTGGCATGGCTCTTTATAAATTATTATGTTAATGTGGGGGCACTGTGCATATTTCAAAACAGTGCATCTTGAAAATATTTCACTACTTAAATCATAGCCCTTCAACCAAAAAAGAAGACTTTCATACATCTGTATAAAACCAGGGGCTTGGCAACCTACATGCCAGCCTTGGCTGAGATCTGGTCTCCCCAACCATCTGCTTTACAGTCTTGTGAGGATGTATGACTTTCATTAAACATTACAGAACATGTCCCTGTGAGGGGTGGTATGGGAATGACAAACCAGATCGCCCACTGGAATGTGCTTACCAGTGTGGAAAATGATGATATGTTTCAACCAAAAATCTTGATTCTTTAAAAAAATAGAAAGAGAGAGAGAGAGAGGGACGGAGGGAGATGGATTTTATACCATATATTGTCCATGTTGCTCATTTTCCTTTTTAAAAAATATGATTAGAGAATTTTCCTCCTAAACCATAACAGCCAAAGGGATCTCATTACTCTTAGTCAACAGAGTATAATGTAATTATCCCATTCTCAAACGTTGTTGTTCATATTTAAAACATACATGGTACATAGAATCCACATTCAATTATAGTAGATGCTTACAGAAATATGAAAAAAGTCTTTCTGGAAATCCTGGTATCCTCTCAAGAAACTTCTTTCTTGGTCCCAAGGCAAAAAACTTTAGACAATCATCAGCAATTATTAAGAAACAGATTTTGTTTTAAAAAGAAAAAGTACAGTGAGTGACACCTGTAGTAAAGAGTGGGGTCAGTCGGAGATTTGTAACCAGGGCTAGAGATGCCCTATATCATTTGAAACAGGCAGACGCCAGCTAGTGCTGGTGCTCCCTGAGGGACCAATTAACACAGAACTTGCTCTTCCTGATTGGGCAGAACCAGTCCATGGATTCACAACTCTCTGGAGAAGCTGACCAGCACCTGGGGGACAGATTGAATTGCCAACCAAGTAAGAACAGAAGATATTCTTGGCACCTGATGGTGTTCTAGGCTCCAACAGGGGCTGGTGCTCAGCAGTAATCACCCAGGGGCTGGTTGACCAGCAGCAGCATCAGGAAGAGCTGATAGACATGTCAGACAGTGAGACTGTCATGGCATCGAGCCAATGAACACACCAACCCACCATTTCTGCCACAGGCAGACATTGTCCTTTCTTCCCAGATAGAAGTTTACAAAAAACCAAGGCCAACCCTCACCAGCTTGTCATTGGCTCAAGGCTGTTGCTGGACATTACCAGGTCCCTGCACCTTGGAGTAGCTAATGGCCAGGTGTCAGTGGCCACTGGGCATTTCTCTCAGCGTTTTGTGCACTCAGTGCCACCTGCCTCACAAGGAGTGAGAGCAGACTTCAACCAGTCTGGAAATGCTCCCCTCTCTGCTCAACAAACCTGGGGGAATGGAAGCTTCCCTGCTCTGGGCAAACCATGCTAACCCAGGCTAGTGGCAACAGGCTGCCCCTGCTCCTGGAAAGGGTGCATCTTACGGATGGTGGCTTTTCAGACCTCCAGGACATTTATGTGGAAGCAGTGGCTGGCTGGTCACCAGGTCTTGTCAGATCTGTCCAAATCTTGGATAGCTGATCTTGGCTGGACGTCTTCAGTTCCTGGTCAGAGCACTTACTAGTTTGGGTCTAATCTAGGGTTCACTTACCCTAACCCTCCACTACTTGGTTTCAGAGAAGGGGTCAGCCTCTCACTTGGGATAGGCCTAGTTTTCCCCTAGTTTCATTTAGGAATGAATGACAAATAAAAGTTGTATATACTTCATTTTAAAGTGTTTTTTAAGGTATAAAATGTGATGATTTGATACATGTGTACATTGTGAAGTGATTGCCACAGTCGAGTTAAAGAACACATCCATCATCTCACAGAGTTACTGTTTTTGGTGAGAAAGCTTAATATTTACTGTCTTAGCAAATACAAGTATACAGTACAGTATATTGTCACTATGCAGTATGTCCAGTCCTCAGAACTTACTCATCTTATAACTGAGGAGCTTGTACTTTTGTTCAGAATCTCTCCATTTCCCCACACCCTAAGCTCCAGGCAAGCTCCATTCTACTCTGTTTTTATGTGTTCAATTTTTTTTTCGGATTCCACATGTAAGTAATACTATAGACTGTCATTTTTGTGTGGCAGATTTCACTAATCATAATGTTCTCTAGGCTCATCCATGCTGTTGCAAATGTCAGGATGCATTTTGTGGGGTTATTTCAGGTACTCTTCTATATAATTACTCTCTTCTATAAGATCATGTCATCTGCAAACAGACACAATTTTCTTCCTCCTTTCCAATTTGTATACCTCTTATTTCTTTTGATTGCCTCTTTGCTCTGGCAAGGACTTCCAGTACTTCACTGAATAACAGTGGTGGGAGTGGGCATCCTTGTCTCCTTCCCGATCTTCAAGAAAATGGTGGTTTTCCACCATCAGGTATGATGTTAGCTGGAGGGCTTGTGTATGGCCCGCATTTACTGTGCTGAGGTGCCTTCTTCCTCTATCTAATTGTTGAGAGATTGTTGTCATGAAAGGATATTGAATTTTGTTTAATGCTGTTTCTGCATCTATTGAGATGATCATATGGTTTCATCCTCGATCTGTTAATGTGGTCATCACCATTGATTGATTTGAATATGTTGAGGCATCCCCACATCAGGGATAATCCCACCTGATCCTAGCATATGCTCCTTTTAATGTCCTGCTGAATTCAGTTGTGTTGAGATTTTTGCATCTGTGTTCATCAGGGATATTTGGCTGCAGTTTCTTTCCTTGTAGTGTCCTTTTTTGGCTTTGGTAACAGGGTAATGTTGGCCTGGTTAAGTGACCCTCTCTTCATATTTTCAGAAGAGTCTGAAAGAATGGGTGTTAATCTTTAAATGTTTGGTAGAATTCATACATGTAGCCATCTGGTCCTGGGCTTGTCTTTGCTGCGAGCTTTTTGATTACTGATTCAATCTCGTTACTCACTACTTTTCTGTTCAGATTTTCTCTTTGTTTATGATTCAGCCTAGGTCAGTTATGTGTCTATAGGAATTTATTCATTTCTTCTAGGTTGTCCAACTTACTGGGATATAATTGTTCATAGTTGACTCAGGATTGTTGATATGTCTGTGGTATCACTTGTAATGTCTCCTTCATTTATTTGAGTCTTCTCTTTTTCCTTTGTGAGTCTAGCTAAGGGTTTGTAATATTTCTTTATCAGTTCAAAAAACCAGATCTTAATTTCATTGATCTTTTCTGTTGTGTTTCTAGTCATACTTCATTTTCTCCTGCTCAGTAACTTAGGGCTTAGATTGTTCTTTTCCTATTTCCTGAGGTGTAAATTTTTTAATATGGGTATTTATTGATTGATTGATTGATTGATTGATTTTATGTTCAGTTAGCCAACATATAGTACATCATTAGTTTTTGATGTAGTGCTTAATGATTCATTAGTTGCATATAACACCCAGTGCTCATCACAACACATTCCCTCCTTAATACCCATCACCCAGCTACCCCATCCCCCCACAGCCCTCCCTTCTCTAACCCTCTGTTTGGTTCCCAGAGTCCAGACTCTCTCATGGTTTGTCTCCCTCTCTGATTTCTTCCCATTCAGCTTTCTCCCCATCCCCCATGGTCCTCCGTGCTGTTCCTTATGTTCCACATATGAGTGAAACCATATGATAATTGTCTTTCTTTGCTTGACTTATTTTACTTAGCATAATCCCCTCCAGTTCCATCCATGTTGAGGCAAATGGTAGGCATTCATACTTTCTGATGGCTGAGTAATCCACTGTATAAATGAACCACATCTTTATCCATTCATCTGTTGAAGGTCATCTCAGCTCCCTCCACAGTTTGACTATTGTGGACATTGCTGCTATGAACATTGGGGTACATGTGCCCCTTCTTTTCACTACATTTTTATCTTTGGGGTCAATACCTATTAGTGCAATTGCTGGGTCATGGGGTAGCTCTATTTTTAACGTCTTGAGGAACCTCCATACTGTTTTCCAGAGAGGCTGTACCAGCTTGCGTTCCCACTAACAGTGTAAGAGGGGTCCCCTTTCTCCACATTCTTGCCAACGCTTGTTTCATCTTGTTAATTTTTGCCATTCTAATTGGTGTAAGGTGGTATCACATTGTGGTTTTGATTTGAATTTCGGTGATGCTGAGTGATGTGGAACATTTTTTCATGTGTCTGTTGGCCATTTGTATGTCTTCTTTGGAGAAGTGTCTGTTCATGTCTTCTGCCCATTTCTTGACTGGATTATTTGTTTTTTGGGTGTTGAGTTTGGGAAGTTCTTTATAGATCTTGGATCTGATATGTCATTTGCAAATATCTTCCCCCACTCTGTGGGTTGCCTCTTAGTTTTGTTGACTGTTTCCTTTGCTGTGCAAAAGCTTTTTATCTTGATGAAGTCCCAAAATTCCATTTTTGCTTTTGTTTCTCTTGCCTTTAGAGATATGTCTTGAAAGAGGTCTCTGTGGCCAATGTCAAAGAGGTTACTGCCTATGTTCTCCTCTAGGATTTTGATGGATTCCTGTCTCACATTGAGGTCTTTCATCCATTTTGAGTCTATCTTTGTGTATAGTGTAAGAGAATGGTCCAGTTTCATTTTTCTGCATGCAGCTGTCCAATTTTCCCAGCACCATTTATTGAAGAAACTGTCTTTTTTCCATTGTATATTCTTTCCTGCTATGTTGAAGATTAGTTGACCATAGAGTTAGGGTCCATTTCTGGGCTTTCTATTCTGTTCCATTGATCTATGTGTCTGTTTTTGTGCCAATACCATGTGTTCTTGATGATCACAATTTTGTAATAGAGCTTGAAGTCGGGCTTTGTGATGCCTCCAGCTTTGGTTTTCTTTTTCAATATTCTCCTGGCAATTCGGCGTCTTTTCTGGTTCCATACAAATTTTAGAATTGTTTGTTACAGCTCTGTGAAAAATGTTGACGGTGTTTTGATAAGGATTGCATTGAATGTGTAGATTGCTTTGGGTAGAATGGACATTTTAACAAAATTGTTTTTCTAATCCATGAGCATGGAACGTTTTTTCATTTCTTTGTGTCTTCTTCACTTTCTTTCATAAATGTTCTATAGTTTTGGAGTACAGATCCTTTACCTCTTTGGTTCGGTTTATTCCTAGGTATCTCATAGTTTTTGGTAAAATTGTAAATGAGATCAATTTCTTGATTTCTCTTTCTTCTGCTTCATTGTTAGTGTGTAGAAATACAACTGACTTCTGTGCATTGATTTTATATCCTGCGACTTTGCTGAATTCCTGTATGAGTTCTAGCAATTTTGGGGTGTAGTCTCTTGGGTTTTCCACATAGAGTATCATGTCATCTGCAAAGAGTGAGAGTTTGACTTCTTCTTTGCAGATTTAGATGCCTTTTATTTCTTTTTGTTGTCTGATTGCTGAGGCTTGGACTTCCAGTACCATGTTGAACAACAGTGGTGATAGCGGACATCCCTGTCATGTTCCTGACCTTAGGGGAAGAGCTCTCAGTTTTTCCCCATTGAGGGTGATATTCACTGTGGGTTTTCTGTATATGGCTTTTATGATATTGAGGGATGTTCCTTTTATCTCTACACTATGGAGAGATTTTTAATAAAAAAAATGGTGCTGTATTTTGTCAAATGCTTTTTCTGCATCTATTGAGAGGATCGTATGGTTCTTGTCCTTTCTTTTATAAATGTGGTGTATCACATTGATTGATTTGTTGATGTTGAACCACCCTTGCAGCCCAGGAATAACCCACTTGGTCATGGTTGAGTAATCCTTTTAATGTACTGGTGGATCCTATTAGCTAGTATCTTGGTGAGAATTTTTGCACCCATGTTCATCAGGGATATTAGTCTGTAATTTTCCTTTTTAGTGGAATCTTTGGTTTTGGGATCAAATTAATGATGGCCTCATTGAAAGAGTTTGGAAGTTTTCTTTCCCTTTCTATTTTTTGAAACAGTTTCAGAAGAATAGGTATTAATTCTTCTTTAAATGTTTGGTAGAATTCTGCTGGGAGGCCATTGGGTCCTGGACCTTTTTTTGTAGGGAGATTTTTGATTACTGCTTCAGTTTCTTTGCTGGTTATGGATCTGTTCAGGTTTTCCATTTATTTCTGTTTCAGTTTTGGTAGTTTATATGTTTCTTCTTCTTTTTTTAAATTCTCATAACAGTACTTAAATTTTTTTGAACATATATAGTTTTTATTTGTTGATCATACCTCAATAAAGCTGTTAAAAGTTTTTTAACATTTTATTTATTTTATTTTTTTATTATGTTAACTTAGCCACCATATAGACCATCATTAGTTTTTGATGTAGTGTTCAACAATTCATTAGTTGCATATAACACCCAATGCTCATCACAACACATGTCTTCCTTAATACCCATCACCTGGCTACCCCATCCCCCCCACCTCCCTCCCCTTTGAAACCCTATGTTTGTTTCCTGGAGTCCATAGTCTTCCATGGTTTGTCTCCCTCTCTGATTCCCCACACCCTTCAGTTTTCCTTCCCTTCCCCTATGGTCCTCTGTGCAATTCCTTATGTTCCACATATAAATGAAACTATATGGTAATTGTCTTTCTCTGTTTGACTTATTTCACTTAGCATAATCCCCTCAAGTTCCATCCATGTTGATGCGAATGGTGGGTATTCATCGTTTCTGATGGTTGAGTAATATTCCATTGTATATATATACCACATCTTCTTTATCCATTCATCTGTGATCTATAAAGAACTTGTCAAACTCAACACCCAAAAAACAAATAATCTAATCAAGAAACGGGCAGAAGACATGAACAGACACTTCTCCATACAAATGGCTAACAGACACATGAAAAAATGCTCCGTATCACCTGCCATCAGGGAAATACAAATCAAAACCACAATGAGATACCACCTTAAACCAGTTAAATGGCAAAAATTAACAAGATAGGAAACAAAAAATGTTGGCAAATGAGGATGTGGAGAAAGGGGAACCCTCTAACACTGTTGGTGGGAATGCAAGCTGGTATAGCCACTCTGGAAAACAGTATGGTGGTTCCTCAAGATGTTAAATATAGAGCCTATCTACCCCAAAGATAGATATAGTGAAAAGAAGGGGCACATGCACTCTAATGTTCATAGCAGCAATGTCCACAATAGCCAAACTGTGGAAGGAGCTGAGATGCCCTTCAACAGATGAATGGATAAAGTTTATATATTCCTAGGAATGTATCCATTTCTTCCAGATTACCTAATTTGTTGGCATATAATTGCTCATAATATTCTCTTATAGCTGTATTTGTTCAGTGTTGGTTTGATCTCTCCTCTTTCATTCATGATTTTATTCATTTAGGTCCTTTCTCTTTCCTTTTTGATAAGTCTGCCATGGGGTTTATCGATCTTATTGATTCTTTCAAAGAACCAGCTCCCAGTTTTGTTCATCTGCTCTACTGTTCTTTTGATTTCTATTTCATTGATTTATGCTCTAATCTTGATTATTTATCTCTTCCTGCTGGATTCAGACTTTATTTGCTGTTCTTTCTCTAGCTCCTTTAGGTGTAAGGTTAGCTTGTGTATTTGAGTCTTTTCTTGTTTCTTGAGAAATGCCTGTATTGCTATATACTTCCCTTTTAGGACTGCCTTTGCTGCATCCTAAAGGTTCTGGAATGTTGTTTTCATTTTCATTTGTTTCCATGAATTTTTTAAATTCTTTAATTTCCTGGTTGGCCTATTCATTCTTTAGTAGGATGTTCTTTAGCCTCCATGTATTTGTGTTCCTTCGAATTTTCTTCTGTGATTGAGTTCAAGTTTTAAAACATTGTGATCTGAGAATATGTAGGATATAATCCCAATCTTTTGGTAGAAGTTGAGACCTGATTTGTGACCAGTATGTGATCTATTCTAGAGAATGTTCCATGTGCACTCGAGAAGAATGTGTATTCTATTGCTTTAGGATGAAATGCTGTGAATATATCTGTAAAGTCCATCTGGTCCAGTGTGTCATTCGAAGCCCTTGTTTCCTTGTCGATCTTCTGCTTAGATGATCTTTCCATTGCAGTGAATGGGGTGTTAAAGTCCCCTACCATTATTGTATTATTATTGATGTGTTTATTTAATTTTGTTATTAATTGTTTTATATAATTGGCTGCTCCAATTTTAGGGGCACAAATATTTACAATTGTTAGATATTCTTGTTGGAGAGACACTTTTATTATGATATAGTGTCCTTCTTCATCTCTTATTACAGTCTTTGGTTTAAAATCAAATTTGTCTGATATAAGGATTGTCACCTCAGCTTTCTTTGGATGTCCATTGGCATGATAAAAGGTTTTCCATGCCCTCACTTCCAATCTGGAGGTGCCTTTGGGTCTAAAACGAGTCTATTGTTCCAGCACTTGGAAAAATGTCATTGGAATTTTGATCGGGATGGCATTGAAGGTGTAGATTGTTCTGGGTAGCATAGACATTTTAACAATGTTTATTCTTCCGATCCATGAGCATGGAAAGTTTTTCCATCTTTTTGTGTCTTCTTCAATTTCTTTCATGAGTGTTCTGTAGTTCCTAGAGTATAGACCTTTTACCTCTTTATTTATTAAATTTATTTAATTTATTCCGAGGTATCTTACGGTTTTTGGTGCTATTGTAAGTGGAATCATTTCTCTAATTTCCCTTTCTACAGTTGCGTTGTTAGTGTATAAGAAAGCAACTGATTTCTGTGCATTGATTTTGTATCCTGCCACATTACTGAATTGCTGTATGAGTTCTATTAATTTGGGGGTGGAGTCTTTTGGGTTTTCCACATAAAGTATCATGTCATCTGTAAAAAGAGAGAGTGCTGGAACAAACAGTCCTAAAATTTGTATGGAATCAGAAAAGACCCCAAATCACCAAGGAAATGTTGAAAAAGAAAAACAAAGCTGGGGGCATCACGTTGCCCAATTTCAAGCTATATTACAAAGCAGTGATCACCAAGACAGCATAGTACTGGCACAGAAACAGACATATAGACCAATGGAACAGAATAAAGAGCCCAGATATGGACCCTCAACTCTATGGTTAAATAATCTTCGACAAAGCAGGAAAAAATGTGCAATGGAAAAAAGACCGTCTCTTCAATCCCTGGTGCTGGGAAAATTGGACAGCACATCCAGAAGAATGAAACTCAACCATTCTCTAACTCCATACACAAAGATAAACTCAAAATGGATGAAAGACCTCAATGTGAGACAGGAATCCATCAAAATCCTAGAGGAGAACATAGGCAGTAACCTCTTTGACATTGCCCACAGCAACTTCTTTCAAGATACGTCTCCAAAAGCTAGTGAAACAAAAACAAAATGAACTTTTGGGACTTCATCAAGATAAAAAGCTTCTGCACAGCAAAGGCAACAGTCAACAAACAAAGAGGCAACCCACAGAATGGGAGAAGGTATTTGCAAATGACACTACGGATAAAGGGCTGGTATCCAAGATCTATAAAGAACTTCTCAAACTCAACACCCAAGAAACAAATAAGTCAAAAAATGGGCAGAAGACATGGACAGACACTTCTCTGAAAAAGACATACAAATGGCTAACAGACACATGAAAAAATGTTCATCATTATTAGCCATCAGGGAAATTCGAAGCAAAACCACATTGAGATACCACCTTACACCAGTTAGAATGGGAAAAATTGACAAGTCAAGAAACAACAAATGGAGAGGTTGTGGAGAAAGTGGAACCCTCTTACACTGTTGGTGGGAATGCAAGTTGGTACAGCCACTTTGGAAAACAGTGTGGAGGTGCCTCAAAAATTTAAAAATAGAGCTAGCCTATTACCCAGCAATTGCACTCCTGGATATTTACCCCCAAGACACAGATGTAGTGAAAAGAAGGTCCATATGCACCCCAATGTTCATAGTAGCAATGTCTGCAATAACCAAACTGTGGAAAGAGCCGAGATGCCCTGCAACAGATGAATGAATAAAGAAGATGTGGTCCATATATATAATGGAATATTACTCAGCCATCAGAAAAGATGAATACCCAGCTTTTATATCAGCATGGATGGGACTGGAGGAGATTATGCTAAGTGAAATAAGTCAAGCAGAGAAAGTCAATTATCATATGGTTTCACTTATTTGTGGAACATAGGAATAGCATGGAGGACATTAGGAGAAGGTAGGGAAAAATGAAGGTGGGGAAATCGGAGGGAGAGATGAACCATGAGAGACTATGGACTCCAAGAAACAAGCTGAGGGTTTTAGAGGGGAGGGGGGTGGGGAGATGGGTTAACCCAGTGATGGGTATTAAGGAGGGCACGTATTGCATGGAGCACTGGGTGTTATATGAAAACAATGAATCGTGGATCCTTACATCAAAAACTAATGATGTATTGTATGGTGACTAACATAACATAATAAAATTTAAAAAGTTTAAACAAAATAAAAGGAGTCTATTGCATACAGCATATTAATGGGTCTTTTTTTTTTTTAATCCAATCTGATACCCTGTGTCTTTTGATTGGAACATTATACCCCTTTACGTTCACAGTAACTACTGAAAGATGAATTTAGTGCCATTGTACCTGTAAAGTTCCTGTTTCTGTATATTGTCTCTGTTTCTTTATGGTCTCTGTTATTTTTGGGCTCTTTCTCCACTTAAAGAATCCCCTTTAATATTTCTTTTTTTAAGATTTTATGTATTTATTTGACAGAGACAGAGATAGCGAGAGCAGGAACACAAGCAGGGGGAGTGGAAGAGGGAGAAGCAGGCTTCCCGCGAAGCAGGGAGTCTTATGTGGGACTCGATCCCAGGACCCAGGGATCATGACCCGAGCTGAAGGCAGATGCTTAATGACTGAGCCACCTAGGCGCCCCCCCTTTAATATTCTTGCAGGGCTGGTTTAGGGATCACAAATTCTTTTAGTTTCTGTTTGTTCTGGAAGCTCTTTATCTCTCCTTGTATTCTGAATGACAGCCTTGCTAAATAAAGTATTCTTGGCTGCATATTTTTCTCATTTAGCCCCTTGAATATATCATACCAGTCCTTTCTGGTCTGCCAGGTATCTGTGGACAGGTCTGATGCCAGTCTTACGTTTCGACCTTTGTAGGTTAAGGATCTCTTGTCCTGAACTGCTTTCAGGATTTTCTCTTTATCTCTGAAATTTGCAAGTTTCACTATCATATGTCTAGGTGTTGACCTATTTTTATTGATTTTGAGGGTGGGGATTATCTGTGCCTCCTATACTTGGATGTGTGTTTCCTTCCCCAGATTAGGGAAATTCTCTGTTATAATTTATTCAAATAAACCTTCTGCCCCCCCCTCTTCTTCTGGGACTCCGATTATTCTAATGTTATTTCACTTTATGGTATCACCTATCTCTTGAATTATCCCCTTGGGAATCAGTAGTTATTTATCTCTCTTTTTCTCAGCTTCCTTATTTTCCATCATTTTGTCTTCTATATCACTGACTCTCTCTTCTGCCTCATTTATCTTAGCAGTTAGAGCCTCCATTTTTTACTGCATCTCAGTAATAGCCTTCTGATTTCAACTTGTTTAGATTTTAGTTATTTTATTTTTCCAGTAAGGGATTCTATAGTGTCTTCTACGCTTTTTTCAAGCCCAGCTTGTATCTTTATAGTTATTGTTTTGAATTCTAGTTCTGAATCTTACTTATATTCATATTGATTAAATGCCTGGCAGTGAGTACTGCCTCCTGTTTGTTTTTTGGGGTAAGTTTCTCCATCTCATCATTATGTCCAGAAAAGAATAGATGAAAGAGAGAGAAAATACAAAAATAGCAACAACACCACCAGAACAATACAAACAAAACGAATCAGAAGAAAATAGTAACAGAGAGAGAGAGAGAGAGAGAGAGAGAGAGAGAGAAATCAAACAAAAAGTAAAACAGAACAAACAATAAACTAGATCCTGGCTGTATTTTGGTCTGTTTATTAGAAGAAACTAGATCCCACAATAGGAAAGAAAGAAAAACTTATGTATATGCAAAAATAGAATTGAATACAATGACAGGAAACCACAATTGAAAAACATATATATAGCATAAATATAAAAGTTAAAATTAAAAAGGACTTAAAAAAAGAATTGATAAAATAAAATAGCTGTATGGGTATTAAGGAGGGCACATATGGTGATGAACACTGGGTGTTATATGCAACTAATGAATTGCTGAACTTTATACCAAAAACTAATGATGTACTATATGTTGGCTAACTGAACATAATAAAAAAAAAAAAAGGAAAGAAAAAAAATAAAACGGGGGCACCTGGGTGGCTCAGTCATTGAGCATCTGCCTTTAGCTCAGGTCATGATCCCAGGGTCCTGGGATCGAGCCCTGCATCAGGCTCCCTGCTCAGCGGGGAGCCTGCTTCTCCCTCTGTCACTTCCCCTGCTTGTATTCCCTCTCTCACTATGTCTTTCTCTGTCAAATAAATAAAATCTTTAAAAAAATGAAAAAAAAAGGAAAGATTAAAGAATAATAATAATAAAAAAAAACCCCACGAGTTCTACATACAATTTTCCTCAAAGGCTGAAGTCTTACATATCTCTATGATGGGTAAGCTTGGTATTCACCCAAAATTCCTGCTGGTCTTCTGGGGGAGGGCCCTGTTGAGCTGATTCTCTGGTGTTTTTGCCTAGGAAGAATTGCACTGCCCTTGCCAGGGGGCTGGGTTCAGTGTAAGCAGCTCTGGAGCTGGTGGGGGGGATAAAAATGGCAGCGCCTTATTGTCAGCCCTGAAGCTGAAAGTTAGCACCCCCACTCTTCAGTGCACCCTCACAGAAAAGCAATCAATCACTCTCGTCTCCCTGGTTTCTGTCCATACTCTGTGTTCACTCAGCCTGTGACTGTTTTTTATCTCAGACTCGTGACCACCCCTTTGAGTCTCCAAACTTCACAGACTCCTGTGGGGTGAACCTGTGCTGCTCCTCTCAGGGAATGGAGAAGGGTCCTGCCCCAGTTCTGCCTCTTGCTGGGCCCCTGCTCAGAGAGTGGTCATCCAACTGTGGGTGGTTCCCAGTTTATGGCAACACCGAGCAGAAAGCTGGTGCCTGGGCTCTCTGTTTGTAGCCAGCTTCTCTGCTCCGATGTCTGGGAGCTCTGCTACACTCAGGCACTCCTGTTCTGTTTGGGACCCTGGGGATCCTGAGACCATGCTGTCCCACCTGGGGTTCCATTTTGCTTCAGCACCTGATCACCTTTCAGGCAGACTTTTAAAAGTTCTGATTTTGCACTCCGTTGCTTATAACACTTTCTGGTAGCCAGCTTAAGGAAGCTCCCTCCCCTGCAGTTTATCTTTTGATATATCACCTCAGATTCACTTCTCTGCCCTTCCTACCATTGCTTTTCTATTTGTAGAATTGCAGCAATTCTTTTCTTAGATTTCTGGTTGATTTCACAGGTGTTCAGAATGATTTGGTAACTTTCTAGCTGAATTCCAGGGACCAGACATTAGGGTCCCCTACTCCTCTGCCGTCTTAACTCCCCCCAACCATACATTTATTAAGAATTTGTAGCTCACAGCCCAGTGCCAGGCCCCAGCTGGGCCTCAGGACTGTCATGGTGGACTGACTACACTGTGCCTTTCTGAAGTACGGATACAGCACACAAATGGCACCTGCAGTTACCAATGGGCCCTGCACTGGACCTGCAGGAGGTCTTCTTTTTCCCTCCATGCACCCACTCCTGAGTACTTCCCTCCACCCAGCACCTCCCTCTGTGCAAGGCCTGTACTGCAGTTCCAGTGCCACCTCACTGGATGTGAGGAGCAGGCTGTCCTGCCCATGTACATCTCTGCCCTAGGCCAGTGGACAGGGGCCAGCGGGTGTGGGAGAATGAAAGTCCACCCCTATACCCATGCCAATTTCATGTTCCAGAGCTGCCCGCAGGATCAGACCAAGGTTGAGGTTTCAACTGGAATCAATCACACTCAGATTTGGTTCTGTGTCCTTCCCTAGGCTGGTTTCTCTGGAGTGATGCTTTAATAAATCACTTCCACAAAGTGCTGCTTCAGGGCTTATTTCTAGGAAGCCCCTCGAGGCAGTCAGCAATGGCTAGCTGATGTGTGTTCAGGCTGAGGAGCAGCTACAATTCAAGTGGACAAGAGCACCAGTGGGGAGCACATGTGCCGGGGAAGCTTTGGGGCTACCACCACAGAAGGAGCAGCACCAGCTCACCAAGGACGAAGACAGGCTCAGCACTTCCAAGGACTTCCACACAATTCCATCCTCCTGGGAGTTCCATTTAAAGGGATGCATGTGTGAGGGGAGAAAGAAAGATGGCGGAGGAGTAGGGGACCCTACTACAACTGGTCCCGGGAATTGAGCTGGATATCTACCAGACCACTCTGAGCACCCACGAAACCAGCCTGAGATGTAAGAAGATCTGGATCTCTACAAACAGGATATCACAGGTGGTTGGTTTCAAGGTACGAAGTGGAGAGTCATGATTCTGCGGGCAGATATCGGAGGATAAACGGCAGTGGGAGGATGCCTGACCGTGGGGATCCTACACCACCGGTGAGCGACAGCCTCATGCACTTGGGACCGGGCACAGACTCGCAGACCGGTAGTGGTGGGGAAAGGACTTTAGGGCAGCCCCTGGGGTGGAAACCTGGAGCGGCGGGGTCGTGCGTGCGAACTGAGAACGGCTGGCGGTTTTAGAAGCACAAAGGGCAAGAGACATGCCCCAACCTGGAGGCAGGACTGGGGGCGCTGTGGAGGGGCGCACAACCCAGGACGCTGCAGTTTATAGCAGCAGGGACAGAAAGGGAGACAGTGTAGCCTGGAGAGCTCACTGAAAAACAGACTGCGATCTCTCTGCTCTGAGGCAGAGGGTTGGAAACGGTCTCTTCTGCTCTGACTCACAGAAGAGACACAGAAAGCCACCAGGGAAAGCCGCCAGAGAAAAAAAAAACCCAAAACTGATTCCCGCTGAGCCCATCCCCCACCACAGGGGGCAGGGCAACTCCACCCAAACAGGGTTGCCTGAGTAACAGCGTGGCAGGCCCCTCCCGCAGAAGATGGGCTGGCAAGAGGCCAGCAACCCTAAGGTCCCAAGAAAACAGGTGCATCTTGCTTGGGTTCTGGTCAATAATTTGGACTCTATACATTCCCTCAAACACCCATCAACAGAATGACTAGGAAGAAGAACCCCCAAAATAGAAAAGACTCAGAGATTATGACTTATGTTTCAGATTTACAGATGGATGCAGATATAACCAAGATGTCAGAGATGGAATACAGGCTAGCAATTGTGAAGACAATGGCTAGAATGGAGAAATCAATTAATGGCAACATAGAATCTCTAAGGGCAAAAATGAAAGCTGAATTGGCAGAACTTAAAAATGCTATCAATGAGATCCAATCCAATCTAGATAATCTAACAGCTAGGGTAAGTGAGGCAGAAGAACGAATAAGCGACCTGGAAAATAATATAATAGATAAAAAGGGAAAAGAGGAAGCCAGGGAAAAACAACTCAGAATCCATGAAAATAGAATCAGAGAAATAAGTGACACTATGAAGCATTCCAATATCAGAATAATTGGAATCCCAGAGGGAGTGGAGAGAGGGAGAGGACTAGAAGATGTATTTGAGCAAATCGTAGCTGAGAACTTCCCTAATCTGGGGAATGAAACAAACATTCGCGTCCTAGAGGCAGAGAGGACCCCTCCGAAGATCAAGGAAAACAGGCCAACACCCAGCATGTAATAGTAAAACTTGCAAATCTTAGAACTAAGGAAACCATCTTAAGGGCAGTAAGGGGAAAGAGATTCCTTACGTACAGAGAGGAACATCAGAACAATGTCAGACCTATCCACAGAGACCTGGCAAGCCAGAAAGGCCTGGCAAGACATATTGAGGGTACTAAAAGAGAAGAACATGCAGCCAAGAATACTTTTTCCGGCAAGGCTGTCATTTAGAATGGATGGAGAGATGCAGAGTTTCCACGACCAGCAGAAACTGAAAGAATATGTGACCACTAAGCCGGCCCTGCAAGAAATATTAAGGGGGGTTCTATAAAAAGAGAAAAACTCCAAGAGTGATATAGAACAGAAATTTACAGGAACAATCTATAAAAACATGTTCACAGGCAACATGATGACAATAAATTCATATCTTTCAATAATCACTCTCAACGTGAATGGCCTAAATGCTCCCATAAAACAGCACAGCGTTGCAGATTGGATAAAAAGACAGGACCCATCCATATGCTGCCTACAAGAGACTCATTTTGAAACTAAAGATACATCCAGACTGAAAGTGAAGGGATGGAGATCCATCTTCCATGCCAGCAGACCTCAAAAAGAAAGCTGGGGTAGCAATGCTTATATCAGACAAATTAGATTTTAAACTAAAGTCTGTAATTAAAGACACAGAAAGACACTACATCATTCTTAAAGGATCTATCCAACAAGAAGATCTAACAATTGTAAATATCTATGCCCCCCAACATGGAAGCAGTCATCTACATATGCCAACTGTTAACCAAAATAAACAGTCCTATTGATAACAATACGTTAATTGTAGGAGACGTCAATACTCCACCCTCAGCAATGGACAGGTCATCTAAGCAGAAAAATCAACGAGGAAACAAGAACTTTGAATGATACACTGGACCAGATGGACCTCATAGACTTTTACAGAACATTCCACCCTGAAAGAACAGAATACTCATTCTTCTCGAGCGCACATGGAACTTTCTCCAGAATAGACCACATACTGGGTCACAAATCAGGTCTCAACCGATACCAAAAGGCTGAGATTATTCCCTGCATATTCTCAGACCACAATGCTTTAAAACTGGAACTCAATCACAAGAAAAAAATTGGCAGAAATTCAAACACTTGGAAGCTAAAGACCACTCTGCTCAAGAATGTTTGGGTCAACCAGGAAATCAAAGAAGAACTTAAACAATTCATGGAAATCAATGAGAACGAAAACACATCAGTCCAAAACCTATGGGATACTGCAAAGGTGGTCCTAAGGGGGAAATACATAGCCATCCAAGCCTCACTCATAAAAATAGAAAAATCCTGAATTCACCAATTAACTCTACACCTTAAAGAACTAGAGAAAAAGCAACAAACGATGCCTAAGCCATGCATTAGAAGAGAAATAATTAAAATTAGAGCAGAAATCAATGAATTAGAAACCAGAAACACAGTAGATCAGATCAATGAAACTAGAAGTTGGTTCTTTGAAAGAATTAATAAGATCGATAAACCACTGGCCAGACTTACCCAAAAGAAAAGAGAAAGGACCCAAATTAATAAAATTATGAATGAAAGGGGAGAGATCACGATTAACACCAAGGAAATAGAAACAATTATTAGAAATTATTATCAACAACTATATGCCAATAAACTGGGCAATCTGGATGAAATGGAGGCCTTCCTGGAAACCTATAAGCTGCCAAGACTGAAAGAGGAAGAAATTGACAACCTGAATAGGCCAATAACTAGTAACGAGATTGAAGCAGTCATCAAAAACCTCCCAGAATATTTACCCCAAAGGTACAAATGTAGGGATCCGAAGGGGTACGTGCACCGCAATGTTTATAGCAGCAATGTCCACAATAGCCAAACTGTGGAAAGAGCCAAGATGTCCATCGACAGATGAGTGGATAAAGAAGAGGTGGTATATATACACAATGGAATATTATGCAGCCATCAAAAGGAATGAGATCTTGCCATTTGCAACGACGTGGATGGAACTGGAGGGTGTTATGCTGAGTGAAATAAGTCAATCAGAGAAAGACATGTATCATATGACCTCACTGATATGAGGAATTCTTAATCTCAGGAAACAAACTGAGGGTTCCTGGAGTGGTGGGGGGTGGGAGGGATGGGGTGGCTGGGTGATAGACATTGGGTAGGGTATGTATGTGCTATGGTGAGCGCTGTGAATTGTGCAAGACTTTTGAATCACAGATCTGTACTTCTGAAACAAGTAATGCAAGATATGTTAGGAAAAAAGAAAAAGAAGAAGATAGCAGGAGGGGAAGAATGAAGGGGGGGAAATCGGAGGGGGAGACCAACCATGAGAGATGATGGACTCTGAAAAACAAACTGAGGGTTCTAGAGGGGAGGGGGGTGGGGGGATGGGTTAGCCTGGTGATGGGTATTAAAGAGGGCACGTTCTGCGTGGAGCACTGGGTGTTATGCACAAACAATGAATCATGGAATACTACATCAAAAACTAATGACGTAATGTATGGTGATTAACATAACAATAAAAAATTAAAAAATAAAACCTCCCTAAAAACAAGAGTCCAGGATCTGATGGATTCCCTGGGGATTTCTACCAAACATTCAAAGAAGAAATAATACCTATTCTACTGAAGCTCTTTCCAAAATAGAAACAGAAGGAAAGCTTCCAAACTCATTCTATGAGGCCAGCATTACCTTAATTCCCAAACCAGGCAAAGACCCCATCAAAAAGGAGAATTTCAGACTGATATCCCTGATGAATATGGATTCCAAAATCCTCAACAAAATCCTAGCTAATAGGATCCAACAATACATTAAAAGGATCATCCACCATGACCAAGTGGGATTTATCCCTGGGATGCAGGGGTGGTTCAACATTCGCAAATAAATCAATGTGATAGAACACATTAATAAGAGGAGGGGGAAGAACCATATGGTACTCTCAATTGATGCAAAAAAGCATTTGACAAAATACAACATCCTTTCCTGATTAAAACTCTGCAGAGTATGGGGATAGAGGGAACATTCCTCAAGTTCATAAAATCCATCTCTGAAAAACCCACAGTGAATATCATCCTCAATGGGGAAAAGCTGAGAGCCTTTCCCTTAATATCAGGAACACATCAAGGATGTCCACTCTCGCCACTATTGTTCAACATAGTACTAGAAGTCCTAGCAACAGCAATCAGACAACAAAAAGAAAGAACACGTATTCAAATTGGCAAAGAAGAAGTCAAACTCTCTCTTTTTGCAGATGACATGATACTTTATGTGGAAAACCCAAAAGACTCCACCCCCAAATTAATAGAACTCATACAGCAATTCAGTATGTGGCAGGATACAAAATCAATGCACAGAAATCAGTTGCTTTCTTATACACTAACAACGCAACTGTAGAAAGTGAAATTAGAGAAACAATTCCATTTACAATAGCACCAAAAACCATAAGATACCTCGGAATAAACCTAGCCAAAGAGGTAAAAGATCTATACTCTAGGAACTACAGAACACTCATGAAAGAAATTGAAGAAGACACAAAAAGATGGAAAAACATTCCATGTTCATGGATCAGAAGAATAAACATTGTTAAAATATCTATGTTACCCAGAGCAATCTATACCTTCAATGCCATCCTGATCAAAATTCCAATGACATTTTTCAAAGTGCTGGAACAAACAATCCTAAAATTTGTATGGAATCAGAAAAGATCCCGAATTGCCATGGAAATGTTGAAAAAGAAAAAACATAGCTGGGGGCATTACGTTGCCCGATTTCAAGCTATATTGCAGAGCTGTGATCACCAAGACAGCATGGTACTGGCACAAAAACAGACATATAGACCAATCGAACAAAATAAAGAGCCCAGATATGGACCCTCAACTATATGGTCAAATAATCTTTAACAAAGCAGGAAAAAACATGCAATGGAAAAAAGACAGTCTCTTCAATCACTGGTGCTGGGAAAATTGGACAGCCACATGCAGAAGAATGAAACTCGACCATTCTCTAACACCATTCACAAAGATAAACTCAAAGTGGATGAAAGACCTCAATGTGAGACAGGAATCCATCAAAATCCTAGAGGCAGTAACCTCTTTGACATCGCCCACAGCAACTTCTTTCAAGATACATCTCCAAATCTAGTGAAACAAAAGCAAAAATGAACTTTTGGGACTTCATCAAGATAAAAAGCTTCTGCACAGCAGAGGAAACAGTCAACAAACAAAGAGGCAACCCACAGAATGGGAGAAGATATTTGCAAATGACACTACAGATAAAGGGCTGGTATCCAAGATCTTTAAAGAACTTCTCAAACTCAACACCCAAAAAACAAATAATCAAGTCAAAAAGTGGGCAGAAGATATGAAAAGACACTTCTCCGAAGAAGACATACAAATGACTAACAGACACATGAAAAAATGTTCATCATCATTAGCCATCAGGGAAATTCAAATCAAAACCACACTGAGATACCACCTTACACCAGTTAGAATGGCAAAAATGGACAGGGAAAGAAACAACAAATGTTGGAGAGGTTGTGGAGAAAAGGGAACCCTCTTACACTGTTGGTGGGAATGCAAGTTGGTACAACCACTTTGGAAAACAGTGTGGATGTTCCTCAAAAATTTAAAAATAGAGCTACCCTATGATCCAGCATTGTACTGCTGGGTATTTACCCCCAAGACACAGATGTAGTGAAAAGAAGGGCCATATGCACCCCAACGTTCATAGCAGCAATGTCCACAATAGCGAAACTGTGGAAAGAACTAAGATGCCCTTCAACAGATGAATGGGTAAAGAAGATGTGGTCCATATATACAATGAAATATTACTCAGCCATCAGAAAGGATGAATACCCAACTTTTACATCAACATGGATGGGACTGGAGGAGATGATGCTAAGTGAAGTAAGTCAAGCAGAGAAAGTCAATTATCTTATGGTTTCACTTATTTGTGGAACATAAAGAATAGCACAGAAGACATTAGGAGAAAGAACGGAAAAATGAGGGGGGGGGAATCGGAGGGAGAGATGAACCATGAGAGACTATGGACTCTGAGAAACAAACAGAGTTTTAGAGGGGAGGGGGGAGGGGGGATTTGTTAGCCTGGTGATGGGTATTAAGGAGGGCACGTACTGCATAGAGCACTGGGGTGTTATATGAAAAGAATGGATCGTGGACCACCACATCAAAAACTAATGATGTATTGTATGGTGACTAACATAACATAATAAAATTTAAAAAAATAAATGAAAAAAATAAAGGGATGCATGTGACTTTTAAGTCTCGTTTTCAGAAAATGTCCCCCTATAATCTCCACCCTCTATGCCACTAAAGGGTTCCCTCCCTGTCCACTGGAGCCTCGTGGGGACAGTTCTCCCTTGCAAGGACTGCATGCAGACATGCTTGGACATGTAGTTCAGGCTTTGAAAACTGCACTTTGCTTCTTAACTTTAGTTACAGGCAAGGCTTGTTTTGGCAGCCCTAAAACCCCCAAACAACTGTGTGGCCCAATTCTAAACTCCTCAAAACCACATATAAAGGGTAAAGTCCAGCCCCATGGTTCTCCAGAAGGACATGGGGACATCATTCACTCAGGAAGTGATTATCGTGTTGTGCTCAGTTTGAACAAAGCAGATGGAAACTTTGAGGACACAAAGTCTACATTCGAGAATGTGAGGCATTCATGCATTCAACTGACTTCAGATACCTGCCACATGCAAGTTACTATTCTAGATGCTGGGAGTAAAACATGGAAGGAACTGAACAGACAAAAGTCCATGTACTCATGGGGCTTGTGTTCTAGTAAAATATACTTGGGTAAATAAACATTAAGATTTCAAAAAATAAACACAGTGCTATAGTGTGAATAGCTGGAAGAGAACTTGCAGATAAGGGGACAAACAGAGACTCTGTGGGTGGCATTTCATCTGGGGCCTGAGTGAGACCAAAGTTCAAGCCAGGTGAAGGGGCAGGACAGTGGGCAGACTGGCCATTGACTTTTCCTGCTCCCCAGAGCCCTGAGAGTGCCTGCTCTTAGGACCTTGGACAGCTTAGTTGAAGTGCCACATGGAACATTGCAGCTCCTACAGGGAAAACACATTATGTACAAATCTATTGCTTTCTTGCATTTTGCCATTTAAATCCTATTTTGAGATTAGCTGGTTAACACCCAAAAATTCAACATTGGCCATTTCCCTTCATTTGTTAGATGTTGGAAAATACTTTCTTGAGGGCCACGTTGACATCCTTGTTCCACAGAGAGTAGATGAGGGGGTTCAAGGTGGGGCTGATTGTCTTGTGCAGCATGGCAACAACTTTTGCCATTTTCCATGGAGGAGCTGAAGCCTGGGCAGATGTATGTGTAGATGATGGTGGAGTAGTACCAGGCAGCCACCAGGAGGTGAGATGAGAAATGCCCACCACTTGCCCACGACTGAGCGCATACCCAGGATGCTGGTGATGATGCAGCTGTAGAGCACCAGGGTGAGAAGGAAGTTGACTACTTCAGAATAAATGTCCACAATGATGATCATAGTGTTGTTCAGGGCTGTTGGGCTACTGGAGAGCAGCAGCAGCCTGGGGACTTCACGCAGAAAGTGATGGATTTAACAGGGACCCCAGAATGTTAACCTGGTCGTCATGCCTGTGTGCACAGATATGCTGACTGCAATGACTGCCCACATGCTGTCTGAGAGCAGGACACAGATGGGCCAGCTCCTCAGCATGCTGTAGCACATTGGGTGGTAGATGGCTACATAGTGGTCACAGGCCACAGCCCTGGGCAGCAGTAGCTTGGCCCCCAAGAACCATATCAGGAAGAAGACCTGGACCAGGCAGCCCTGGTTGGAGATGGTGTCCCCCTTGGCCACCAGTTTCTCCAGCAATCTGGGGAGAATAGTGGATGTGCAGGTGGTGTCTACAAGGGCCAGGTTGGTGAGAAAGAGGTTCACTGGGGCATGGAGCCTGGATGCAGGCTGATGGCAATGACAATGAAGGCATTTCCTGTGAAAGCCCCAAAGTAGAGGAGGAAGGACACAGCCAAGAAGAGACCCTGCAGCCCAGGGTCCCCTGAGAAATGTTGCAGGACAACCTCCTCCACAGCTGTGGGGTTGTTTGTGGCCATTCAGCAGGTGGGGCCCTCTGGCCCTTGGATGCAACCCTGCCTGTGAAGAAAGCACAGGGTTGGCAGGGCAGCCTTTGTGGGAATGCTTGCTGTCTGGAACTTTGCTGCACAAAGCACATAATGAAGATGTCAACGAAGGTTCCTAGGCTCAGGGAGACAGAGAATTAACTCTCCTCCTGGACCCCCTCCCTGCCAGCCCTTCCTAGCCCTGCAGACACCCCTCCCCATGACAGCCTGCTTTTGGCTGGGTCGACATCACACCACAAATTACACAGAAAACTCAACATGAGCCTTTCCTCACTTTGATTTCGAACATTTCCTACATTATCCAGGGACAAGAAGCTCACTGTTGCACTGTGTGCCTGGCACTGCCATGGTGAGCACGTCTCCATCAGCAAGCCAGGCACCAGACTCCAGATTCCTGGAAGGAGAATCCAGTCAGCTGCGGCCTTAAGGACAAGATGGAATTTTCACCTGTGGGGTCTTTGAGCTGGGCAGTCAGGGGGAGCACAGGGTCTTGGAGGGGAGTGAGTGGCTGGGGGCCCAGGCTGGTCATGGCTGGGGCACCAGAGGGTTTGGCTGCTTTGGGAAGGTTACTCTCACTTATCAGAGTCATCTGTGGACTGACCTGGCCACAGCACTTCAGTTGAAGCCACAGCTGCCCAACTCTGCCTAGGCCATTCCAGGCTGCATCCTTGTGTGAGATGGGGAGAGTGTGGGTCACCCAGGCTCCTGGTTCTAACCCTATCCCCTGCTCTTGGGCTGGACAGGAAGCTTGTCCCTTCTCTGGGCCAGGGACTGGGATACAGGAAGAAAGGCACAGACCCAGTTCAGCACAACTGCATGACCTTGGGCAACACATCCACCCAGCTCCCAGGCCTGCGTATCCCCAGCCCTCAACCCTTCTGGGCCACCTAGTCTCCCTGGGCAGGACAGGGCCTAGCTCATTCGAGGAGAGCATCTTCCTCCTGCCCATGGAGCAATCAGATGGTGCATGAGGGAAACAAGGCCAGCCCGATCTCCCTCCCTGGGGCCAACCTCCATGCAGTCCCAGGGGCATGAGGTAGGAGCATCCGTGGCCTGCCCTGGGGGCTCACATGGGTTGTGGGCTACCAGGCACAAGTGTTAACAACATGGCATGTCTCAAACAGAGAAAGTTTGTCTTATCCTGGGTGGAATCTGAACAAAGACACGCTAATTTACAGAAATATGTCACCAGTTGCAATCAGTTATGGTAGAGCTCCAAGGCTGTAGAGCTCTGGGTTTCCTGAGAGCCCCACCTGCTGCATATCTAACCCTCTTCCCTCTTTGCTCCCACCCCTGCAGAGCCAAGGTGCCGTTGAGTCAGCAGGATGCGGCTCCCCACCTGCTGGTCACTGCTAGCCCTGTTCCATGCCAGATGCCACACACACCCCTTCTCAGCAGTCACCCAGGACCTGCTGTGTGCAGGTGGGAATTCCTAAAGCCTCTTCTGGTTGCAGCATCTGAGCTGCCCAAGCTCCCCTCTGGCACTCCGGTATCTGCCTGTGTGGCTGGCTGCCTACCCAGATTCATAAAACCCCAGCTGCAGGCTCATTGGGTCTTTCTCTTAAAGATCCTGACCTACTTAGAGATCAAACCACACTGCTGGGTTTCTCCCTCCTCCTGATGTGGTGCACAGATAGGTCACAGATGAGCAGATGTGCTGGAGGTCTCTGAGGACTTTGCAATTTCAAACTGAAGCAGTGAAAGCCATGAGCAAAGCAATTTCCTATCATTTTTTCCACAATAAAATAGGTCAGGGCAAAACCAAATCTGCCTTTTGAGAAACATCAAAAGGAAAATTAGGGAAGATAATTCCCAAAGCAAGAGGAGATAATGACAGAAAGACACTGTGGATGTAAGGGGTACACCCCATATAATCTCCTATCTAAATATAAGACACCCATATCTTCATGCAAAGACACAGGAAATTCTTACTCTGGTGGGAAAGAGGGTGGGGCATGAAGCTGAGACCATCCTCCCTGTTCCGTGACTCCCTTGTTTGCTGTGAACCTGTAAATGGAGCCAATCTCCTTGAGGGGATGTTTGGGTGCTGGCGAGCTCAGAGTGCAAGGAGCTATTACCTCCACTTGGAGGTACGCAAGGTCCCTGTGGGCACTGAAAAGGGTCAGGGTGCCTGGGGCGACAGGGACAGGGCTCCCTCGGGCGTGGGTGTGAAGGCAGTGTGAGGTGACAGTCTCTTTCTTGTAAACAATCTCAGATAAGAGCCATGTAAAACGAATCCCCACAGGAAAGACAGGATTTTATTTCAAATAGAATTTATTTCTTGGAACAGCTTTGGACTTACATAAGAACTGAGAAGTCAGTACAGGGAGTACAGACCTAGTTTCCCTTATTAGTAACAACTTTCATTACTACAGGATATTTGTTATTGGTAATGAATCAATATTGACATATCATCACCAACTAAAGTCCATAGTTGATTCAGATTGCCTTAGTTTCTACCCTAAGATTGTCCTTTTTCTCTCCCAGGATCTCACCCAGGACATCACATGGCATTTAGGGTCCTCTTGCCTGACTTGTTCTCATACTTTCCTTGGTTTTGATGACTTTGGCAGTTTTGAGGAGTGTTGGCCAGGAATTTTGTGGAGTGTTCCTCTATTGGGATTTGTCAGCTGTGTTTCTCATGATCAGACTAGGGTGGTGTGTTTCAGGAGGAAGATCACAGGTTGAGGTGCCACCCTCACATCATCACACCAGGAGACATCCATCATTGATTTTCACTGTTGATGTTGGTTTGGAGAGATGGTTTTTTTCATAACCATTTTTTAAGTGCTCAGCCCAGTGCTGGGTGTTCCAGTGTTAGGGGAGGAGAGTCCTCCTCAACCCCAGCCCCCATGCCCCTCGGGGCTCTGGCAGTGGGTGATGAGGCACAGTGAGCTCATTGCAGGTGGCTTTTTCACCTGAATGGTCAGGAGGCTCACAACTGGAGTGTCTGTTGGTGGTCTGTCTACAACATGCCCAACATATAAAAAATAGTATGAACAAGGAAAATCTAGTAATTTATATTTGTGACCAAGTTCAGAAAACAAGACATACAGATATTAGTCATTGCAAAAGAGCCAAAGAAGGGGCCATTATTAATTTGAAGGGGTTCTTAACTTCACAAAAGGAATAACCACTGGTCCCATGCCTCCTAATTCCTTCACCTCAATCATCAGCACAAGGTTTAGGCTCTGACCAATAATTATTTATTTCATATGACAGTAAATGCAATAGAGTTTCAGCAACTCAAGATCTGAACGATTCCTCTACCTTATTTATATGTGATACAACATTTGGCTATGTCTGATTTTCCTAATTGACACATCCCCTTAAAGGGATGATGTCTATCCATAAAAATAATCAGTGAACTTTAACTTTACCTCATAGCCCACAACATGTAGCCATAATTTGTAGCACATAAGCCTCAATATGTGTGATAATTTAGTTAATAACAATCCGGTAGGCACTTGCCACATGGTTAGAACTGTCCCAGGGCTATGAGAATTCTCAGCATAGCACAAGAGTCTCTCTTCTCCAGAGGTTTCCAGGTCCACAGGGCAGCAAGCCTCAGCAGGATACCAGTGGACCCAACCCTTTTATGAAGCTACAGTAATCAAGGCAGTATGACACTGGCATAAAGATCAACATATAGATCAATGGAATACAACTCAGAGTACAGAAATAAGCCCATGTAACTATGGCCAACTGATTTTTGACAAATCTACCAAGACCATTCAGTGGGGAAGGAACAGTCTTTTCAACAAAGTGGTGTTGGGACAACTGGACATCTATCTGCAAAAGAATGTAGCTGGACCCTTGCCTCATGCCATATATAAGAATTACCCATAAAGGGTCAAGGCCTAAGAACAAAAACTATAAAACATTTAGAAGAAAATGTAGAGGCATCTATATCATCATGACTTGAATTTGGCAATGCCTTCTTAGATATGACACCAAAAGGACTGGCAACCCAAGAAAAATAGATTAATTAAACTTCAAATTTTAAAACTATGTGTCAAAAGGTACCATCAAGAAATTGGAAAATGTCACCTAGCAAATGAGAGGAAATATTTGCAAATTGTACATCTGATAAGGGGCTTGTATCTAGAATTTAAAAAAACTCTTACAATTCAATAACATAAAGACAAATAACCTGATTAAAAAAATGTGCTGTGATGAGCAATGGGTGTTATATTTAACTAATGAATCACTGAACACTGCATCAAGGACTAATTATGTACTACACAGTGTCTAACTGAACATAATAAAAAAAGAAAAAAATGGGCAAAGGATCTGAATAGAAATTGCTCAAAAGAAGATATATAAATGGCCAATGAATACATGAAAAGATGCTCAACATCACAAGTCATGAAGGAGATGCAAATCAAAACCACATGAAGCACTACTTTTCACTGACTAGGATAGCTATAAATGAAAAGATAGACAATAATAGGTGTGGCCAAGGATGTGGAGAAATCAGACCACTCATGCCCTGGTGGTAGGAACATAAATTGGTGCAGACACTTTAGAAAATAGATTCTTTTTTTTTTAATTTTTAATTTTTTTAAAATTTAAATTCAATTAATTAACATATAATGTATTATTGGTTTCAGAGGTAGAGGTCAGTGATCCATCAGTCTTATATACCCCGTTCTCATTACATCACATGCCCTCCTTAATGTCTATCACCCAGTTACCCCATCCTCCCACCTCCCTCCTCTTCAGCAAACCTCAGTTTGTTTCCTATGATTCAGAGTCTCTTATGGTCTCTGATTTCATCTTGTTTTATTTTTCCTACTTCCCCTATGATCCTCTGTTTTGTTCCTTAAACTCCACATATGAGTGAGATCATATGATAATTGCCTTTCTCTGACTGACTTATTTAACTTGGCATAATACCCTCTAGTTCCATTCACGTCATTGCAAATGGCAAGATTTCATTTTTTTGAGGGCTGAGTAGTATTCCATTGTGTATATATATATATATATATATATATATATATATACCACATCTTCTTTTTCCATTCATCTGTTGAAAGATATTTTGGCTCTTTCCATAGTTCGGCTATTGTGGATATCACTGCTGTAAATGTTGGTGTGCAGGTGCCCCTTCGGATCACTACATTTGCATCCTTGGGGGTAAATACCCAGTAGTGCAATTGCTGGGTGATAGGGTAGCTCTATTTTCAACTTTTTGAGGAACCTCCATACTGTTTTCTATAGTGGTTGCACCAACTTCCATTCCCACCAACAGTGTAGGAGGGTTTCCCCTTTCTTGGCATCCTCGCCAACAACTGTCATTTCCTGACTTGTTAATTTTAGACATTCTGACTAGTGTGAGCTGGTATTTCATTGTGGTTTTGATTTGTATTTCCCTGATGGCAAGTGATGTGGAACATTTTTTAATGTGTCTGTTGGCCATTTGTATGTCTTCTTTGGAGTAATGTCTGGTCATGTCTTCCGCCCATTTCTTTCTTTTTTTTATTTATTTAGATTCAATTAGCCAACATATAGGACTTCATTAGTTTTTGATGTAGTGTTCTTAGTTGGATTATTTGTTCTTTGGGTGTTGAGTTTGTAAGTTCTTTCTAGATTTTGGATACTAGCCCTTTATCTGATATGTCATTTGCAAATATCCTCTCCCATTCTGCCAGTTGTCTTTTGGTTTGTCAACTGTTTCCTTTTTTAAATTTCTTTTCTAACTTTATTTATTTATTTATTTATTTATTTATTTATGATGTTATGTTAGTCACCATACAGTACATCATTAGTTTTTGATGTAGTGTTCCATGATTCATTGTTTGTGTATAACACCGAGTGCTCCATGCAATACGTGCCCTCCTTAATACCCATCACTGGGCTAACCCACCCCCCACCCCTCACCCCTCTAAAACCCTAAGTTTGTTTCTTGGAGTCCATAGTCTCTCATGGTTTGTCTCCTCGTCTGATTCTCCCCGCTTCATTTTTCCCTTCCTTCTCCTAATGTCCTCCATGCTATTCTTTATGTTCCAAAAATAAGTGAAACCATAGGATAATTAACTTTCTTTGCTTGACTTATTTCACTTAGCATAATCTCCTCCAATCCCATCCATGTTGACACAAGAGTTTTCATCCTTTCTGATGGCTGAGTAATATTCCATTGTATCTATGGACCACATCTTCTTTATTCTTTTTTTCCTTAAATTTTTTATCGTTATGTTAATCGCCATACATTACATCATTAGTTTTTGATGTAGTGTTCCATGATTCATTGTTTGTGCATAACACCCAGTGCTCCACGCAGAACGTGCCCTCTTTAATACCCATCACCAGGCTAACCCATCCCCCCATCCCCCCCTCCCCTCTAGGACCCTCAGTTTGTTTTTCAGGGTCCATAGTCTCTCATGGTTCGTCTCCCCCTCCGACTTACTCCCCTTCATTCTTCCCCTCCTGCTATCTTCTTTTTTTTTTCTTGACATATATTGCATTATTTGTTTCAGAGGTACAGATCTGTGATTCAACAGTCTTGCACAATTCACAGCGCTCGCCATAGCACATACCCTCCCCAATGTCTATCACCCAGCCACCCCATCCCTCCCACCCCCCACCACTCCAGCAACACTCAGTTTTGTTTCCTGAGATTAAGAAATCCTCATATCAGTGAGGTCATATGATACATGTCTTTCTCTGATTGACTTATCTCACTCAGCATAACACCCTCCAGTTCCATCCACATCGTTGCAAATGGCAAGATCTCATTCCTTTTGATGGCTCCATACTATTCCATTGTGTATATATACCACATCTTCTTTTTTTTTTTTTTTTAAGATTTTATTTATTTGACAGAGAGAGATAGCGAGAGCAGGAACACAAGCAGGGGGAGTGGGAGAGGGAGAAGCAGGCTTCCAGCGGAGCAGGGAGCCCGACGTGGGACTCGATCCCAGGAACCTGGGATCATGACCTGAGCCGAAGGCAGACGCTTAACGACTGAGCCACCCAGGCGCCCTATACCACATCTTCTTTTTCCATTCATCTGTCGATGGACATCTTGGCTCTTTCCAGAGTTTGGCTATTGTGGACATTGCTGCTATAAACATTGCGGTGCACGTACCCCTTCGGATCCCTACATTTGTATCTTTGGGGTAAATACCCAATAGTGCAATTGCTGCATCGTAGGGTAGCTCTATTTTCAACTTTCTGAGGAACCTCCATACTGTTTTCCAGAGTGGCTGCACCAGCTCGCATTCCCACCAACAGTGTAGGAGCGTTTCCCTTTCTCCGCATCCCCACCAACATCTGTCGTTTCCTGACTTGTTAATTTTAGCCATTCTGACGGGTGTGAGGTGGTATCTCATTGAGGTTTTGATTTGGATTTCCCTGATGCCAAGCGATGTTGAGCACTTTTTCATGTGTCTGTTGGCCATTTGGATGTCTTCTGTGGAAAAATGTCTGTTCGTGTCTTCTGCCCATTTCTTGATTGGATTATTTGTTCTTTGGGTGTTGAGTTGGATAAGTTCTTTATAGATTTTGGATACTAGCCCTTTATCTGATATGTCATTTGCAAATATCTTCTCCCATTCTGTCAGTTATCTTTTGGTTTTGTGGACTGTTTCTTTTGCTGTGCAAAAGCTTTTTATCTTGATGAAATCCCAATAGTTCATTTTTGCCCTTGCTTCCCTTGCTTTGGAGATATTTCTAGGAAGAAGTTGCTGCGGCTGAGGTCGAAGAGGTTGCTGCCTGTGTTCTCCTTTAGGATTTTGATGGACTCCTGTCTCACGTTTAGGTCTTTCAACCATCTGGAGTCTATTTTTGTGTGTGGTGTAAGGAAATGGTCCAGTTTCATTCTTCTGCATGTGGCTGTCCAATTTTCCCAACACCATTTGTTGAAGAGACTGTCTTTTTTCCATTGCACATTCTTTCCTGCTTTGTCAAAGATGAGTTGACCATAGAGTTGAGGGTCCATTTCTGGGCTCTCGATTCTGTTCCATTGATCTATGTGTCTGTTTTTGTTCCAATACCATACTGTCTTGATGATGACAGCTTTGTAATAGAGCTGGAAGTCCGGAATTGTGATGCCACCAGCTTTGCTTTTCTTTTTCAACATTCCTCTGGCTATTCGGGGTCTGTTCTGGTTCCATACAAATTTTAGGATTATTTGTTCCATTTCTTTGAAAAAAGTGGATGGTATTTTGATGGGGATTACATTGAATGTGTAGATTGCTCTAGGTAGCATTGACATCTTCACAATGTTTGTTCTTCCAAGCCATGAGCATGGAACGTTTTTCCATTTCTTTGTGTCTTCCTCCATTTCTTTCATGAGTATTTTACAGTTTTCTGAGTACAGATCCTTTGCCTCTTTGGTTAGATTTATTCCTAGGTATCTTATGGTTTTGGGTGCAATTGTAAATGGGATTGACTCCTTAATTTCTCTCTCTTCTGTCTTGTTGTTGGTGTATAGGAATGCCACTGATTTCTGTGCATTGATTTTATATCCTGCTACTTTACTGAATTCCTGTATGAGTTCTAGCAGTTTTGGGGTGGAGTCTTTTGGGTTTTCCACATAAAGTATCATATCATCTGCAAAGAGTGAGAGTTTGACTTCCTCTCTGCCGATTTGGATGCCTTTGATTTCTTTTTGTTGTCTGATTGCTGTGGCTAGGACTTCTAATACTATGTTGAATAGCAGTGGTGATAGTGGACATCCCTGCCGCGTTCCTGACCTTAGGGGAAAAGCTCTCAGTTTTTCCCCATTGAGAATGATATTGGCTATAGGTTTTTCATAGATGGCTTTTATGATATTGAGGTATGTACCCTCTATCCCTATACTCTGAAGAGTTTTGATCAAGAAAGGATGCTGTACTTTGTCAAATGCTTTTTCTGCATCTATTGAGAGGATCATATGATTCTTGTTCTTTCTTTTGTTAATGTATTGTATCAAGTTGACTGATTTGCGGATGTTGAACCAACCTTGCAGCCCAGGGATAAATCCCACTTGGTCATGGTGAATAATCCTTTTAATGTACTGTTGGATCCTATTGGCTAGTATTTTGGTGAGAATTTTTGCATCCATGTTCATCAAGGATATTGGTCTGTAATTCTCCTTTTTGATGGGGTCTTTGTCTGGTTTTGGGATGAAGGTAATGGTGGCCTCATAAAACGACTTTGGAAGTTTTCCTTCCATTTCTATTTTTTGGAACAGTTTCAGGAGAATAGGTATTAATTCTTCTTTAAATGTTTGGTAGAATTCCCCTGGGAAGCCATCTGGCCCTGGGCTTTTGTTTGTTGGGAGATTTTTGATGACTGCTTCAATTTCCTTAGTGGTTATAGGTCTGTTCAGGTTTTCTATTTCTTCCTGGTTCAATTTTGTAGTCGATACATCTCTAGGAATGCATCCATTTCTTCCAGGTTATCTAATTTCCTGGCATATAGTTGCTCATAATATGTTCTTATAATTGTTTGAATTTCTTTGATCGTGGTTGTGATCTCTCCTCTTTCATTCATGATTTTGTGGATTTGGGTCATTTCTCTTTTCTTTTGGATAAGTCTGGCCAAAGGTTTATCAATCTTGTTAATTTTTTCAAAGAACCAGCTCCTAGTTTTGTTGATCTGTTCTACTGTTCTTTTGGTTTCTATTTCATTGATTTCTGCTCTGATCTTTATTATTTCTCTTCTCCTGCTGGGTTTAGGCTTTATTTGCTGTTCTCTCTCCAGCTCCTTTAGGTGTAGGGTTAGGTTGTGTATTTGAGACCTTTCTTGTTTCTTGAGAAAGGCTTGTATTGCTATATACTTTCCTCTTAGGACTGCCTTTGCTGCATCCCAAAGATTTTGAACAGTTGTGTTTTCATTTTCACTGGTTTCCATGAATTTTTTTAATTCTTCTTTAATTTCCTGGTTGACCCATTCATTCTTAGTAGGATGCTCTTTAATCTCCATGTATTTGAGTTCCTTCTGACTTTCCTCTTATAATTGAGTCTAGTTTCCCAGCATTGTGGTCTGAAAATATGCAGGGAATAATCCGTCTTTTCGTACCGGTTGAGACCTGTTTTGTGACCTAGGATGTGATCTATTCTGGAGAATGTTCTATGGGCATTAGAGAAGAGTGTGTATTCTGTTGCTTTGGGATGGAATGTTCTGAATATGTCTGTGAAGTCCATTTGATCCAGTGTGTCATTTAAAGTCTTTATTTCCTTGTTGATCTTTTGCTTAGATGATCTGTCCATTTCATGAGGGAGGTGTTAAAGTTCCCCACTATTATTGTATTGTTGTCAATCTGTTTCTTTGCTTTTGTTATTAATTGCCTTATATAATGGGCTGCTCCCTTGTTCGGGGCATAGATACTTACAATTGTTAGATCTTCTTGTTGGATAGACCCTTTAAGTAGGATATAGTGTCCTTCCTCATCTCTTATTACAGTCTTTGTTTTAAAATCTAATTTGTCTGATATAAGGATTGCCACCCCAGCTTTCTTTTGGTGTCCATTAGCATGGTAAATGGTTTTCCACTCCCTCACTTTCAATCTGGGGGTGTCTTTGGGTCTAAAATAAGTCTCTTGCAGACAGCATATCGATGGTTCTTGTTTTTTAATCCAGTCTGATATCCTGTGTCTTTTGATTGGGGCATTTAGCCCATTTACATTCAGGGTAACTATTGAAAGATATGAATTTAGTGCCACTGTATTGCCTGTAAGGTGACTGTTACTGTATATTGTCTCTGTTCTTTTCTGGTCTATGCTGCTTTTAGTCTCTCTCTTTGCTTAGAGGACCCCTTTTAATATTTCTTGTAGGGCTGGTTTCGTGTTTGCAAATTCCTTTAGTTTTTGTTTGTCCTGGAAGCTTTTTATCTCTCCTTCAATTTTCAATAAGAGCCTAGCTGGATATAGTATTCTTGGCTGCATATTTTTCTCATTTAGTGCTCTGAAGATATCATGCCAGTTCTTTTTGGCCTGCCAGGTCTCTGTGGATAGGTCTGTTGCCAATCTAATGTTTCTACCATTGTAGGTTACATATCTCTTCTCCCGAGCTCCTTTCAGGATTTTCTCTTTGTCTCTGAGACGCGTAAGTTTTACTATTAGATGTCGGGGTGTTGACCTATTTTTATTGATTTTGAGAGTGGTTCTCTGTGCCTCCTGGATTTTGATGCCTGTTTCCTTCCCCAAATTAGGGAAGTTCTCTGTTATAATTTGCTCCAATATAGCTTCTGCCTCTCTCTCTCTTTCTTCTTCTTCTGGGATCCCAATTATTCGAATGTTGTTTCGTCTTATGGTATCACTTATCTCTCGAATTCTGCCCTCGTGATCCAGTAGTTGTTTTTCTCTCTTTTTTTCAACTTCTTTATTTTCCATCATTTCGTCTTCTATATCGCTAATTCTTCTGCCTCATTTATCCTAGCCGTTAGTGCCCCCATTTTTTATTGCACCTCATTAATAGCCTTTTTGATTTCAACTTGGTTAGATTTTAGTTCTTTTATTTCTCCAGAAAGGGTTTCTCTAATAACTTCCATGCTTTTTTCAAGCCCAGCTAGTATCTTTAAAATCATGATTCTGAACTCTAGGTCTGACATTGTAGTAATGTCCATATTGAGTAGGTCCCTGGCAGACGGTACTACCTCTTGTTCTTTTTGTTGAGGTGTTTTTTCCCATCTTGTCATTTTGTCCAGAGGAGAATAGATGAATGAGAGAACAAAATGCTAACAGGTAAAAATGTCCCCAGAAAATATACTCTAAACAAATCAGAAAAGACCTGAAACTAGGGGAAAAGTAAGGGAAAGAAAGAAAAAAGAAAGAGAGAAAAAAAGAAAAATATAAAAACAAACAAAAACAGAACAAAAGAAACAAAAACCCAGAATATGATCAAATATGATCAGGCTGGTGCATAGATTAGTGCCACACACTAGATTTTGGGTGTATTTTGGTCTGTTAGAAGAAAGTGCCTCCCAAAATTTTAAGGAAAGAAAGACTTATATATGTGCAAAATAAGGGTTGATACAATGAAGGGATGGAATATGACTGTAAAGATGAAAATTTTAAAAAATTTTATAAAAGGAATTGATAAGATAAGTTGTTTGAAAAAAGAAAGAAGAGGATTTTTAAAAAAAAAAGGGGAGAGAATGTGATCAGGCAGGAGACTAGAAAAAAACCATACACTAGAGATTTAGGGTATATTTTGATCTGTTAGAAGAAACTGTATCTCAAAGTTTTAAAGAGAGAACAACTTATATATATATGCCAAAAATTAGGGTGACTACTATGAAGGGATAGAATATGACACTAAAAATCAAAATTAAAAATGTTTTTTTAAAAAGGGATTGATAAGACGTTGGTTGAAAAGGGGAAAAAGAAAAATTCAAAAAAAAAAGACAGTTAAAAAAATTAACTTTGAAAGACTAAAGAATCATGGTAAAAAAGCCATGAATTCTATGTGCAGTATTCCCCTAGCACTGGAGTTCTCCCATTCTCCTTGATCGGTAAACTTGGTCTTGGAGGGCTGTTCGTGCTGATCTTCTGGGGGAGGGGCCTGTTGCCGTGGTTCCCAAATGTCTTTGCTGGAGTCGGAATTGCTTCGCCCTTGTTGGTCCAGGCTAAGCAATCTGCTGGGGTTTGCTCTCGGGAGCTTTTGTTCCCCGGAAGCTTTCGGTACAGCTTTGGAGGGAGAGTGAAAATGGTGGCCTCCCAATCTCTGCCCCGGAGGAGCCGAGAACTCGGGGCCCCGCTCCTCAGTGCGTCCCCAGAGAAAAGCAGTCACTCCCTTGTCCCCGGTCTCCGGCCGCACTCCGTGCTCACCCGGCCTGTGATCGAGCGTTTGTATCTCTGGCACCCGACCCCGTGTGGAGTCTCCAAACCCAGCAGATCCCTGCGGTGCGCTCCCGCGCCGCTCCTCTCCGGGGAGGAAGGGGAGTCTCCCCGGCTCTGCCGCTTGTTGAGTCCCTGCTGGAGGAGCAGTGGCCTGACTCTTTCGCCGATCACAGTTTATGGCCACCCCGAGCTGAGAGCCCGCGCCTCAGCTCCGTCTCTGCAGCTGGCTTCCCCGCTCCGATCCCTGGGAGCTCTGCCGCCCTCAGGCACCCCCGGTCTTTCTGTGACCCCGAGGGTCCTGAGACCACACTGTCCCGGGAGGGTTCCACCCCCCGCTTAGCCACTGGAGCAACGTCCCTCAGCGGAGCCGACTTCCAAAAGTTCTGATTTTGTGCTCCGCGGCTCCATCACTTGCCAGAAGCAGCTGACGGAGGCCCCCTCCCCCGCCGTCTATCCTCCCGATTATCGCCTCGGATTCACTTCTCCCCACGTCCTACCTTCCAGTAAGTGGTCGCTTCTCTGTTCAGAGAGTTGTTGCGATTCTTTTCTTCAATCTCCTGTTGAGTTCTTAGGTGTTCAGAATGGTTTGATCCCTATTCAGCTGAATTCCTGAGACCAGACGAAATCCAGGTCTCCTCCTCCTCCGCCGTCTTTGTGACCAACTCTTGATTTTGGCTCAGGTCATGATCTCAAAGTTGTGAGACCGAACCCTGCGTGGGGCCCCGTATTGCGCTCCATGCTCATTGGGGAGTGTACTTGGGATTCTCCCTCTCCCTCTCCCTCTGCCCCTCTTGACACTGAATCATCCTGACGGAAGCTATTTCCCCCACAGCATTTGCCACTGAAGAGAATGGCATAATGGAAGGCAGTCAAGGAGCACTATGGCCTGACAACCATCTTCAGAGGGAAGACTCAGTGGGTAGTCACACGTGCCCCTTCATGCAGCCCACCCTCTCCGCATAAAGCCTGGCTGAGCATAGGAGATTTTTTTATCACATGAACTAGAGTGGGGTGATGAAGAACTGAGAGACCCTAGGGGTGCCTGTGCACAGAGGAGAGGCCATGTGAAGGGGCAGCAAGAGGGTGGTGGTCTGTAAACCAGGGAGAAACATGCAGACATTGTGGTCTTGGTTGTGTAGCCTCCAGAACGGTGAGAAATAAATATCTGTTGCTACACCACCCAGTTGATGGTGCTTTGTTTCAGCGGCCCCAGAAAATTAATATGGATGGCAATCCTTCCCAAACTGACATACAGATTTATTTCAATTCCTACCAAAATCTCAGTTGTCTTTTTTTGCAGAAATTGACAAGCTGAAAATTCATGTGGAAATGCAAGGGACTCAGAATAGCTAAAAAAATCTTTAAAAAGTGAAAAGAAGGGACACATGCACCCCAGTGTTCACAGCAGCAATGTCCACAATAGCCAAACTGTGGAAGGAGCTGGGATGTCCTTAAACAGATGAATAGATAAAGAAGATGTGGTCCATATATACAATGGAATATTACTCAGCCATTGGAAAGAATGAATACCCACCATTTGCATCAACATGGATGGAACTGGAGGGATTATCATAAGTGAAGTAAGTCAAGCACAGAAAGGTAATTATCATAATCATATGTGGAACATAAGGAACAGCATGGAGGACCACAGGGGAAGGGAGGGAAAACTGAATGGGGTGAAAAGAGAGGGAGACGAACCATGAGAGACTATGGACCCCGGGAAACAAACTGAGGGTTTCAGAGGGAAAGGTGGTCAGGGATGGGTCACAGGGTGATAGGTACTAAGGAGGCCATGTTAGGATAAGCACTGGGTGTTATACACAACTAATGAAACATTGGACACTAAATCAAAAACTAATGATGTATTATACAGTGGCTAACTGAACATAATAAAAAAATTTTAAAAAATGAGTCAACACAAGAAAAAAAATAAAAAGAACTAATTTGGAGGACTCACTTCTTGACCCAAAAACTTATGGCAAAGCTACAGTAATCAAGACAGTGTGGCAATGACATAAGGACAGACATATAGATTAATGGAATAGAATTTAGAGTTCAGAAATAAATCCTCAGATCTGTGGTCGATTGATTTTTGACAAGACAAATGGCACTCTTGGGCTCTCTCCACTGCTGAAATAGTCTTTTCAACAAGTGGTGTTGGAGCAAAAAAATGAAGTTGGAGACGTATCTCATACCATGAAAAACCTTACCCCAAAGTGTATCACAGACTTCCAAGAAAACCTGACAGTAAGTCTGTGTGACCTTAGATTCAGGAGTGGTTTCTTGGATACAAACCAAAAGCACAAATGACAAAAAGGAAAATAGATTAATTGGACTTCATCAAAATTTACACCTTCTGTGCTCAGAGAACATCACCAAGGAAGTAAAAAGACGGCCCACAGAATGGGAGAGAATATTTGCAAATTGCATATCTGACAAGGGGTTTGTATCCAGGACAAGTCATTCAGGTACAACTCTTTGGAAGCACATCTTCCATCTGAGCTGTCAACGTTCGTGGTGGTTTTCCTGCATAATATTGTGCTCTGTGCTGTTAGTAGCATTGTGGGCACATCTACTTTTTTATGTATTTATAATATATTTATATTTTATTTTAACTCCAGTAGAGTTAACATACAGTGCAATATTAGTTTCAGGTGTACAACACAGTGATTCAAGACTTGCATATATCACCTGGTGCTCAGCACAAGTGCACACGTTCATCCCCTATTCCCCCTCCCCCCCACCTCCCCTCTGGTGACCATCAGCGTGTTCTCTAGAGTTAGCAGTCTGTTTCCTGGCTTGTCTTTTTCTCTCTCTTTTTTCCCCTTTCCCCTTTTGTTTCTTAAATTCCACATATGATTGGGGCGCCTGGGTGGCTCAGTTGGTTAAGCGACTGCCTTCGGCTCAGGTCATGATCCTGGAGTCCCGGGATTGAGTCCCGCATCGGGCTCCCTGCTCAGCGGGGAGTCTGCTTCTCCCTCTGACCCTCCCCCCTCTCATGCTCTCTCTCTCTCAAATAAATGAATAAAATCTTTAAAAAAACATTCCACATATGAGTGAAATCATATGGCATTTGTCTTTCTCTGACTTATTTTGCTTAGCACAATACCATCTAGTTCCATCCTAGTCATTGCAAATGGCAAGATTTCATTCTTATGGCTGAGTAATATTCCATTGTATATATAGACCACATCTTCTTCATCCATTCATCAGTCCATGGACACTTGGGCAGCTTCCATAGCTTGGCTATTGTAAATAATGCTGCTATAAACGCCGGGGTTCATGTATTCCTTTGAATTAGTGTTTTTGTATTTCTTAGGTAAATACCCAGTAGTGCAATTGCTGGATCATATGGCAGCACTATTTTTAATTTTTTTGAGGAACCTCCATACAGTTTTCCACAGTGGCTGCACCAGTTTGCATTCCCACCAACAGTGTAAGAGAGTTCCTCTTTCTCTGCATCCTCGCCAACACCTGTTGTTTCCTGTGTTGTTGATTTTAAGCAGGCAGCCTTTTTAAAAAGAAGGCTCTGCTATTCTCGTAGGACTTTATTTCAACTCCCTACTGCTAATTCTGCAAGTGTTGAAGGTGTGGCTCCTACCTGGAGCCATACCAGCACACAGGAAGTTGTTTTAAGTTAACTGTAACCAAGGCACTTTTTAAATTTCCCTTTTAAGTGTATGCATGAGGTTAATACACGGAATTAGGTAAGTGTAAAATAAGTCTTTCTTTCTTTCATCTTTTTAAAGATTTTATTTATTTATTTGAGAGAGAGTGCACAAGCATGAGCAGGAGAAATGGCAGAGGGAGAAGGAGAGGGAGCTTGGCATGGGGCTCAATCCCAGGACCTCATGATCATGACCTGAGCTGAAAGCAGATGCTTAACTGACTGAACCACCAAGATGCCCTCAAAAGAAATCTTTCAATAAGTATAACAAAAATCAGAGATAGCCAAAAAGAATTGGTAGCAATTTTTCTTTCTTAATGAGTCTTAAAGTGGGAAAGTTCCCTCTGTAGGGAGAGTCTGGGACTCCCACTTTTTGCTTTATCCAGTTCTGTATTGTTTGAATTTGTTACAAAGAACATGTTTTACTTTCCTAATTAAGATGGTCTGTTAATCTTTATAAATAATTGTTTAACTTCAGTAAAGCTTCTCCATGTTTTTTTTAAAGGTTTTATCTATTTATTTGTCAGAGAATCAGAAAGCACAAGCAGGGTGAGAGGCAGAGGGAGAGGGAGAAGCAGGCTCCCTGCGGAACAGGGCGCCCGACGTGGGGCTTGATCCCAGGACCCTGGGATCATAACCTGAGCTGAAGGCAGATGCTTAACCCACTGACCCAGGCACCCCTCTCCATGTTGTTTTACTAGTGAGTTCTAACAATATTTCAAAGTCTAGATAATTTCCTGAGGGTTTAAAGTATCTCAGACACAGAAGAAAGATGGCGGGCATTTCAATTGTTTCTTGAGTTAGCACAATTCTTATGCAAGAACCTAATAAAACATAAAAATCTGTGGCCCAATTTTATTTATGGATAGAGATACAAAACCACTAAAACATTATTAATAAGTTGAGTCCATCAGCATGTGAAAAGAGAGTCACCCCTTGAAAACACTGGCTGTGATGTAGAGCTGTGAGTACCGTCACGAGACCATGTCTTCATCCAGCACCATCCAGCAGACCCAAGGAGAAAAATCACAGGATCATCTCCATTACAAAACTATTTTATCACCTCAACACTCATCCTAGGTACTCTTAGTTAACTAGAGAAACAAGAAGGGGGCTCCGGTGTGACTGAGTCTTTGCCACAAACAACTAACAATAGATGTGATGGAAAGCCTGCAGAAGGATCTCATTCTTGTCAGACCATCCCTGTCATCACCATTTGTTAGCATTGTCCTCGAAGGTCCAGGCAACTGAATAAGATGCAAGACAAATAAAAAGGCCTTGCTTCTGCAAAGAAGTACTCAAAAATTCCACTATTTTCAAAAGATATGTATTCCTGTATTTAGAATTTGATATTATTTGGGTGTCCAACAGAATTATGGCCAGAGGACCTAGAACAGTGGGACCTAGCCCCAGAGCACAGCTGCACCCCTATGAGGTCCAGGCTCACCAGCACCTGCCCTCGGGCTCCCTCCTCAACATGTACACCTCAGGAAAGGTGTACAGGTACACCTGTTCTCAGCCAATGGGAGCCACAAGGCCTGCTCTGCCTCACACACACCCTGTCTTCACCCTGGCTTGAATGAGAGCCTGAGGGGAAGCAAACAGGAGAAATGGTGCATATACCCAATGGGTGTCTCACCCAGGTGAGCCTGGCAGGGCAGATGAAGAGGGTAGAGGGTCCAGATAGCACAGTTCCCATCCCAAGGAGTGGGCCCTGCCACTCCACACTAGCTTCTGGAAGGGAAATCAAGGTCAAGTGCAACTCATACAGAGTCTACAATCCAACCCACCATGTCAGTTCCCTCACAGGGTCTACAACCCAACCAGCCTTGTCAGCTCCAGCTCACAGGGCACAGCACATAAGATAGGAGCCAAGACCCCCCAAAATCCTGCCAGATCAACACCCCCTCGCAACGTGGGACAGTTAACAAGTAAAACACAAGTAACATGGCTGCACTTCTGCCTGTGTGGCTAATAATTTGAGAGAAAAAAATGAGTCATAATTAGGTATATGGAGTACAGCCTCATTTTCATATAAATAAAAGTATAGAAGGTGGTTTTTATTTTTTCATCTTTTATCCTATTTTCCATTAAACACAAAAATGCATTACTTATATAAAGGTATAAAATTACAACCTAAAATTAAGATCTTTCCTAATATCACCAATTAGACAGAATGAAAAACATTCTCTTCATTCTAAACACAGGCACACAAAAGCTCTGCGAAATACCTAGAAACAACCCTAACAGGTAGGTGGAGGGTCCCATGTGGACTAATGGTGAGCAGAAGGTGCAGACTGTGGAGCCTGCAGTGTTCGTGGGTAAACAAAAGCAAGATGTCATGAGAGCATGTCTGCTCATATTAACTCATTGACTTAAAAGAATTCCAGTAAAAATGCTAATGTAATTTTTTTAGAATTTGACAAAAATGATTCTAAAGAATAATTATCCCCTAATTTTCTACAATAAAATATACCTTTTCATAATAGGTAGTAACTTTTTCAAAATTGGTCAACTCTTTTTTTTTTTTTCCTCCCCTGAATTTGCCAGTTGCTTTGACAAAGTAGAGTGGAATTCAGATGTTGAATTTTCCTGTTCTGGCCCTATGAGTTTGACTGCTGGTGATTGAGGTACCCCTGGGGGCTGCTTAGGCAAACCTGATCAGATGTGAAGAGACTTGCACCATGAGATCCAGCACTCTGCCATGGAGACACTCATCAGCACATAATTCTTTCTGCCTTAGATAGATCCGGCCCCCGAACTACACTTGTAAACATAACCTGAATCCTCCTGTCCAAACCAGTGTGATCTTCTGAGCCAAGGGTTGGTGTGGTATTTCCCTGGATGCTGTGTTTGCTGACGTTGGTGCAAGTGCCAGCATCCAGTGTTGACAGAACCTGAGCATCATAAGGTGGGCGCCAGGATAGAGTTTCTTGGATGCAACCACTATGTGAATCAGCTTTTGAAATGATGGCCAACCGTAGCTAATAATAAACTAATATCTTGGGCCAGAGGAAAAGGAAGATGGCATTGGTTGGCTGGTCACCCTCCTTCCCGAGGGTGCATTATAAAAGCTTTGCCTTTCTTCAGAGCATTCCCACAAGTCAGCAGTGACCCCAAGGGCACCATGGCTGCCTTGGGCATCACAGTTGCCCTGCTGGTGTGGATGGCCACCCTAATGCTTATCTCTATCTGGAAGCAGATCTACAGCAGCTGGAAACTGCCCCCTGGCCCTTTTCCACTGCCCATTATAGGGAATCTTCTTCAGTTGGATTTAAAGAATATTCCAAAATCTTTCACCAAGGTAAGAGAAATATTGTTGGTTAGGGGAGGAGAATTCAGGGGTTAGATGTAGTATGTTTGCATTCAATTTATTGTCAGACAAGTTGTTATTCAATACCAGCTTGTTATGAGTGAACTGACTTAACAGTAGCATCCAAGAGTGATATTAATGATATTTAGTTAGTGGTACAGTGTGGGCATGGAGCCCTTGAGTGGGCATTGGCTATGGCTGGCCACAGAAGCCTCTGCTTGAGCCATGGGTTAAATGCTCTGTCACTGGCTGGCTTGGTGAGGCCAGTGTGTCTGGGGCTGCTGCTGTTCACCCCCTGCAGTGTAAGGAAGGCCATGCATTTACATCAGATGCACACTGTAGACACCAAAGAACAGGGTGAAAAGTGGTGTCAACCAACCTGTGTGGTACCTCTGTCTACAGTTGTTGTGAACAGTGAATGAGCTAACAAATCTAAAAACTGAATGAGTTGCTAAATCTATTACATGAGTTAATAAAAGAATGCTATAGGGCACCTAATATGTGTGGGAAATGTTCGAGGTAAGGGAGATGTTGATAGTACTTTGTGCACCATGGAGGCTGGGCTTGTGGAGGTCAGGACAGTGCTGGCTCAAGGCCCTCCTGCAGCACCCTGGGGTCTAGGACTTTGACTGGGGACAGCAAACAGTGGGGGTGATAGGGCAGATGTTGGCAAAGGATCCTCCTGGGAGGGACAGGAGTCAGCCCACCAAGTTAATTGTGCCCAGGAGCCCAGGTATGCTGGAACCTTTCTCCCTGCAGAAGAAAGTCTCTATGGGAAGGGTCTTCCCAAGTCAGGCTGGACAATGACTGTCTTTCCCCAGATCCATCTGTGTTGGTCAACAACTTTGGGTTTTAAGCCTGGCTCACCTCCTAAGTTCCCAGTGGTCTCACTTGGCTCCTTGCTGGTCCCTGCAGCTGGCAGAGCAGTACGGGCCAGTGTTCACCGTGTACTTGGGCTCCCAGCGCACCGTAGTCCTGCATGGCTACAAGGCGGTGAAGGAAGCTCTGCTTGACCACAAGAATGACCTTTCTGGCAGAGGAGAAGTCTTTGCGTTCCAGTTGCACAAGGACAGAGGTGAGCTGTGCTTTTCAGAGCGCCTCCCCCCCATGGTGGGGTGGGAGCCAGGTTCTGAAATACCAGGGCTGATGATCACATAGCATATAGCACAACAAAACAAGAGTAAAGAGACCCTCAACAGTTCAGGTGCTCAGTATACACTTTATTGAAAGCTACTATCACAGACTTGTAGCCAAAAAAACAGGACCTCCAGCACCCACACTCTGACCAGCAGTACAGATGTGTTTATAAAGAGATACCACAGAGGGGAAAGGCCTCCAGCAAATGAGCTGTTCCTTCCTCCCACAGACCTTCCAGCCTCCTGAGGCCTCAGTCTGGGGAGCTCTTCTCACTGACAGCCTCACCTGCTTCTGGGTGTTGGTGCTCCATGCTCCGAGGCCCCTCACCTAAGATCAGGCACTGACTCCCACTGGGCACCCTGTTTGTTTGTGGGGCTTAGGTCAGCTGCAGTTCACATTCTAAACCTGGAGACCTCTGATACCCAACCTGCGCTGTTCTGAGCACAGCAGTCCCAGCTCACAAAGGGACTTCCACATGGTTCCGTCTTGCCAGTGTCACCTCTCTTTCTTCTGCAGCCCATGTCTCCTGAGCCCTGGCTTCCCATATTTAGAATAGGCCCTGTTACCTTGTATTAGGGATCTGGTGGTCTGAGTGTTTATCTGATGTTTATCTGAGTGTTGTCCAGACTCCTGACTCCAGCGCCTACCTCCTGTGTCTCCTGGGACATCCTGGAGCCCATGGGGGCGCCTGCTCACAGCTCCTCCAGCTCACAGCCCTGTGAGCATGCTGCCCACCACTGTCTGTCTCCTGACCCTGTGCACTGATTCTTTTCCACTTGCTCACTGTCGTTTTAATGAGATTCTAAAGCAGATTAGAAATAAAGCAGTGTCCCATCTACCCTACAAAACGCAGAAGCTTCTAGTTTTTCCTAAGTTAACTTTGATGACAAATCTCTAGAAAACCTGTATCCATTTTATGCAGAAATTTCAAATTGACATGCTTACAGTTGCATCTGCTGTTCTTATGGTGCCATCCCCTATTCCCATCTACATTCACAAGGTCATACCCTGTCACTATCAATGGCATTTCGTTTTCTTTCTTGGACATTGTGGGTTTTTACTCCTTTGGGGTTGTCAAAAACAAAGTTAACTTCCTCAGTCTTTGTCATTAACACAAGAGGAGCTTTGTTGCACCACAAGAGCAGGAGTTGTGGGGTTAAGGAGCTCCATCCTGGTTCCAGGGAGCCCTTATCTGCCACTCATGGTCCAAGTCATGGGCCCCTGAATGCAGCCAGGCAAGGGCCATATTCACATTCCATGCGTTGGACTCAAGGGGGTTTTGTCCTGCCTATGGCTCCCAAGTCCTATTTTCACATGTCCCATGTAGCCAGACCCTATAAATGGGATACCTCTGATTCCCCAGGCATAATCGTGCAGATGTTAATTATCAGCATAATATTGAGCACAGGGCCCATGTTAATTTCAATAAATTTCGTTTCAGTGAATGTTTATGAGGCTCTGACCCAGAAGCATTACTGTCTCCATTTCAGCCTGTTTTGGTTTCCAAAGTCTTGGCTCCTCTGGGATCTCCCTGTCTGTCTCTCTGTCTCTGTCTGTCTCTCTGTCTCTGTCTTTGTTTCTTTGTTTCTCTGTCGCCCTCTTTGTCCCTCTTTGTCTCTCTCTCTCTGTTCCTCTCTCTTTCTCTGTCTCTTTGTCTCTGTGTTTATATGTCTCTCTGTCACTTTGTTTCTCTGTCTCTGTCACCCCCTTATCCCTCTGTCTTGTCTCTTTGTCTCTGTCTCTCTGTCTCTGTATTTGTCACTCTGTCTCTCTTTGTCTCTGTCATTCTGTCTCTCTGTCTCTGTCTCAATCTCTCTGTCTCCCCCTTTATCCCTCTGTCTTATCTCTCTGTCTCTGTCTTTGTCTCTCTCAGTTTCTTTCTCTCTGTCTCTGTCTTTGTCTGTCTTCTCCTCACATTTTCTGGCTTCTTCCACCTTCCCATTGCCACACAATTCTTCCCGATACTATTTTAGAATTGTCTGCCTCCCTGTCCGTCCCCCCCAGTCCCCATGTCACAGCCATTTGGGAAGGCCCACTAGGCACGCCCTCTTCCTGCCTTCCCTGCCAGCTTCTTGGGTCCTCAGCCCACAGCTATGTCCTCTGGCCTCTTGAGTGCACACACTCTGGTGTGTGCTTGTCTGCCCTGTGTTCTGGGTCAACCCCTCTGCTGCAGGCACTGGAAGATGGAGGCTGCCCTCCTGCTGAGACCATCGTGGATCCCACAGACACACGGGAGTATGGTCACATATGCCCTGGGTTCCCTCCCCGGCTGCCCAGCTGTGTCCCCTACATCCACCCAGCAGGCTCCAAAGCATCTTGCAGGAATCCAAAGCTCTGCATGCACAGACCTGATGCAGGACCCCCAAACACCATCCCTAGCTGTGTGTTTAACCTGGCAAACAGCACCTCTAAGTATGGCCCTGGGTGCTGTGTACCCTCCGAGCACTCACACCCAGTTACGGACCACGTGGTGGGACCACCTGTTTGTCTCTACCTCATGTTCCCTTCAGGGTGGAACTAGACCTTAGTCTAGCCTGTGCTGCCGCCCTCGTCCCCCCCTCACCTCACACCTCCGGTCCCTCCTCCCCCCCCACCTCGCACCTCCGGTCCCGCCTCCTCCCCCCCACCTCGCACCTCCGGTCCCGCCTCCCCCCCCCACCTCGCACCTCGGGTCCCTCCTCCCCCCCCTCATCTCACACCTCCCGGTCCCTCTTCCCCCCCATCTCACACCTCCGGTCCCTCCTGCCCCCCATCTCACAGCTCCAGGTCCCCCCCTCCCCCTCATGTGACACCTCTGGTACCTCTCAGGCCCACCAGACTTCCTTCTAGAATATGCCATGCTTCGGCCTTCCTCAGACCTCTGCTTGCACCTCCAAGAGGGATGTCCATGAGGTCTTCCCAAATCCGATGGTTGGCAGAGTCTGGGAGCTGAGTGACAGCTCAGGTTTTAGTAAGGACACTTTTTGATTTGTAGTGTGGAGGTTAGAAACCAGTGGAAATGGGAAAGTTTCTGGGAAAGGGGTTGGGGGCTTTCTCTTGGTGGGCAGCTGTGATTTTGTTTCATGTGTAAAGACTCCGGGCAAAGTGGAAAAAGACAGTAAACTGATGGTGTGAAGAACACTGGGGGAGGTGAAATGTCAGGTGGAAAGCCAGCCTCAGGGGTACCAGTCAAGCTTTTGGACACCAGGCAGCCCTAGTGCTTGGGTGCCCAGGCTGGACAGTTTGCCACTTGGGTCCCTCCCACCTGGAGCTGCTCGCCTTGTCACTTTGCCCCAGGGGGTCTGCAGTAACTCCTCTGCTGTCCCCTCTTCCCTAGGGATTACTTTCAACAATGGACCCGGCTGGAAGGACACCCGGCGGCTCTCCCTGACCATACTCCGGGACTATGGCATGGGGAAACGTGGCAACGAGGAACGAATCCAGAGGGAGATCCCCTTCCTGCTGGAGGCGCTCAGGGGCACCCAGGGTGCGTGTGACTGCCAGGTCCTTGCACACTCAGCCTGGGGGGCAGCCCTGGTGGACCCGTGAGGCCCAGCTGGCACCAAGAGGGTTGCCTTAATCCACAGACACTGTCTGCAGCTCAGGGTCCTCTCCATGTCCAGTGTGTTCATCTGGAATAACTGGAAAGTATAGGGACCCCCAGTAGGCTCCCACAAGCCTCGTAGAATTACGGGGGTGCTTAGGATGACAGCTAACAGGCGCTGGAAACTGTTAGTGGGTGGGAGTTGCCCTGACCACTCCCCTGTCTTCCAGGCCAGCCCTTCGACCCCACCTTTCTCCTGGGCTTTGCCCCCTGCAACGTCATCGCTGACATCCTCTTCTGCAAGCACTTTGACTACATGGATGAGACAGGTCTGAGGATACAGAGGCTTTTCAATGAGAACTTCTGCCTGCTCAGCACGAACTGGCTCCAAGTGAGGCCCCCCCCCAGTTTGCACCTGCCCGGGGTTGCTTCACTGAGGTTAGGAAAAGGACAAGGGCAGGAACTGGGGGACAGGCAGATAGGCCCACAAAAGCCAGAGGACGGCCAGGGCTTGTGCAACTCCATAGCCTGGATGTTGCTTCTGGAAACATCGATGGGGCCTGATGTTTCCCTTGCTGACCACGGGAGGCTGTTTTACCCTTTGAAACAGGGCCCCATTAACACGTGACCTCACACACCCCACAACGAGGTGCCAAAAAGATACTGTGAGCCAAAATGTTCTAAATAATACAATATGATGTCCATAATTCAAGTTGGAGAAAATAATTAGCCCAGTACACAAAACCATGTTGCATCTGGAAAAAAAAATAGAAATTCCCTCTCTCTCTCTTTCTAGCTTTATAACATGTTCCCAAGCTATCTGCACTACCTGCCTGGAAGCCATCGAAAAGTATTTAAAAATGTGTCTGAAATAAAAAATTACACTTCAGAAAGAGTGAAGGAGCACCAGGAGTCGCTGGACCCCAACTGCCTCCGAGACTTCACTGACTGCCTGCTCCTGGAGTTGCGGAAGGTACCGTGCAGACCCTAGCTCCACAGACTCCATGAAGGGAGATGTGTTTGCTGGTGGGGTGGGGGCATGCACGTGCATGCTTCAGACTGACATTGTGACACTGCTGGGCCCACATGAGCACATTCTGATGCTCCTGGTCTGAACTCACACTGGCTTCACATGACCATCACACCTGCTCCTAAAGGTGTGGGGACACAGCCAGCCTTCCTGGCCAAACTCAAACACCACACACTGTCCATGGTGCTGGCCAGCAAGACGGCTTTCTTGGAGGAGCCCTCAGTGGCTGTGGGGCTGGGTGCATGAGCCTGTAGCCAGTTTTCTGGGAGCCTTGATTTCCCTAACTGTGCCATGGAGACGATCATGTCTCTATGGGATACCCTCATGCACACCTGAGGGAGACAGAGGTCTCTCATCCACCTGAAGACATCTTCTTATGGAGTCCCTGTCTGTCTCTAATATCTGCAGAAAAGATACAGTGCAGAGCCTTGGTACACCTTGGACAATATTGCTGTGACCGTGGCTGACCTGTTCTTTGCGGGTACAGAGACCACCAGCACCACTCTGAGATATGGGCTCCTGATTCTCATGAAATACCCAGAGATCGAAGGTATGCCAAGTAGCAGGCAAGGATTCTGGGGCCATGGATTGTGAGGCTGGAGCATTTAGGGTGAAGCTTTCTGTCTGCAGAATGGAAATTGGCATTGCTTGTTAATCCTCATGGCAGTGACATAGGGATCACTGCATGAATTCAGTGGACGTGTTCTTGTATATGATGGGTATACATCAAGAGCCTGGCACTCTTGAATACCAACTCCTCACACCCCACTGGCTCACACCCGGGCCCTGCTCCAGGGAGAGGGTGTCCTCATGGCTAGCGGCCAGGCCCCTGGGCCCTGCTCCAGGGAGCCCCATTACCCTGAGGCATGCTGGCTGTTGCTGCTAATGATAATTTGGCTCCTGCTATGTGCCAGGCATAGCGTGAGCCCTGACATACACTGTGCTCTTAGGGCAGGTGTTTTGGGATATGAGGTAATTTCCCCCGGGGATGTGGAATGTCACCTGTTCAGGATCAGATCTGACCCCAAAGCCATTGCATTTTCTGTCTCACAGGAGGGTGAGGGGTGAAGGAGCCAAAAGTCTCTGGAGCAAAGCCTTTCACAGATCTGAGAGAACTTCTGACCAGTCTGTACTGGGGGAACTAGACTGAAAAACTTTTACATGACTAATTATGAGTAATCTCCAATATAGAGAAAAAGAAAATAAATATGACTGACACCCTTACACCACTGCCAAATGGAACATGTGTTAGCCTTTGCAGTATCTGCTTCAGGGCTCTTGAAAACAGGTTGCCAAAGCCCCTCCTTGGGACCCCTGTCTGCCCCCCCAGACTTGTCCCAGGACTGTGTCATCTCTGTGCTCGACTTTATACATTTAATGTTTGTTCAGTATCAGCATACCAGCCATACTGGACGTGTTTTACATTTTTACCTGGGAACCACATGGTACACAATTTTGTCATTCACTCAATGTATTGCTATCCCAGCAACTTGTCAAAGAAAGGGTCGCCCAGCCTGGGGGGTAGTCCTGGTGCTCCCTCGTTCTTCATGCAGAAGGCCACGTGTATCTGTTTCCATCCTGTCTTTCACCTCCACACTTCCTGAAGGTTGCAGTAAACCAGCCTGGGGTCATAATTAAGACAGAGATTTCCCTTCAACTGAAATTTTTAAGACCTTTTTGTTATTCTCTACTCCTGTGGTGTAATGTCAAGAACTGGATTAGCTATGATCAGCTAGAGGCTAACACGCGTTAGAGACTTAAATAGCCTCACAGAGTGTGGCTCTCATTGGCATTTGTGGATCCAAAGTATCCAGGACACCCCAAAGCACTGCTGAGAGTGCTCCCATAAGCATCTGCTGGGTGGAGGGGTGCCGAGCCAGTCTGGCAATTATCCTTTACATCTATTCTATTCATATCTTGGCAGAGAAACTTCACGAAGAAATCGACAGGGTGATTGGGCCAAGTCGAATCCCTGCCATCAAGGACAGGCTAGAGATGCCCTACATGGATGCCGTGGTGCATGAGATTCAGCGATTCATCGACCTCCTGCCCTCCAACCTGCCCCATGAAGCAAACCAGGACACGGTGTTCAGAGGATACGTCATCCCCAAGGTCAGATATGAGCCTGGAGTGCACACCATGAGCACCTCCCTGCCAGCCCATCAGCTAACCCACCAAAAGGAAGGATCCTTTGGCAGATGTGGCTGAATGGTGGGTGACAGGCCTGCGTTCTGCCCCACAGAGTGCTGCTTCCCCAGCAGTCCTCACATGGACCTGGTGACCAAGGAATGGAGAAAATCTGCAAGGGGCCCTCTGGGCCAATGCCTGGGGTTTGTGGTTCTTCCCAACCTCAGAAACCAACAACAGTTAACATCTAGCCTGTGAGCTCCTCCTCTGATGAGATTAGAGCTCTTGTCACCATTTAGACCAGAGCCCTGACTGCCTTCCATCTAGTCCTTAAGCAAACGACTCCCCCCACTGGGCATCCCAGTGGAAAGCTCATGTTTTGTTAACTTGACTGACACAGGCCTTTTTCCTTCTAGGGCACTGTTGTAATTCCAACACTGGACTCCGTCTTGTTTGACAACCAAGAATTTCCTGATCCAGAGAAGTTTAAGCCAGAGCACTTTCTGAATGAAAATGGAAAGTTCAAGTATAGTGACTATTTCAAGGCATTTTCCGCAGGTAAGAAGAGTGAAGATGTAGGGCCTTTCCTAGGGAACTGTCCCCAATTCCTGCTCTCCGCCATAGTTAAGCACCTGTATGAGGGACCCAAGTGTGTTCTCCCCTGTTCACAGAGGTTAAATGACACCTTCTTACCAGAGTTCCTGGGAATGAGATGAATTATTCTTACTTCATAGCAGATACTTCTCTTCATCCAGTGCTAAAACTCTATTTAATAGGACTTAGTGAAAATCTTTCAAAACTGCATTACATAATTCTCCATAATTTTAAACAAAGGTTAGTAAACAAAACCTAACATTTGGTTACCTGGACTCACGGAACCATCTGGCCTTCCCTAGGCTGTGTCCCAGTGCCCTCTCTCGGGCCCTTGGTCTCCTCCAGGGCCTTTCTTCAGTGGTTGGTGGGAGGGAAGTATGTAACCAACTTGATAACTCAAGGTTAGAGCACTGGCTTCTGGCTGTGGCCCTACTTCTTTTCTGAGAGATGTCAGGGTGAGCACTGGGCAGAGATCACTCTCCCAACCCCACGTAGGTTTATGCTGCTGAGTCCTGGTGACAGAAGCTGTATGAAGGCTGGTCCCTGAATATGTCTATCATGGATATTCTTATACTGAAAGGTGTTATGTGCTTCCTTCCAAGGGGCAGGAGGGGTCCATTCTGCTTTAGGGTGACAGTTTACCCACAGCCACAGCCCCCCGCCCCCTGCTGCTGCCTCACCTGTGCTGCTGTGTCTTGAAGCTGCCTCAGAGTCTCAGCAGCACTACTGTCATTTCCAGGAAAGCGGGTGTGTGTTGGAGAAGGCCTGGCTCGCATGGAATTGTTCCTGTTCTTGTCCGCTGTTCTGCAGCACTTTAACCTGAAGTCTCTTGTTGACCCCAAGGATATTGACCTCAATCCCATCACAGTCGGGTTTGCCAAGATCCCACCCCATTACAAACTCTGTGTCATTCCCCGCTCGGGCTGAAGAGTCCCACCCCAGCCCCAGGCTCTTCGATGCAAACCTGGAGTTTTCCTGCTCCCCCCATGTCCCCTCGGTGCCTCCAGGAAGACCCTCCCTGCACAGTCTCAGTGAAAGTACTCAGGGCTTCACAGGGAAGAAATTGGGCTAGAGGTGCTGCTTTCCAGAGTTACGTACATCAGATGAAATTTGACAGCGAAGTCCAAAAAAGATTGTGTAAAACTAATTAAACAAATTGAAACAAACTATGACCTACTTGGGTCTATGTTGGGGTCCCTGGATCAAGGGTGAGTGAGACTGTAGTAATGTAAATGTACCTCTTCCAGGAAAGTAGAAGTACCCAGTCACCACGGTCCACAAAAAAGAATACAAATGCTATTTTGTAGTTTGGAAAAGGGGAAAAATAATATACCTTTGGGTTTTTTTTGTGAATTTCTGTATTTCTGCATTTATTTTTATTATGTTATGTTAATCACCATACAGTACATCATTAGTTTTTGATGTAGTGATCCATGATGCATTGTTTGCGTATAACACCCAGTGCTCATTGCAATACATGCCCTCCTTACAACCCATCACCATGCTTACCCATTCCCCAACCCCTTCTAAAACCCTGTTTGTTTCTCAGAGTCCATAGTCTCTCATGGTTCATCTCCCCCTCCGATGTCCACCCCCTTCATTTTCCCCTTCCTTCTCCTAATGTCCTCCATGCTATTCCTATGTTCCACAAATAAGTGAAACCATATGACAGTTGTCTTTCTCTGTTTGACTTATTTCACTTAGCATAATCCCCTCCAGTTTCATCCATGTCGATGCAAATGGTTGGTATTCATACTTTCTGATGGCTGAGTAATATTCCATTGTATATATGGACCACATCTTTATCCATTCATCTGCTGAAGGGCATCTCGGCTCTTTCCAGTTTGGCTATTGTGGACATTGCTGCTATGAACATTGGGGTGCATGTGCCCCTTCTTTTCACTGCATCTGTATCTTTGGGGTAAATACCCAGTAGTGCAATTGCTGGATCATAGGGTAGCTCTATTTTTTGAAAGCTTGTTAGCCATGTCAAAAATGTATCCACTACCATCTGTCCCTAGGATATGAAGTTGTTTCTTTGGGCTCACTTCTCAGCATCATGTGCTATATTTAAAGATTAAACTATGTCTGAAAAGTCAACACAGACATCTGTTATTATCTCTTAACATTAAAATGTGACTTTGTACCCGGAACAAAAACTCTAGCCTCACGGGGGAATCTGTGTGGAATAAGGCAGAAATGAGGAAATCATTAATCAGCTCAGTGAACTAAACAATGTGGTGAAGCAGTAGAGGAATTTGGAACAAGAACTCTGTCCCCACCCTGTTGGCTCCCACCAAAGCCCCCTGTGTGCTCAGCCTTCATGCTTTGACTGCCCATCTGTGGGTTGGGCCTGATGGAGGCCCCTCTATGCAATAAGTATGAGGGCTGGACAGTGTAGGTATGCAGAGTCTTTGGAACTTGTGGGGCACACCGAAAGTCCTGCATAAGTGTTCCTTAATAAAATGAATAATGTTTCATAGCCAACCATGTAGCATCTTTCAATCTCTCTCTGGCTGACCCTCCCACCTCCCTCTTATATGGGTCCTGTGACAGTAATGGGCCCACCCAGATAACACAAGATAGTCTCCCTGTCTTAGAGTTCCTAATTTCATCACACATTCAAAGCCCCTTCTTCATGTAAGGTAGCATATTCACGGGTTCTAGGATTAGGATGTGTGTGCCATCTTACCCACCATGAAGCACTAGCAAAACCAACATTGACAGACTGACAAATCACAAACTGAGGAGGACCAGCTGCCCCGTTCTGAAAGTTGCCTGCCTTTTTCATGACCGTACCTACATGGGGGTAATACTACTTCCAGCAGAAAAAGATAAGAAAATGTCTTTTCATTTGCTTTGGGGATTTAAAGTTGAGAGAATGCCTAGGAAAATTCTAAAGTGCTCAAAAGTGATGAAAAACAGTTGGGAGGAGAGTGAGGGCTGTTGGGGTGTAAGTGTTTAACTGATCCAGGCAGCAGCAGTTGGTTATCAACAGGCTTGGGTTGCTTCTTGGTCAGCACATTCCAAAATGCATCCATGCTGTGGTTTCCCAAGCCCCAGCTCTTATGAGGCTTGCTGTCTCCTCAAGGGCAAGCATGGACTGCCTGGTAAAACTACCTTGAAAATTAGTCTGAGCTTAAGAAACCCTCCACTGATCTGAACCACCTTTGGTGGAACAGGAAGAGAAAGGGTGGGGTGGACAAGGGAAAGAAGGAATGTCTTGGTCTGTTCTCTTTGCTATAACAAGTTGCCATAGACTGTGGTTTATCACCGAAAGATGTGGAGGCTGTAAGTCCACAATCAGGATGCCAGCAGAGTGGGGTTCTAGTGAGGGCAGATGGCATTTGGGTCATAGATTGCTGACTTCCTGTTGTGTTCTCATGTATAGAAAGAGCTCTCTGGCTCTTCTCCTAAGGGCACTGGTTCCATTCATGGCCTGATCAGCTCCCAAAGGCCCTGCCTAAGACCATCACATTGAGATTAGGGCTTCAACATAAGAATTCTGGGGGACACGGACATTTCGTCTATAGCTTTCCATTCCTAGCTTCCCAAAATTCATATCTTCCCACATGTAGAATACAGTGATTCCATCCCAGCAGGCTCAAAGTCTTACTGCTTGCAGTCAGCATTTAAGTCCAAAATCCAGTCTCCCCTAAATATCCACTAAATCAGATGGGGGTGAGACTGGAGGTACTGTTTCTCCTCAAGCAAAACCTCTCTCCAGCTGTTACCCATGACACCAAATGAGTTATGTGGTGGGGCAGGCGCCTGATAGACACTCCCATGTCAAAAGGGAGAAATGGTAAGGAAAGGAGGAGTGGCAGGTCCCAGGACGTCTAAAGCCCAGCATGGCAAATTACAGGATCTCAACACCTGAGGAGAATCCTCTCTGGCTTGAGGCTCTGCCCTCCAGAACCAATGGGGTGGAGATCCTGCCCCTGAACCTCTGCTGGGTAGGGTTCATGCCCGTGGGCATCCCCAGGCATCCCGGCCCCAAGGACTTCAGGCAGAGAATGTCTGGCCTGTGAAAACAAGGTGATAGTCCCCCTTGAAACTGAGGAGGTGGCTCTCGTAATCTCTGAGTGGACTTCAGGGTCATGCTTCGCTTGCTTTGAAGTACAACACTCTTCACAGCTGAAAAGCTCTATTATTTCAGCTGGTAAAATCCAAGTCTGACAGCCTCCCTTCCTTCCTTCCTTCCTTCCTTCCCATCTCTTTCCCCCTCACCTGGTTCCCACCCTGCAAACCTCCTTACCAAAGGGTCACTTGGCCACACCCTTCGTGCTCTCTTCTGAACATGCTCTCTCTCTCTCTCTCTCTCTCTTTTTGCAATAAGGATAGGATAAGAATTTCCAACAGATTTTTGCTTAATACTTCCATCTTCGAGTCACTTCTCTCTCCTTGTACTTCCCTATGAGCAGTCAGGAAGGACCTGTCTGTTCTGCCAGTACATTGTTTAGACACCTGCTCAGCTATGTATCCAGTGTCATTGCTTTCAAGTTCTGCCTTCCACAAAACAATGCAAATCAGACACAATTCAGCCAAGTTCTTTTCCAGCTTGTTACAAGAATTGCCTTTTCTGCATTGCCAACTGAGTGTGTTCCTCATTTCTGTCTGGAGCCTTATCAGATCAGTCTTTATGATCCATGCTTCTGACACATTTCATACATGATTACTTTTGAATGCTCTAAAAAGATAGAATCTCTCTCTAGAGCTCTCCCCACTTCTGTGCCATTACCAGCATTACCTTTAAAAGTCCATGTGCGTTATGCTGAGTGAAATAAGTCAATCAGAGAAAGACATGTATCATATGACCTCACTGATATGAGGAATTCTTAAACTCAGGAAACAAACTGAGGGTTGCTGGAGTGGGGGTGGGGTGGGAGGGCTGGGGTGGCTGGGTGATAGACATTGGGGAGGGTATGTGCTACGGTGAGCGCTGTGAATTGTGCAAGACTGTTGAATCACAGACCTGTACCTCTGAAACAAATAGTGCAATATATATTAAAAAAAAAGAAGAAGATAGCAGGAGGGGAAGAATGAAGGGGGGGAAATTGGAGGGGGAGACGAACCATGAGAGACGATGGACTCTGAAAAACAAACTGAGGGTTCTAGAGGGGAGGGGGGTGGGGGATGGGTTGGCCTGGTGGTGGGTATCAAAGAGGGCATGTTCTGCGTGGAGCACTGGGTGTTATGCACAAACAATGAATCATGGAACACTACATCAAAAACTAATGATGTAATGTATGGTGATTAACATAACAAAAAAATTCCATGTGCTGTGGACTGAATGTCTGTGTCCCTTCAAAGCTCACATGTCGAAGCCCTAAATCTCAGGTGATGGTATTAGGAGGTGGGACCTTTGGGAAAGGCTTAGGTCAGGAGGGCAAGGCCTTCTTGAGTGAGACCAGTGCCCCTATAAAAGGGACCCCACAGAGCTGCCTTTCCTCTTCTACCACATGAGGGCACAGCATAAAGATGGCCTTCAGTGAGGAAGCAGGTTCTCACCAGACACTGTATCCACTGCCCTGATGTACAATTCTTTTTATACAGAGAATTCATTCCTTAAAAGTTTGGTAGAATTAATCTGGGCGTGCTGCCTTTTGATTTAGAAAGTTATTAATTATTGATTTAATTTCTTTAATAGAGATAAGTCTATTCCTTTTTTTATTATGTTCAATTAGCCACTGCATAGTACATCATTAGTTTTTGATGTAGTGTTCAATGATTCATTAGTTGCATATAAGTCTATTCCTACCATTTTTTTTCTTCTTGTTTTAGTTGGGCAGATAGTGTTTTCAAGGAATTGGCCCATACATCTAGGTTACCATGTTTGTGACATAGAGTTGTTCAGTATTCCTTGATTATCCTTTTAACTTCCATGACATCTGTAGGGATCATCTCTCTTTCATTTTTGATACTATTTGCACCCTCTTACTTCTTTTTTTTTTTTTTAAAGATTTTATTTATTTATTTGAGAGAGAGAATGAGAGATAGAGAGCACGAGAGGGAAGAGGGTCAGAGGGAGAAGCAGACTCCCCGCTGAGCAGGGAGCCCGATGCGGGACTCGATCCCGGGACTCCAGGATCATGACCTGAGCCGAAGGCAGTCGCTTAACCAACTGAGCCACCCAGGCGCCCGCACCCTCTTACTTCTTTTCTTAGTTAGATTTTATTGGTCTTTTCAAGGGACCACCTTTGGTTTTGTTGATTTTCTCTATTGATTTACTCTTTCAAATTTTATTGATTTCTGCTCTAATTAATATTATTTCTTTTCTCTGCTTACTTTGGCTATAATTTGCTCTTACTTTTCTATTTTCCTAAGGTGGGAACTTAGATCACTCATTTTAGGTCTTCCTTCTTTCTAGTCTGTGCGCTCAGTGCTGTCATTCACCCTCTATGTGCAGCTTTCAGTACATTTCACAGATTTTGATAAATTGGGTTTTCAGTTTCATTTAGTTTAAGATATTTCTAAATTTCTTTTGATTTATTCTTTGATCCATGTATTATTTAGAAGTATATTGTGTAATCACATATTTTGGGATTTTGCAGTTAGTTACTCTTCTCTTATTGACTTCTGCTTAATTCCATTGTGGTCTGAAAGCAGACATGGTATGACTTCTGTTCTTTTAAATATGTTAAGGTGTGGGAGTTCCCGGGTGGCTCAGTCAGTTGAGCGTCTGACTCTTGGTTTTGGCGCAGGTCATGAGATCATGGGTCATGAGATCTAGCCCCACCTCAGGCTTCATGCTCAGAGGGGAGTCTGCTTGAGATTCTCTCTCCCTCCCACTGCTCTCTCTCTCTCTGTAAAATAAATAAATAAATCTTTAAAAAATTTTTATTATCTTATGTTAGTCACCATACAACACATCATTAGTTTTTGATGTGGTGATCCATGATCCATTGTTTTCATATAACACCCAGTGCTCCATGCAGTACATGCCCTCCTTAATACCCATTACCGGGCTAACCAATCCCCCCTCCCCTCTAAAACCCTGTTTGTTTCTCAGAGTCCATAGTCTCTCATGGTTCCTCTCTCCCTCCGATTTCCCCTCCTTCATTTTTCCCTTCCTTCTCCTAATGTCCGCCCTGCTATTCCTTATGTTCCACAAATAAGTGAAACCATATGATAATTGACTTTCTCTACTTGACTTATTCCACTTAGCATAATCTCCTCCAGTCCCATCCATGTTGATGCAAAAGTTGGGTATTCATCCTTTCTGATGGCTGAGTAATATTCCATTGTATATATGGGCCACATCTTCTTTATCCATTCGTCTGTTGAAGGGCATCTCGGCTCTTTCCACAGTTTGGTTATTGTGGACATTGCTGCTATGAACATTGGGGTGCATATGGCCCTTCTTATCACTACATCAGTGGAAAACCCAAAAGACTCCACCCCCAAATTAATAGGGCATTTTGGCTCTTTCCACAGTTTTGCTATTGTGGACATTGCTGTTATGAACATTGGGACGCAAATGGCCCTTCTTTTCACTACATCTGTGTCTTTGGGGTAAATACCCAGTAGGGCAATTGCTAGGTCATAGGGTAGCTCTATTTTTAAATTTTTGAGGAAACTCCACACTGTTTTCCAAAGTGGCTGTATCAACTTGCAGTCCAGGGCCTGATGGATTCCCTGGGGAATTCTACCAAACATTCAAAGAAGAAATAATTCCTATTCTACTGAAGCTGTTTCAAAAATTAGAAACAGAAGGAAAACTTCCAAACTCATTCTATGAGGCCAGCAAATAAATAAAGCTTTAAAAAAATAAAGTGGGTTTCTTGTAGACAACATATAGTTGGGTCCTATTTTTTTTATCATTATGACAATCTCTGTCTTACTTGGTGCATTTACACCACTGACATTCAAAGTGATACTTGATATAGTTGGATTAATATCTACCATATTTATTACTGTTTTCTATTCATTGCCCTTGTTCTTTGTTCCTATTTTTATCTTCCACTCTTTTACTTTCTTTTTCTTAGTTTTTTAAAAAGATTTTATTTATTGATTTGATAGAGATAGCGAGAGAGCACAAGCAGGGGGAACAGTAGAGGGAGAGGGAGAAGCAGGCTCCCCGCCAAGGAGGGAGCCCGATGCGGGGCTCGATCCTAGGACCCTGGGATCATGACCTGAGCCAAAGGCAGATGCTTAACCATCTGAGCCACCCAGATGCCCCTCTTTTTCTTAGTTTTAACTGAGTATTTTATATAATTTCCTTTCCTTTCCTTTCTTAGTTAATCACTTATTCTTCTTTCTTCCAAGTTTTTATTTAAATTCCAGCTAGTTAACATACAGCACAATACTAATTTCAGGTGTAGAATTTAGTGATTTAACACTCACATACAACACCTGGTGCTCATCACAACCGTGCCCTCCTTAATGCCCATCACCTGTTTAACTCATGCCCCCCACTTTCCCCCTAGTAACCATCAGTTTTTTCTCTATAGTTAAGAGTCTCTTTCTTATTTTGCCTCTCTTTTCTCCCCCATGTTCATTTTTTTCCTTAAATTCCACATGTGAGTGAAATCATATGGTATTTGTCTTCCTCTGACTGACTTATTTTGCTTAGCAAAATACTCTCTAACTCCTTCGGTGTCATTGCAATTGGCAAGATTTCATTCTTTTTTATGGCTGAGTACTATTCCATTGTACATATATACCACATCTTCTTTATCCATTCATCAGTTGTTGGATATTTGGGCTTTTTCCATAATTTGGCTATTGTTGATAATGCTACTATAAACAAAGTGCAACATCCATTCATGATAAAAGCCCTCAACAAAGTAGGGTTAGAGGGAATATAGCTTAACATCATAAAGGCCATACACAGAAAATCCACAGCTAATATCATCCTCAATGGGGAAAAACTGACAACCTTTCCCTTAAGGTCAGGAACATGACAGGAATGCCCACTCTCACCACTGTTGATCAATATAGTACTAGAAGTCCTAGCCTCAGCAATCAGACAACAAAATGAAATAAAATGTATTCAAATTGGCAAAGAAGTCAAACTTTCACTATTTGCAGATGCCATGATACTCTATATAGAAAACCCAAAAGACTCCACTGAAAAATTGCTAGAACTGATACAGGAATTCAGTAAAGTCACAGGATACAAAATTAATGTAGATTTCTATCTGTTGCATTTCTCTATACCAATAATGAAGGAGCAGAAAGAGAAATCAAGGAATCAGTCCCATTTGCAATTGCACCAAACATAAAATACCTAGGAATAAACCTAACCAAAGAAGTAAAAGATCAGTACTCTGAAAATTAAGAAATAATTTACAGTGGTTGCCTGGGAGTTTGCACTTACAACTAATCTAAATCCTCTTTAAAGTGGTAGTATACCACTTGACAGGTAGTATAACAAATTCCTAACTCCTTCTTTCCTTGTATTATCATTGCCATTCATTTCACTTACATAAAAACATATATATATATATATATATATAATATGTATAATATATATTCTCCCTTATATTATATGTAATTATATAGATCCAAGTTTCTGATCTATGTTATTTTCATCCTTTTAACATTTTCTGCAATGTAGGTCTACTGGAAACAAATACCTTTGATTTTTGTTTATCTGAGAAAGTATTTCTCCTTCACTTTTGGAGGATAATTTTGCAGGGTGCAGCATTCTAGGTTGGTGGGTTTTTATCTCAACAGGTTAAATATTTCATTCCACTCTCTGGTTCCTTGCTGGTTTCTGAGGAGAACTTGGATGTAATTCTTATCTCTGTTCTGCTGTAGGTAAGATGTTTTTTTCCTCTGACCCTCTTTCAGGATTTTTCCTTTACTTTTGATTTTCTACAGTTTGAATATGATATATGATATTCCTAGATGTAGTGTTTTGGCACTTATCCTGCTTTGTGTTTTCTGAGATTCCTGACTGGTGTCTGACATTAATTTGGGGGAAATCTCAGTTATTATTGTTTCAATGTTTCTTCTGGTCCTTTCTCTCTTTTCTCTACTTTGGGTCTTCCCATTACATGTATGTTACATATTCTGTAGTTGTCCTACATCCTTGGATATTCTGATACTTTTTTCCAGTCTTTGTTATCTTTGCTTTTTGTTTTTTGATGATTCTATTGATATATTTACTAACTCATAGATTCTTTCTGCAGCTACGTCCAGTCTACTAATAAGCCTATCAAAGACATTCTTCATTTCTGTTACAGTAATGCATATATATGGCATTTCTTTTTTGGTTCTCTCAGGATTTTCACCTCTCTGCTTACATCGCCCACCTTTTCTTGCATACTGTCTGCTTTATCTCTTAGGACCCTTAGCATATCAATTGTAGTTGTTTTAAATTCCTGGTCTGACCATGGCGCGAGCCAAGCTGCTCATGCTATTTGACAAAGTCCAAGTATGGGGGATAATCCTGAAAATCAGGAGACTCCACAGCTGGCTCCTGCTACTTCCTTTCATTTTGTTTGCAGCAATCTTTATAATCATGGGATTTTTCCTCGGGTTTCATGATAAAATGATTTATAAATTTTGTTATGCCTATGTGAGCAATCACAATGAAACTGATTAAAAAAAGGCTGACGATGGGCCAAGAAATAAAATTACCCAATGTCCTCCAATCCATAATTCATCTAACATGAGCAACGCAGAGTTCTTTAATAAACTTCGCTTAAGGGAGCTGTTGGATCCAGGCCCAGTAAAAGTCCCTATTGATGAGATTCCTCGGGCACCTCTGAAACATCAGAGTTCTAGGAAAGGAAAATCTCATGTCATTCCCACAGTACAGGGACCTCCCTATGTTACTTTGATAGGATAGGGTGCACACATTGTAAGTTGCCTTGGGAGGAAGAATAAACTTTAGATAACCTTTAAGCAAGAGTAAAAATATAACTTTTTCCACATTAGGACACAATAGCAGATAGGTTACGCTTCGTCTTGCATGGTCACGCTCTGTCTAGTACCTTTGTTTTTAAATCCAAAATGATTTAAGATGATTGTGATAAGATGTAAAAAATAAAATCACATGTTATGAAAGAATGAAAAAAACAAGGAAATGTTCTAATGTATAAATAAATATAAGGAGATGCTTATAACCTGATCCTGTGTCCATGTCTCCTCACTCGCCGATGCCGTTCTTTCCTTCAAGGACCCTTCCCCTGCTGGAGCTGGACTCTGGCATGACCATGCCAATATCCCTCCCTGTCTGGTTCTGATGCTGTTCTGTGTCCTCAGACTGTGTTTTTTGCCTTTTGGTATGCCTTGGTATGTGCATTGATTTTTATATCCTGCCAGTTTGCTGAATTCCTGTATGAGTTCCAGCAATTTTGGGGTGGCGTCTTTTGAGTTTTCCACATAGAGTATCATGTTGTCTGCAAAGAGTGAGAGTTTCACTTCTTTGCTGATTTGAATGCCTTTTATTTCTTTTTGTTGTCTGATTGCTGAGGCTAGGACTTCTAGAACTATGTTGAACAATTGTGGCGAGAGTGGGCATCCTTGTCGTGTTCCTGACCTTAAGGAAAAGCTCTTAGTTTTCCCCCATTGAGAATGATACTCACTGTAGGCTTTTCCTAGATGGTTTTTATGATATTGAGGTATGTTCTCTCCATCCCTACATGGCAGAAAGTTTTTTTTTTTTAATCAAGAAAGGATGCTGTATTTTGTCAAATGCTTTTTCTGCATCTATTGAGAGGATCATGTGGTTCTTGTCCTTTCTTTTATTAATGTGATGTATCACATTGATTGATTTGCAAATGTTGAACCACCCTTGCAGCCCAGGAATAATTCCCACATGGTCATGGTGAATAATCCTTTTAATGTACTGTTGGATCCAATTGGCTAGTATCTTGGTGAGAATTTTGACTTCCTTGTTCATCAGGAATTTTGGTCTGTAATTCTCCTTTTTGATGGGGTCTTTCTCTGGTTTTGGGATTAAGGTAATACTGTTTCATAGAATGAGTCTGGAAGTTTTCCTTCCATTTTTATTTTTTGAAATAAATTCAGAAGAATAGATATTAATTCTTCTTAGAATTCCCCTGGGAAACCATCTGATCCTGGACTCTTGTTTTTTAGGAGATTTTTGATTACTGCTTCAATTTCCTTGTTGGTTATGGGTCTATTAAGGTTTTCTATTTCTTCTTGTTTCAGTTTTGGTAGTTTATAGGTTTCTAGGAATGCATCTATTTCTTCCAGATTACCTAATTTGTTGGCATATAGGTACTCATAATATGTTCTTACAATTGTTTGTATTTCCTTGGTGTTGGTCATGATCTCTCCTCTTTCATTCAAGATTTTATTAATTTGGGTCCTTTCTCTTTTCTTTTGGATAATTCTGGCCAGAGGTTTATTGATCTTATTAATTCTTTTGAAGAACCATCTTTTAGTTTCATTGATGTGTTCTACTTTTTTCTGGTTTCTATTTCATTGATTTCTGCTCTAGCCTTTATTATTCTCTTTTCCTGCTTGGTTTAGGCTTTATTTGCTGTTCTTTCTCCAGCTCCTTTAGTTACACTTGCACAAGGTTAGCTTGTGTTTTGAGATTTTTCTAATTTTTTGAGAGGCTTGTATTGCAATGTACTTCCCTCTTAGGGTCACCTTTGCTGTATCCCAAAGGTTTTCAACTGATGTGCTTTTATTACCATTAGTTTCCATGAACTTTTAAAATTCTTCTTTAATTTCTTGGTTGACCCATTCATTCTTTAGTAGGATGCTCTTTAACCTCAAAGGGACTGAGTTCCTTCCAACTTTCCTCTTGTGATTGAATTCAAGTTTCAAAGCACTGTGATCTGAAAATATGTCAGGGAATAATCCCAATCTTTTGGTACCAGTTGAGACCTGATTTGTGACCCAGTATGTGATCTATTCTGGAGAATGTTCCATGTGCCCTTGAGAAGAATGTGTATTCTATTGCTTTAGAATGGAATGTTCTGAACATATGTGTGAAGTCCATCTGGTCCAGTGTTTCATTCAAAGCTCTTGTTTCTTTGTTGATCTTCTGCTTAGATGATCTGTCTCTTGCTGTGAGTGGGGTGTTCAAGTCCCCTACTATTATTGTATTATTATCAATGTGTTTCTTTAATTTTGCTATTAATTGGCTTATACAATTGGCTACTTCCAAGTTAGGATCATAAATATTTATAATTGTTAGATCTTCTTATTAGAAGGGATAGACCCTTTAAGTATGACAAAGTGTCCCTCTCCATCCCTTCCTACAGTCTTTGGTTTATTTTTTTAAATTTAATCTAATATTATTATGTTATGTTAGTCACCATACAATACATCATTAGTTTTTGATGTAGTGATCCATGATTCATTGTTTTTGTATAACACCCAGTGCTCCATGCAGTCTTTGGTTTAAAATCTAATTTGTCTGATATGAAGATTGCTACCCCAGCTTTCTTTTGGAGGTCTATTAGCATGATAAATGGTTTTCCACCCCCTCAGTTTCAGTCTGGAGGTGACTTTATATCTAAAAAAAGTCTCTTGTAGACAGCATATAGATGGGTCCTGCTTTTTTATCCAATCTGATACCCTGTGTCTTTTGATTGGAGCATTTAGCTCATTTATATTCAGAGTAACTATTGGAAGATAAGAATTTAGCATCATTTCATTACCTATAAAGTCCCTGTTTCTGTATATTGTCTCTGTTTCTTTCCGGTCTATGTTACTTTTGGGCACTCTCTTCACTTATAGAATCCCCTTTAATATTTTTTGCAGGACTGGTTTAGGGATCACAAATTCTTTAATTTGGTTGTCCTGGAAGCTCTTTATCTCTCCTTGCATTCTGAATGACAACCTTGCTGGATAAAGTATTCTTGGCTCATGTTTTTCTCATTTAGTACCCTGAATATATCATGCCAGCCCTTTGGGCTTGTGAGGTCTCTATGGATAGGTCTGCTGCCAGTCTAATGTTCCTACCCCTGTAGGTTAAGAACCTGCTTTCAGCTAAAGCTGCAAGCTTCACTATTATATTTTGGGGTGTTGATCTATTTTTATTTATTTGGAGGGGTTTCTCTCTGTCTCTTGGACTTTAATGCCTATTTCCTTCCCCAGATTAAGGAAGTTCTCAGCTACGATTTGCTCAAATACACCTTCTGTCCCTCTTTCTCTCTCTTTCTTCTTCTTCTAGGACCCCTATAATTCTAATATTGTTTCACTTTATGATATTGCTGATTTCTTGAAGCCTCCCCTCAAGGTCCATTAGCTGTTTTTCTCTCGTTTCCTCAGCTTCATTCCTTTCCACCATCTTGTCTTCTATGTCACTCACTCTTTCTTCTGCCTCATTTACCCTAGCTGTTAGCATCTATATTAGAGTGCATCTCAGTTAAAGCATTTTTCATTTCAGCCTAATTAGATTTTATTTCTACACTAAGAGATTTTCTGGTGTCTTTTACGCTTTTTTCAAGCCCAGCTAATAACTTATAATCATTATCCTGAATTCCAGCTCCGGCATTTTACTTATATCCATATTGATTAGATCTGTGGCAGAGAATATTACCTCAGGTTCTTTCTTTTGTTGTGAATTCCTCCTTATAGTCATTTTGTTCAGAGAAGAATGGATGAACGAGAGAGCAAAATAAAAAATATCAACCACAACCAAAGCAAAATACACACTAGCCAAATCTGAAAAGGTCAGAAACCAAAAAAGATAAGAAAAATGAAAAAAAAAATGAAGGGAAAAAAAGAGAGAATATAATTTCCCAGGTGGACAAAATAGGTTGATCCACTTGGTCCTGGGTGTATTTTGGGCCTGTTCTTTAGAAGACACTAAATCCCAAAATTGTAAAGAAATCAAAATTTATATCTATATAAAATAAATTGAATACAGTGAAAGGAAGTAAAAAATGAAGAATATATCTATAAAATGTAAATATAAAAATAAAAGTTAAAATGACTTAAAAACAAAGAGTTGATAAAATAAGAGAATAGTTGAGATGCCCCCAGTCTTTTTTTTTTTTTCAACATTCTCCTGGTGATTTGGGGTCTTTTCTGGTTCTATACAAATTTTAGGAATGTTTAGTCCAATGCCTGACTTCAAGCTGTACTACAAAGCTGTGATCATCAAGACAGCATGGTAATGGCACAAAAACAAACACATAGATCAGTGGAACAGAAGAGAGAACCCACAAATGGATCCTCAACTCTATGGTCAACTAATCTTCAACAAAGAATAATATCCAATGGAAAAAAGACAGTCTCTTCAATAAATGGTGCTGGGAAAATTGGATAGCCATATGCAGAAGAACGAAACTGGACCATTCTCTTACACCATACACAAAGATAAACTCAAAATGGATGAAAAACCTCAATGTGAGACAGGAATCCATCAAAATCTTAGAGGAGAACACAGGCAGCATCCTCTTTGACATTGGAAACAGCAACTTCTTGCAAGACACATCTCTAAAGGCAAGGGGAACAAAAGCAAAACTGAACTTTTGGGACTTCATCAAGATAAAAAGCTTCTGCACAGGGGCACCTGGGTGGCTCTGTCATTAAGCGTCTGCCTTTGGCTTAGGTCATGATTCCAGGGTCCTGGGATCAAGCCCCACGTCGGGCTCCCTGCTCAGCAGGAGGCCTGCTTCTCCCTCTCCCACTCTCCCTGCTTGTGTTCCCTCTCTCTGTCAAATAAATAAATAAATAAAATCTTTTTAAAAAGCTTCTGCACAGCAAAGGATACAGTCAACAAAACTAAGAGGCAACCCGCGGAATGGAATAAGATATTTGCAAATGACATAACGGCTCGTATCCAAGATATATAAAGAACTTACCAAACTCAACACCCAAAAAACAAATAATCCAGTCAATAAATGGGCAGAAGACATGAACAGACACTTCTCCAAAGAAGACATATAAATGGCTAACAGATGCATGAAAAAATATTCAACATCACTAGCCATCAGGGAAATACAAATCAAAACCACAATGAGATACCACTTCACACCAGTCAGAATGGCAAAAATGAACAAGATAGGAAACAACAAATGTTAGTGAGGATGTGGAGAAAGGGGGACCCTCTTATACTGTTGGTGGGAATGCAAACTGGTACAGTCACTCTGGAAAACAGTATGGAGGTTCCTCAAGATATTAAAAATAGAGCTACCCTATGACCCAGCAATTGCACTAGTAGGTATTTACCCTAAAGCTACAGATGTATCTTTTCATACAGATAAAAAGAAGGAGCACATTCGCCCCAATGTTCATAGCAGCAATGTCCACAATAGCCCAACTGTGGAAAGGGCCGAGATGCCCTTCAAGCAAATGAATGGATAAAGAAGATGTGGTCCATATATACAATGGAATATTACTCAGCCATCAGAAAGGATGAAAACCTACCATTTGCATCAACATGGATGGAACTGGAGGAGATTATGCTAAGTGAAGTAAGTCAGGCAGAGAAAGACAATTATCATATGGTTTCATTCATATATGGAACATGAGGAATAGTGTAGAGGACAATAGGAGAAAGGAGAGAAAACTGAATGGGAAGAAATCAGAGAGGGAGACAAAGCATATGAGACTCTTGACTCCAGGAAACAAACTGAGGGTTGCGGAAGGGGAGCTGGGTAGGGGGGGGATGATGAGATTACTTGGTGATGGGCAATAAAGAGGGCACATAATATG